>NW_027185406.1:167500-470000 GCF_022577435.1 Embiotoca jacksoni | reverse complement strand
ACACACACACACACACACAACACGCACGCTCAGCCTCCGGCATGCTAACGCGTGTTATCTCAACCAGGTGGCCGGGCGGCCTCGGATGAGTCCTCGTGCACCTCTGGCTCTGCGCTGATTGGAGTGAATGCAGCTGCTATGAAATTATGCAGAGCTCCTCGCCACTGTTTAAGTGGGTCACCGTGTGTGTGTGTGTGTGTGTGTGTGTGTGTGTGTGTGTGTGTGTGTGTGTGAATTCACAACTGTATTTTGTGCATTTTAGCAGCGCCGTCTTGTTTTAAGCACATTTTCTGAAATAATTTTGTTTTTATTGTATGTTTGTAAAGATGTTCCCTCCTTGACTGGAAATTGAACTTTTACACGTTTAAAGCAACAATTTAAACGTCCGTTTTAAAAAAAACATATCGGCTTAAATATTGATTAATCGATCAGACTTTATTGATATGCCACTTTTCATACAAATAAATTCCAAAGTGCTTTGCATGGTAGAAACAATAGAAACAACTCTCCTCCAACCTCCACATCCACGTGGAAACAATAAATGACTACGCCGTAAATAGAAAATGAATAAAGGAAAATTCAGCGATCTGATTGGTCAACTCTTACATTTGGGACGTGCTCAAATCACCGTGACGACACACGCTGCTCCTCACGAGGAAATATCACTCCGCCTCCTCAACGGGAATATAGAGTGAGAATTGAATATCATATAATGCGCAATATTAACACGTGACATGCTGACGCACGTTTTAACACGTGACACGGTGCTAAAATCTTAAAAAATACACGAGTCCGTCGATGTCTCTTTTTTTTTTTTTCCTCAGGTAGGTTACTCACGACCAGACCGAGCTAGCTGAGCAGTTTAGTGTTTCTAGATGACGTATTTAATCAGTTTGAGAAACCATCTCTGGAACGCAATAATCTCCGTTGCTAGGGTGGTTGCTAAGGGGTCGGCCTCCATCCCGGAGCGGTAAACGTCGCGGTCGCTTCCGCCGGAGCGACCGCCTGTTGTTCCGGGCGTCAGCGTGTTGCCGCGGAAACGGAGCTCCCCGCGACCGAAGAGTTTTATAGTCCGGGTGTAATATCGCTCAACGGGAAACGGAGGAACTGAAGCTAAATGCCACGCAGATCTGTGACGAGGGAAAACAACAGAGAATAAAATAAATGAAACTTATTGAAGATTCAGAAGTAAAATCAACCAAAAAAAACTATCATCAAACTTCGACGGTCGACGGCTGTAGTTTTGACCTTTTTATGCGTTTAAATGTTCGTAACCTCGCTTTCCGTTTCTCTCTCTTGTTTTTTTCTTTTCTTAATGCAGCAAAACACGACGTGAACGGAAACCGAACCGTTCCACCTTTTCCGGACGGGACGGAGTCGGTCATGTTCGGTGAGTCTCCGAGCGCCGCGGGCCGAGCGGAGCTCATGCTCCGCGGTGCCGGCGTCTTTTCTTGTTTCGTTAAAGCCGATCGGACGTAAAAAAAAAAAAATAAATAAATAAATATACGTTCTGCCGTCTTTCCCTTCGAAAGGTATGGGCTGCTTCTGGGGAGCCGAGAGGAAGTTCTGGAAACAGAAAGGAGTTTACTCCACCCAGGTGGGCTACTCCGGAGGCTACACACCCAACGCCACCTATGAGGAAGTTTGCACAGGTAACCACACACACACACACACACACACACACACACACACACACACACACACACACACACACACACACACACACACAGTGTTGTCTTTGGAGAGTCAATAAATCGTAGGATAAAAAACAAGCCAACACATAAACAGAGGAGTGAATCATCTCCCCCAGGTCCTATTATGGGATAAGGTTGTTATTGATGCCTGACCACTCTGGACACAGACTGTGTGTGTGTGTGTGTGTGTGTGTGTGTGTGTGTGTGTGTGTGTGTGTGTGTGTGTGTGTGTGTGTGAAGCGTGTCCAGACCTCCGGTCCGTTGGGTCGTCGATTATTGATTATAACATCAGAAAAAGGTGAAGTGCTGGAAATAAGAGAAAAGAAAAATTTATTAAAAGTGAGTAAAGAGTTTGATGAGATGTTTTGTTTTTTGGTTTTTTTTGGACAATGACAAATATTTGTTTATTTGGAGAATGTGTGTTTGCTGTTTACTTTTTTTATATATATTATATTTGGGACTACTGTCCAGCAAATTATCTTTTTTTTTTGTTGGTTTTGTATTTTATCGCCTCTTTTCAACGCACCGTCCTGTTGGAGAACCCCGTTGCCATGGCGCCACAGTTCACGTGGTTCGCAGCAACCGTTTTTCCGCTCGGACGCCTTCAGAAGGTGCCAGTACAACTTAAAACAGAAGGTGGGGAAGGAGAACGAGGGACAGGTGAAACTAACCAAGGGGGCGGGGCGAACGATCAGTACGAAGGGCGGGAAGTCATTTCAATTCAACTCATTTCAAAATCGATCGGGAAGCAAAAAAAAAACCCAGACTGACCTCGAGACTATGAAGCAGAAGAGAAGTCCAAAACCAGAACATCCTCAGAAGGTCCCGGTGGACCTCGGTGTCGACGGTCTGACTCTGGGGGGGACGGATTCAACGGTGACACGACCGACCGCCGACGGCAAAGAAAAACCCACCCGGGCGTCTCCTCGACCCGGTCAGACGGTGAAGCTCCGCCCCCCTTCTTTGAAACGTGAACGTCACTCGTTGGTCGCCGTCACACTTCCTGAAACGTTTCGAGAGTCTCCGTTGACGATTTCCAGAGAATCTCGGAAGAAAGTGCTGACGCGGCAAAAACAACAAACACTAAAACGCGTTTAACTCCGGTGCTACTTCCGGTTCATGTGAAGCAATCCTCAGTCTCTAAAACTTTTTAAACATCTCCCTTCACTTCCTGTGATTTTTTTTTTTTGTTTGGGGGGGATTTTTTGTTTTCTTCCTGGTAAATATTTCCCATTAAATTCAAAAACTTCCAATTTAGTTTGGTTTTTCACCACATTCACGTGTCACCGTATTTAACGTACACGCAAGTTGATCGTTAACCGGCCATCCCGAAAAAACGAGATTCTCTCCAAACGCCGACTGTTTTCTAAAACAAACCCCCTCCACCTCCTCCCACCTCCCTCCACCTCCCTCCCCACCTCCCCTCCCCCCAACCAAAAAACAAAAAAGCTAATGAGAAACGGCTCTGAACTGCCGGATGTGTTTTTTTTTAATTAGCGCCGTGTCTTGGCGGATTAATAAAAGAGGCCACTTGGCTAAATGAAGTGCTCCTCACGCCGTCACGTCTTCGGCACAGACACACGGGAACAGGAAAAAAAAAAAGAAGAACGATCTTAATATTCATGGCTGGTTAAATATTTACAGTCAGATCAGCGCTGGTTCAAGATGTAATGATTAAATTAACATTTTTAAGACCCGAGTACCTGCGATATTAGATTTGGAACAAACACAACACTCCCACACCGGTTATTATTTCTCTCATTCTTGCACTCCTTCATTGTGTTCTCGTTGTTGTTGTTGTTGTTGTTGTTTTGTAGTAGCTGTCAATCGGGGAGGGAAAACAATGGAGTAAACAAGTCTGTATAATGTGAAAATCGACATAATTACCAGCGGAGTTTGTTTTCCAGCAGACGGTTTGTTAAAGCCGTGCAGGCGACAAATTTAATCTCGTCATTCATGTTTAGTCTTTAGTCTATTTTTAGAAGTTACAGTCGTCGGCGAAGCAAAAAAAAAAAAAGAGACCGATGACGTGTATAAAAAAAAAAAAAAAAAGCACAATAACTCAAAGCAATGCTTTTAAAAAATCAACACGACGACGGAAAAAATGAAGTGTTGCCGGGAAGAAAAAGTCGTTTGTTGAAACGTTTACCGACTCTCCGACATGTTGAATTAACGCCTTAAAAAACTCACGAGTGAAAAATGCTGACGGGTGGATTCTGATCTTGTCGTGTAAATGTGCGACTGACGCTAACAGCCGCGAGAACTGGATATAGTGCAGTACTACTCAGGGGCCACTAGGGGCCACTAGGGGCCGGCTCCGACAAAACGACGACCTCTAGCTCCAATAGACTTCCATTAAAAAAAAAAAGCATCTTCTCTCATGAAATACTGTTTGACGCGAACACACGTTGACTTTACCGGATCATAACATGATCGTTCCGTCTCCGACCGACCTACCGCCGTACCTTCTCATTCCTCGACCGAGATGAATTTATTCCTGCGAGATCGGCGTTCATTTAATATCGACCGCTGCTTTTGTCTCCGTTCGCCAATATCAGCCGTTGAAATCCATAACTTCAGATATTAAAAAAAGTAATAACGCGGAGAGAGAGAGAGAGAGATGCACCCCGGTAGAGTGGCGGTGGGACGAGAGACGGAGGAAGGAAGACGAGGTGTCACGAAGCGGGTCACGCTCATTACCGGCGACAGCTGCTATTTTTTTCAGCTTTTTTTGGGGGGGAAGCGTTTTTTTTTTTCTTCCAGGGGCGGGTGGGGGGGGGGAGGGGGGGATCGGGACGTTTTAAAGACCCTTCAAATCGAAAGATTATTCGCAATACCTGGTGATATTGGGGAAAGTATTGACGGGGGATAAAAGTTCTGAAGCGGACGGTCAAAAAGCTCCAGAACCAGACGGAGGAAGCGGATCTCGAGTCGGGCGTTTCTTGTTTTCTAAAGTCAAGAAATAAACCGACCCGACACCGAAGCCGACACGGATCTGAAAATTGTTTCCGACATGGCGAGCGAACGGTGACGGACGTTGTGTTCGGCAGGCGGGACGGGCCACGCCGAGGTGGTGCGGGTCGTCTTCCATCCGGAGCGGATCAGCTTCGCCGGACTCCTCAAAGTGTTCTGGGAGAACCACAACCCGACTCAAGGTACGACGGCACCGAAACCACTGACTTTTAAATTGACTTAAAAAAAAATATATATATTATTATTCATTAAACGAGGCGAGTTTATTCGTACAGCACATTTCAACAACGAGGCAATTCAAAAGTGCTTCACATAAAACCATTAAAAAGCATCAAAACATAAAAGGCAATAGAAAAAGGACATTTAAAAACAATTAAGGGATAAAAATGATTTAAAAAAAAAAAAAAAAAGTGCCTGAAATGCTGTTTTGACACGGTGAAAACAGAAAAAGTGTTATTTTCCAATTAGGCTTCATATTTATTTATTTTTTCTCTGATTTTTCCACCAGGCGGTTTTATTAACCAGCAACCGGCAGAAATAACGATTCTGATGACGCAGATTTCATTAAAACTGAGAAAAAAACATTTTGGTGGTGCCTATAATATATCAAGTGTTGGTTTTTTTCCCTCATTTCCTGTTTCTTACAAGACCGCGTAGAGAAAACGTTCGGAGGACAAGATTAGTTGACTTCTAGTTTTGGATTAAAAAAAAACATTTCTTGAAAAAAGACGCTTTTGAAACTTAAAGTAATTTTGTCGATATCGCCGACTCGGCTTCGCTTTACGAACCCTGAATGCCGACGAAGTTTTTTTTGTTCTCAGGGATGCGTCAGGGGAACGACGTCGGGACGACGTACCGGTCGGCCATCTACACCTTCACGCAGCAGCAGCTCCAGGAAGCCTTGGCCTCCAAAGATCAATACCAGAAGGTACGTGGCGTGTTTTTTGTTTTTGTTTTTTTGTTATGATGAGTTATTTAAAGTATCTTTATTAAGTTTTTTTTGGTGATGTCTTGGTTTTAAATATTATAACCAGAGAAACTGTCGAAGTCTTTCATAGTTCTGCTTCGGCATTCAGGTTTGTTTGTGTTTCTTTAAACCGAATAAATCAGACCGGCATTACGTCGTCCAGATCGGGCTCTCATAGGCCACGCCCCTTTTTCTAGAGGGGAACAAATATAGAATAAATATAGAATAAATATAGAATAAATATAGAACAAATATAGAACAAATATAGAATAAATATAGAATAAATATAGAACAAATATAGAACAAATATAGAATAAATATAGAACAAATATAGAACAAATATAGAATAAATATAGAATAAATATAGAACAAATATAGAATAAATATAGAACAAATATAGAATAAATATAGAATAAATATAGAACAAATATAGAACAAATATAGAACAAATATAGAATAAATATAGAATAAATATAGAATAAATATAGAACAAATATAGAATAAATATAGAACAAATATAGAATAAATATAGAATAAATATAGAACAAATATAGAACAAATATAGAACAAATATAGAATAAATATAGAATAAATATAGAACAAATATAGAATAAATATAGAACAAATATAGAATAAATATAGAACAAATATAGAACAAATATAGAACAAATATAGAATAAATATAGAATAAATATAGAACAAATATAGAACAAATATAGAATAAATATAGAACAAATATAGAATAAATATAGAACAAATATAGAACAAATATAGAATAAATATAGAACAAATATAGAACAAATATAGAATAAATATAGAATAAATATAGAACAAATATAGAACAAATATAGAATAAATATAGAACAAATATAGAACAAATATAGAATAAATATAGAACAAATATAGAACAAATATAGAATAAATATAGAACAAATATAGAACAAATATAGAACAAATATAGAATAAATATAGAACAAATATAGAACAAATATAGAACAAATATAGAATAAATATAGAACAAATATAGAATAAATATAGAATAAATATAGAATAAATATAGAACAAATATAGAACAAATATAGAATAAATATAGAACAAATATAGAATAAATATAGAATAAATATAGAATAAATATAGAACAAATATAGAACAAATATAGAATAAATATAGAACAAATATAGAATAAATATAGAATAAATATAGAACAAATATAGAATAAATATAGAACAAATATAGAATAAATATAATGCATTTAGGGTCGACGGGGGAACTGAAGGAAGTTGAGACTTTTCTCCGAACTTTCTACGTTAAACTAGCTCGTTTGAACAGCCGCCGCGTCGTCGCAACAACTCTGAATCATGGAAACTCTCTTTAGATCCTCCTCCATCCTTCTTGTCATTTTCTACCTCCTCCATCCTTCTTGTCATTTTCTACCTCCTCCATCCTTCTTTTCATTTTCTACCTCCTCCATCCTTCTTCTTGTCATTTTCTACCTCCTCCATCCTTCTTCTTGTCATTTTCTACCTCCTCCATCCTTCTTGTCATTTTCTTCCTCCTCCATCCTTCTTCTTGTCATTTTCTACCTCCTCCATCCTTCTTCTTGTTATTTTCTACCTCCTCCATCCTTCTTGTCATTTTCTACCTCCTCCATCCTTCTTGTCATTTTCTACCACCTCCATCCTTCTTGTCATTTTCTACCTCCTCCATCCTTCTTCTTGTCATTTTCTACCTCCTCCATCCTTCTTCTTGTCATTTTCTACCTCCTCCATCCTTCTTCTTGTCATTTTCTACCTCCTCCATCCTTCTTGTCATTTTCTTCCTCCTCCATCCTCCTTCTTGTCATTTTCTACCTCCTCCATCCTTCTTGTCATTTTCTACCTCCTCCATCCTTCTTCTTGTCATTTTCTACCTCCTCCATCCTTCTTCTTGTCATTTTCTACCTCCTCCATCCTTCTTCTTGTCATTTTCTACCTCCTCCATCCTTCTTGTCATTTTCTTCCTCCTCCATCCTTCTTCTTGTCATTTTCTACCTCCTCCATCCTTCTTGTCATTTTCTACCTCCTCCATCCTTCTTGTCATTTTCTACCTCCTCCATCCTTCTTGTCATTTTCTACCTCCTCCATCCTTCTTGTCATTTTCTACCTCCTCCATCCTTCTTCTTGTCATTTTCTACCTCCTCCATCCTTCTTGTCATTTTCTACCTCCTCCATCCTTCTTGTCATTTTCTACCTCCTCCATCCTTCTTCTTGTCATTTTCTACCTCCTCCATCCTTCTTGTCATTTTCTACCTCCTCCATCCTTCTTGTCATTTTCTACCTCCTCCATCCTTCTTCCTTTCATCTCACTCCGACTCCACTTCCCAGAATGCCCCTCTCTCTGCTCGCCAGCCATCTTTCTCGCCCACATTTTTTTGTTGTTGTGTGTAATATTTAAGAATATAACGGTTCAACCATCTCCGGCGCCGTTTTCTTTTATTTTTTTTTAATGTCGGCGCACACAATAGACGTTCACACGCCGCCTCTCTCTCTCCTGCTGAGGCTTCGCTCCGCCACCATTCCACCAAAGGGCTTGTTGCCATGGAAACTGACGAGGTAGAGGGTACTCTACTCTATTCTATTCTATTCTATTCTATTCTATTCTATTCTATTCTATTCTATTCTAGTCCGGTCTTCATTAGAGTCCCCCCTTTCTCTCTCTCTCTCTCTCTGTCGTTCTTCACCCCGTTCGCCCTTCCTCTCCTCTCATCCCTAAAATCCTTTTTTTTTTTTCTTCTCCTTCAGTTTCGCTGCTGAACGTTCAAGAACGCAAAAATCCATTTGAAAGTCGGTCGTTATTGATCGTTTGTTTGTCCTGATGGTTTTTGGTGATTTTTTATGTGTGTGTGTGTGTGTGTGTATGTGTGTGTGTGTGTGTGTGTGTGGCACGAATAGCTAACAAAGTTGGAAACGGGAAGTTAAGAAGGAGTGAAAATGAGTCCTCAGCGAGTATTATGGATAACATGGTGGCGAGTAAAGAGGACGATAGAAGATATAAAAAAAATTTAAAAAAAAGTTAGCTGACGGAGACAGAAAGAGTTTCGTAAATTTAGAGAGACAACTTTTGACTTTGACTCGACTAACTTCGTTATAACCACAACAGTCATCGATTGTAGGGACGAATCGTGATCTGTGAATATCCGAAACAGTCAGCAGATTCTAAAAAGAAATCTATTAATTTGCCGGCTTTCGTTCTTCCTCGTTTCCCCTCTTTATTTTTTTTTTTAACCGTCGCCCGGTTGTAATGCGTCACTCCCGCCAGAAGGTGGCGGTAACGCGCCCCGGGAGCCACGCAGGACCGCTCCTTCAAAATAAAAGAGGACTAGCTGCCGGCAGGGCTGGCCGATCCTCAGTCTGACACGGCTGCGACGAGCGTTAAACCGGGCGAAGTCGGTTTGACGTCGGGCCCTCGTCCCAACGGACGCTCTTCCCTTCAGATCCGTCGAAGGCGACGCTTTCCCGAAGTTGAAAGTGAGCGTCTCCTTCGCGTTAACGATTGCGGGGAGATTATTTCGGAGCGTTTTCATGGGATCGTGTTTTAGATTCCCTCCATCTCGCCACCGCACGGCTTCGTCGAAAGTCCCTCTCCAGGTTTTGTTTTTCCTCCTCTCAATTTTTTTCTCACCAGATTGTACCCCCCCCCCCCCCCACACCACCACCACCACCACCACCACCACCACCATCCTCTCCCATCTGTGTGTGTGTGTGTGTGTGTGCGTGCGAGCAGTTGGCCTATAGCAAACACACTTCCATGCCAAACCATCTGGGCCTTAAATCTGTCCTCCACCGAAAAAAAAAAAAGAAAAAAAAAAAAATCGCTTTAGTTGCAAAACTACCGCGCACACGGGCGAACACATCCACCTCCGGTCGGGGCGTGTGCGTTCAAGATTGTGTATGTGTGTGTTGTTGTTTTTTTTTGTTGTTGTTTTTTTGTGGACCGTCCGTAACAACATTAGACATCTTCTACGCGAGATGTGTTTCCCCGAAGCTCCTGCATCTTTAAATTCGAGCGTCTCTGCTGCCAAGAAAAGACGAGAAAATGTGAATAATTTATTGCGGTTGGGGGTTTTTCCCCCCTTTTTTTTTTTTTTTCAAGAGTAGATGCATCATTTTTCCGGCATTAACCCCCGTTGCATAAAACCGGCGTGCGCTCGTACGTCGCCGTCCTTAAAATATTTATGAATTTGTGCCCCCCCCCCTCCTCCAAAAAAAAAAAATCCCACTTAAGTCTTTTGTCTGCGCAGCGAATACGGCTGCAACCTTAAAATGGAAAAACCATCACAGCACAGGAAAAAAACAAAAAACACATGTGAGCATAAAAAAAAACAAAAAAACCAATGAAATACTGGTCTGTAAAAAATAAAATAAAATAAAATAAAATAAAGACGTAACGTTTGGGCCAGCGGCGGTGATGACGAGAGATATAAAAAAAAAGGGGTAAAAAGAAATAAAATAAAAGACTGTGGTTAATTTGGTGTCGGGGTATTGACTGTGTTCGCTTCGCCACCCGGCTTGATTGTATTGTTCACACACAGGGAGTGATTGTGTGTGTGTGTGTGTGTGTGTGTGTGTGTGTGTGTGTGTGTGTGTGTGTGTGTGTGTGTGTGTGTGTGTGAGGTACAACAGCACTGCAGAAAATTACCTTGCAGGCGGCCGGCGGTTGTCTGCAGCATGAAAGGAGCCTCCCCCTTTTCCTTTTCTCGCCTCCTACCCGTCATTAAGGGTGTGCACTGCGTCTAAAATTGCAGGTGGAAGTGGCGACGCTCTCTTGTGTGTGTGTGTGTGTGTGTGTGTGTGTGTGTGTGTGTGTGTGTGTGTGTGTGTGTGTGTGCTTTACGTAACATCGTGTGCTGGCTCTGTGGATGCAGGCGACGGGATGCTGGAGCGGTTCGTCCTCATTGTCCTGGCAGCCTCTTTTTCTTTTCAAGAAACATTCATACGTCCGGCTCCACAACATGAAACAGCTGCTCTTCTTCTTTCTTTCTGCCTTTTTTTTTGTTTTTTTCTTTTGTCTCTTAAAAAAAAAAAAAAAAAAAATCCCTCTCTGCTTTTTTTTTTCTTTCTTATAAACGTGCCAACACATCACCCCTTTTTTTTTTTTTTTTTTTTTTCCATCCTCGTCTTCCGTCTCGTCGGCGCTTATCAGCGTAGTTCACGTTTTTTTTTTTGGTTTTTTTTTTTTTGTCCGCCGCTTCCAGTCGAGGTATTTTGCATTCCTAATGAGAAAATCTTACTTCTCCTGACATGCAAATTAATGCATGTGATTTATGCATTTTTTTTTTTTTTTTTTTTACAGCAGGGGGCTGCTAAGACCCCGCCCCCTCCACCCTCCTCCACCCCACACACACACACACACACACACACACACACACACACACAAGTAAAGACAAACACAATGAGAGGACGTCAGGAAGGTTTATTTTTTTGAAACGTGCCGCTACGTGCAGCGGGAGAGCTGTGCAGCCATTTTGGGGATCACAGGTCGACTTGTCAGCCGACGTATTTTATTTTATTTTATTTTTATTTTTTATGCCAATACGAGCAGTTAGCTTGAAAGGTGGCTTTGAAAAAAAAAAAAAAATAAATCAGCCGTAGTATCAAAAAAAAAAAAAAAATAGAAAAAAATTTCAGCATTTTTATTTCTTTATTTTCTAACACGACCAAAAAAAAAAAAAAAAAAGACGTAAAACGCGATCGGTTAAACGGGCGGATGATCTCCCTTCGTACGACACGCAGAGATCAGAGGACGTAAACGCGGCAGAGATTCTCTCGCAAAGAGCCGGAAAAGAAACGGCCGCTCGTAAGTTAGGGGAATAACTTAACTACGTATATAGTTTTTTGGGGGGGAGGGGCCTGGACCGCGACAGCAGGAGGCGGAGCTATAAAGAAGTCATAGTTACGGATTAACGCTGCGACTTTTTAAATTCTAAGCCCCTCCCATTTTTTGACACGGCTCTAGTTTAGACGGGTTTCTTTCCAGAGGGGTTCCCGATCGATGGAGAAACACTGGTGGGTTTTTCTCATTAAATCTCATATTAAAACGCTTTATTTTGATTTTTCTTTTAAACCAGTTTGAGTCAATTAAATAAACGAAAGAAATGCGTACATGGAAGGAAAAAAAAAAATGAAAAAGAGACTTGAACACGAGTCGCTCTCGGACACGTTCGTTTCCACAACGTGGAGGGAAAAAGTTTGGATCTACGAAGTTGGTTTTTAGAAATAAAGCAGAGGCTTTTTAAAAAAAACAACAACAACTTCCAATTAGTTCTATTTTGATTCATTTCCCCTCTTTCGTCTGCTAATTTATTTTCTTTATTTTTTTAAACGTGACCTTAAACCTGCCCGCTGTACACATAAACCCACCTCGCCGCCGAGTATCCCGCGGCGACGGACCGCTGCGCTGCACCTCCTCGCTGATTGAAATCGTGGCGTCGGCGAAGCCGAGCTTCACAGGAAGCGCTGAATCAAACAGCGGGGAGGCCGAACGCCGCGTCCCCGAAACGTCCCTTAAACGTCCCTTCGGAGGTTTTCCTGCCTACAAAAGCCTCCCGGGTTCGTTCTGCCGTCGTCTTCGTCTTCGTCTTCATCAACATCCGACGTCAATGAAGCTCAAACGGTTTCTCAAACAATTACCTCTCGCTAAGAATCCAAGGCGCCGATGTGTGAAATTACCCGACGCAGTTTGAAGTCTGATTGTTTTTTTTTTGTGCTAAAAATAAAGTTTTTAGTATTCCCCCAGAGGAGGTCGAACCGTGAAGATGACATCGCTCGTCTGTACGTTCACGAACGTTACGAACGCCAAAACTCGTAAGCGATAAAGTGATGACGGTTCGTATCCAAAAAAGGTCAAAGTTCAACTTGACTCCGACGTCGTAATATGCTGCAAAAACACCGATCTGCTGCGCTTTTATTTTGGAGGACAGACTAATTTCTGTCGACTTCAAAATAAAAGTTTTTTTTTTTTTTTTTACTTTCTTTAAATCATTTTTTTCCAACGCACTCAAAACGGCCCAGCGACCCACTTTTTGGGTTTCGACCCTCCGGTTAAGAAACGTAACAGCGCGTCGTGGAAAAAAACAAAAAAAAACAGCTTCTTCACTTGAACTGCTCAAATTTGTATTTATTCATCAAAACTTTTGCTTTAATGTCTCGTAAAACGTAAAAAAAAAAAAATCGTGACTTAACTTTCCGAACGGTTATTTCTACGAAATATTTTGTTTCAAGTTTGCGAAAGATTCGACCTCCAATTTGCTTCTTTTAAAAGAAACATTTTTTCAAATAAAGCTTTCTCCTTATTACTAGAAATCTACTGGAACAAATTAATGCAAGAAAAATAAACATGATTTCACCAAAAAGTAGATCGCTGATAATACGAAACTCGCGTCGCACCCTTCACGTGTACTAAAATAAAGATTGTAAAGGTGAAAGAAGTTGAGATGCTTCTCTTTTATTTTATTTTACTGTGTATAAAATATTTCAGTGGATTACCAACTTGAAGCAGCTACTTAACCACAGGATATGGAGCATATAATCAAGCCTGATAATATGAATTATGAATAAATTATAGTATGCGTATTTCTCAGTGGAGTAGCTACTTAAAATGATGCGAAGCACTCAGCTTTTAAATAATTAACCTAAATGCCTCAGACGGGAACGTTTGCATTGACGTGAAATTTAAATCAAATAAACACGAAGCGGCTCTCGGCGTTTTTATTCGGTTAAAAATGATGATCCTGAGTTTGGAGCTTCTGTTTTGCTGACCAACCGGATGATCACCAGAAACCTGCTGTTGGCTTTGTATATATATATATATATATATATATATTTATTTTTTATAGTACAAGATGAAAAAGAGCAGCTGTGCAGATAAAAAGCCGAAACATGTAAATGTCGCTCCAGATTTATCTCCTCCGCCGTCCAGGATGTGATCAAATAAAAAGAAAATGTGCCGGCACACACGCTAAAAACACAGAAACAGTCATCAGGAATGACTGTTACATCAGTGTGTGTGTGTGTGTGTGTTCCTTGTTTCTTCTTTGCCTTTTAATTTACCCGTTCGCCATCTGCTCGAGTCATTTTATTGACAAGGAGGTGAAGGTGTCACCACCAGCTGATTATATATATAATATAATCTGTATGTATTTCTGTAGGTCGTTTTTTATTTTTGTTTTTAAGACAAATAAGATGCTAATATTCACTTTGCAGGATAAAGTTTGTTTTGGATTGGTTCAGCTGAAAGTCGTTTTAAACGCAACTTTGCAGGTTTTCGTTCGCCTGGTTTTCCGGCTCGATGTAATTGGACCCCGACGGCGCTACGTCCCGCCCACCGATAGCAGAAACCGGACTGCACCACAGGCCTGTCAATCAAATGGACACGCCCCCAAAAATACCACTTTTGAGGCCCAACATCTCATTGATGATGGAATTATCTTCAGATGACTTTAGCGAATGACTCCACAGTGATTTACGGAAAAAAAACAACGATATTGACTCCTTGTGGCACTCGGTGGTATTGCAGTTTAACGCATTGGCCTCATTTTTCAGACCCGGAAGCTACGCCCACTTTTCTATCCAGTCTGTGGTCAGGTGACCCTGAACCATCCCCCTGGGTTTGCCGTCGTAGGCCGACGTTTTCGGCTGCGTTTGTCACATTTATATTTTAATGTGGTTTAAAAAAGAAAAAAAAAGAAGAAGAAAGTTTGCTTCTTTAAAGTGTTTCGGGACCAGTTTTTTGATTTTACGCTTTAAAATAAATACATTTAATTTGATTTAATAGAAAGGTGTGGCCCCGCCCCATCGAGGATTGTTCCCAGTCGTTGCGTCCAAGTGGGCGTCGACTATGGTCGCAGCCTTTTAACCAATCGGCGTTGGCCACCGTGTGACGTGTGTTGCGCAACCAAAACTCTACAAAACACTCATAATGTTGAAACTACTTTATCGCATTTTAGCCACGCCCACTTGCCACTGATTGGTCAGCCCCTTCAGAGTGGCTTAATGAATTTAATAACAGCAAAGACCGAAACTAAAACATATACCCCCCCCCCCCCCCCCCAAGTACCATTTATCACCTGCAGGTATGTCACACGTATCCGTGAACCGTCACCGGGGACGATATCTCGGTCGTCGTTATTAAAACGCCAGAGGGGATGATTAATGATTAATTCACGGCCGCCCACAACGACGACTAAATTAAAACTCAAATGTAAATACAGAAAGCTGAAGCCAAGTTTTCCTTTCAGATTATCTCTCCCACCTTTTTAATATTTAATCTCGTCCTCGTTATTTTCACCTGCATCCGGATCTAGAAAGCTGCGTAGTCTTCTTTGTTTGTTTTTGTGCGCATCATTTAAAGTCTCTGGCAATTGTAAATGTGTAGAAATGTAAAAAATGATGACGTTACTTTCTGTCGTGTTTTTTTTTTTCATTTTAATTTCCCCCCTCAGGTTCTGACGGAGGACGGCTTCGGTCCGATCACCACAGAAATCGCCGACGCGAAGCCGTTTTACTACGCCGAGGACTACCACCAGCAGTACCTGAGTAAAAACCCCGACGGGTACTGCGGGCTGGGAGGGACGGGCGTCTCTTGTCCAATAGAAGACAAGACGAAGGCGTAGGCGGCCAATGACGGCCGGGAATTCTCCGATCTCTCAAAATCGGACGCAAAAAGCTTTTGAGTTTTAAAAAATCAACGTCAGATTTAATTTTTTTTTTTTTTTTTGCTTTAGTCTTTTAAGCACTTCAGGTGGATAGTGATTTAAACCGGTGAACTTTTAGAATATTTTTCTGGATTCGAGACGACTTTTCGCGCTGTAAAAAAAACAAACAAACAAACAAAAAAAAACAGGTCAAAGGTCAAAGGTCAATCTGTGCTCATTGTTTCTGATAAAAACCCGGCTAACTCTGCTCATAGTAAACATACCGGTGCCTCAGAAAGGTTTAACACCAAACATACTTCAGGAAACACGCAGTACAATTTCATATTATATATCTGATCACACCTGATGCACACCTGGAGGACAGGTATGTAACGTAAAATCCCCGTCAGCACAAAATTTGTACCACAAAGGTGTTAAATTTAGTGCTTAAAGTGTGTTTTTACGAGGTTTTACCTGCACGGTAGAATATTTGTTTTATCGTCCTTTAAGATTTCAGGTGCTGCAGGTTTTTTCGTTGCTTATTTCAGAGCCGGTTGCTTTGAAACTGATGCAAGTTTACTTTTTTAAAAAAAATCTTTTAAAGGAAATAAAGCCGCTTCTGAAATTTGACATTTACTGCATCTGGATTTCTGTTTCCTGTCTTCCTGATCTACACACACACACACACACACACACACACACACACACACACACACACACACACACACGACACGCTCCACTTTGAGATAATTTTTTTTAAAAGCATCGTAAATGATCCTTTTTTGATGCGACGACACTTTTCGAGAGGTGGAGGGAAAAAAAAAATGGCATCTCGGAGCGCCGCGAGAACGACTGCAAATAATACAGCGGTCGTCCTAAAAATAATAACGAGTGGATCGCTCTGCAGTCTGTGAACTAAAATCAGCTTAAAATCCCGGGTTCACTAATCCGTCTCAGCTTCTGGATACTTAAAGCTGCAATTTTTTTTTTTTTTTTTTTTTTGTGTCCTTGCAAAATTTGATTTTAGGATTAAAAACTGTGTTCGTATGTCAGTGTTTGCTCTTTTGGCTCGTGTGTGTGTGTGTGTGTGTGTGTGTGTGTGTGTGTGTGTGTGTGTGTGTGTCGTGTTGCGGGGCAGGATTGTGGTTGACCTCCTTCCTCTGATCTTTGCCTGAAGCGATGTTCCAGCTCGTGACTCATCTGTCATCGCTGCTAATCTCCAAGCATGTGTGTTTGCACAGTGTGTGTATATATATATATGTGTGTGTGTGTGTGTGTGTGTGTGTGTGTGTTGATGGTGCAGCGTTGCAAACACACACACACACACACACTAGCAGGAGAGGAGAGTGTTTTCTCCGGTGCCAGGCCCTCCAAAGTTTGGCATCACCGTCACAAAAAGCCAAAGAAGGAAGAGCTGAGTGTCTTCTGGTGATGGCGCAGCGCCACCTTGGATCGGCGCTGCGTTGGATCGGCGCTGCGTTGGATCGGCGCTGCGTTGGATCGGCGCTGCGTTGGATCGCCTCCACGACGCGGCGCCGCGGCACCGGCCGGCTTTTAAAGCCAAAACCTCGCCGCTATTTTTGGGAAAGAGGTGACGATTGTCTGATGATTTTTGGTGCTAAAATTTGTCCCATTTATTATTGAAATTCAAATCCCCCCCCCCAAAGAAACCGTGTGCTCGTGTTTGGACCTTTAATTCTCCCACGAGGCCCCAAAACACGATTATTGTTGTTTTTTATTTTACATCTGATTTAAAAGAATAAATAAATAATCGATTAGTGATGACCTTTTTCCGTAGTTCCTGGTTTCTACTCAAACAAAATGCGCCGTTTATGGATGACGCCCACAGATGAAAACACCTTTTTTGTTTTTTTTAAAGATTTGTTTGTTGTGTTTGTCAACAATCATTTTTATTATATTTTTTGTGCTAGCCGTTACCTTAAAAAAAACGTTTACGCTAGCTCTATAGTGTAAATACTATCTGCCGTTTGCACTTCAATGCAGAACAACAATAATTCGATTGGTTAGAATAAAAGTTTGTTCAAATTTAAAAACGGCTCCGTTAATTTTCAAAAACACTTCTGAACGTGCGTCATTTGCTCGAAAGTAAACGATAAAACTAATATTTTGAAAAATCGACGACGCTTCATAATTTCTCGTAATTATCGGGAATTAATGTGAAACGTCTGATACGATTATTTGACGATATTCAGATAATGATCCGCAGGACGTGATTAATAATATCTCGAGCGTCTGACGATGACGTCAGCCAGTTGCTGAGTATTATTTTGACTTTTTTATGGACTTGCGATGCAAATTCAAACATGTCAGAAGTATAATTTTTTTTATTTTTTTTTACAGAATAACAGACAAAAACAGCATGAAGAATATTCTATAACTGTACGTGAACACACATTGTAACTGTCTCACTTATTTAATCAATATCAACTCTGTTCGACAGCGCTACGTTCAGGTCTGATCCAGAGTGCTTGATTATGCTGCCATCTTGTGGCAGGTTCAGAGTATGACCACCACGCTGAAGCCAAATAAACATCCTGTATTTAGATTTTCAGAATCTCTCCCTCACTCTTTACTAAAGCTTTATTTTGAAAGGTTTAACAGGAAGTCTGTTAATCTGGCCCCTTCACAGGCCGTTTGGAAGAAAACTATTTTTTAAAAAGTAATGTTTGTTTTCAGGGTCGTTTAATGAATTAACGAGTTGTCGAAACGCGTGGGTGGAGATAACAATGCTGTGTTACTATAGCAACGGTAAACTTCCTTCAACGGTAACTCAGCAGCTTCACAACAAAAGGTAACTGATTAAACCGGGGACTGTAGGCATCGTAGATTATAGAGAGAAAATATGTATTTATCTGTAAAAACATTTTTTTTTTAAATCTGATGTTTTATTTGACTTCTGGTTTTTAACACATAACTGTGGTGAAATATTTAAAAAGCTCTCTTGATTTAAGGTTTAAGTGTCCAAAATTTGGTTTGGAGGCTGTCGGTTTCTTTTTATGTTTCTGAAATATAGTTCAGCCAAAATATAACTGTATACGCATTTGCTAAATATATATACAGTTTGTCAATGTAGTCTGGTGTTGAACTTTCAGTGTTGGAGTTTTGAAAGTGCAACCACGACCAAACATGTAACTTTGGTTAGAGACTTTTATACTGATAACTAACTGACTGCTATAACTTCAATAATACAGAATCTGTCTTTCTGAAAACTAGTTAACGAACACAAACATAAAATCCTTAGCTCGTAAACAAGTTTCCGTGACTTGCTACCCTCAAATAATTACAACTTTTTTAACACAATTTTCAGCTCGTGCTCAGATGGAGACGAACTCGTAATAAAGGAGTCGTCCGTAAATGTGAGTCGGACGATGTCGGCTGAAATCACCACGGAGACGTCACACCGGAGGACACGCTCAGATTCAGGATCCCCGGGTGCCGATGCCCCTCAAACCACAAACCAGCGAGTAAGTAAAACCTTTTCTCCGCATCATAAAACAGCTGAACTTATTACGGGACAAATCCACCACTAAATAGTTTAATAATAATAATAATAATAATAATAATGATAAACTTTATTTGTACAGCACCCTTCATTTCAACAAATGCAGCTCAAAGTGCTTTTTCAGCAAAACAGAATTACAAGTGTGCGTCCAAGTAGAAGTGTTTGACATAAAAAAAGATACAGAAAAATAAATGACATGCATAAGAAACAGAAAAAATGCATTAAATTAAACACAAATTGGATTAAAATATAAAATAAGCAATTTTAAACATGTTTCTGTTTTTTTTTTTTTGTGTGTGTGTTTTGTTTCCATGAAAACTATTTTTTCTCAGAAGATTCCAGCTGACATGCTGTGAGGTCAGAGGTCAAGTTGAGCTGGATACTTTACATTTCAAATCTGCCGTATTTTCTCTGACTTCATCAAAACAGCTGTCGCCTCAAACAAGCAACAGTTCATACTTGTAACACTGTCTCCAAAATGTTATTGTTATTGTGTGCAAACCGAGAAGCTTTTCTGAACAGAGTTTCTACAGTAAAATCAGTAAGAAAAAAAAACGTGGAGCTCGGGATGAATCCAGCTCCTTTAAAAACTCTCTCTACATTTTTTTTTTTTCTTTTCAGTAAAGGAAACGTTTGGAGATTCATAAATAATTTCACTGGCGCATCAAATGCATTATTATGGAGAGTTTTTCTGCTTATGTGCGGTAATATTTGGATCCATGAAACTCCTCTGATCTCTTGAGTAAATATAAAATTAGGCACCGGTTCTTTTTTTTTTTGTACATCATTTGTGTCCACAGATCATAATAATTATAAATCACAGATTTGCTTATTTCTTGATAAATCATACCGTTTAACCCCCAAAAAGAAGATATTGGGGTGGAAGTTCTTTTTATTTATTTTTTTAAACCATACTGTCATCTTGCCACTAGATGGCAGCAGAACATCAGGATAATTTGTTTGCTTCTCAAACCGCCCTTCAGTCATTTGAACTGTTTTTTTTTTAAATTTATTTTTTTTTTTTTTTTGCCTTCGCAGGCTCTGGTCCGTCCGTTCGAGGTGCTTCAGATGCAGATCGAGCAGATCCACGAGGTTCTGCGGGAGCAGAACCGACTGCTGACCCTCTTAGCAGCAGGTCGGTGTTGGACACGTACATTCTTCCTGTCCACTACATCCACCGCAAAACACCTGATTTTTCAACATTTAAAGAACTCCACAGAGCAGATTCATTGCAAGAAACACCTCTGAGGGGGAAAAAAAAAAAAAAAAAAAAAAAAAAAAATCCCAGCAGGACTTCCTGTAAATTTCTTCACCTCCTTTTTCTTTTTTTTTTTTACCCTGAATTTGTCGACTTTCCGCTTCAGCGCCCGTTATTTATTGTAATTACCTTAAAAATCCCACGAAAGTGCTCTGAGGCCGGCTGACGCTCGGTCGCTGAGGCCATTACAGGCTTTTAAGAAGCAGACGGTGTGTGGCGCTGCGGAAGCAGCTGTAATGCGATCACAATTAGTGCGTGTTTTTCTTCTTCTTCATGTTTAGGGTGTGTTTGTTTTCTTCCCTCTGTTGTTGTTGTTATCGCCTCGACCCGACGGCCACCAGCAGCTCTCCTGTTGCGACACACGCAACTCGAAATCAGAACATAATAAATACAAAACATCGATTTCACTATTTTTCATTATTACTTTTTTGGCTGAAATGATTCGTTCTCGAGTTTCTTGTTTCTACAGTAAGTGAGGAACAGTTATGGATATTGTTAAGATGTTAATGATTCTGCGTATTGATTCGATACTGTAATGACACTGTAATTGGTTATTAATATAAAAAATAATATTAAATACTGTGTATAAATTAAAAGTGGTGAGTAGCGAACTGCAGCAGGATTATTTTACTTTTATTCTGACAGTAGTTTATCTGCAGCCCCCTCATCACTGAATAATTGCCCCGCCCATATCCCTAATGCCCCGCCCATATCCATAATGCCCTGCCATATCCATAATGCTCCGCCCATATCCATAATGCCCCGCCCATACCCCTATTACCCCACCCATATCACCAATACCCCGCCCATATCCATAATACCCTGCCCATATCCCTAATGCCCCGCCCATACCCCTAATGCTCCGCCCATATCCATAATGCCCCACCCATACCCCTAATGCTCCGCCCCTGCTCTGAGTGATATGAGACTGAAACTGTGACTTAAACAGGACTTTTACTTTGACAGTAGTTTACCTGCAGCCCCCTCATCACTGAATAATTGCCCCGCCCACGCCCCAAATGCCCCACCCACACCGCTAATAAAAAAATGCAAAAAACTGGATCCGCCAAATATAGAGTTAACCCCAAAAATCATTCACGGTCAAATGTTCATGTCTCGTGAATTTGACCAATTCTTTACTTCTGGGTGAAACAGGACGTTAAGACATCGTCCTCGAGATATAAATGTTCCCCATTTTGCCTTGTTCTTTTTTTTTTTTTTTTTTTTTTTTTTTTTTTTTTTTACATTTCTATGAAAAATATGAAGTCCATAACGTAAAGCAGCCACACCGCACTTTTTTGGTTTTAGCCACAACTTGACAATGGACAAGATGGACAAGAAAACTACTGCATGAGCTGCTCTCAAGTCACAGTTGATGAGAACGCTGAGAATTTTGGACATTTTGAGTAAAAAGCGTACAAAAAAAAACAAACCAACGCGCGGAAATAGTTCTAAATCGATTTATTATTAACATCCCTGGCAAAACGAATAATTTTGGACTGAACTGGAACAAGTAAAGTACATGTGTGGGGAAACACCGCTTCATGTTGTTGCCAACCTGACTGCATGTACACAACTCCAACAAACTGTCGCACCTTCGTGCAAAAAGGGTAGTCAATATTTTGAAGTTTGCAACGAGGATACGCAGGTGTTTTGTTTTTTGTTTTTTGTATGTGTGTTTGGGAGATGGTTGCGTTGTTAAAGAGGAACAGTGAAAGCTTCACATGGACAGATATCGTGTAATGAAGAAGCGATCTCCATCTCGTGGTTTAAAAAAAAAAAAAAAAACTGGCAAAACTCGCCTCATGAAACAGTGTATTTACAGCAGCTGTACACAAAGATCGACTCATACAAAATAATTCAAGGTTGGAATAATCAATGTCACAGAACGTAAACAGTGAGAAGGAGGAAAGTTTAATTCGGCCTTCCAGCTTTTTATTTCTTTTTTTTTTTTTTTGGTTTTGACATTTTCAGCGTTTGTAACACGATGTTTAAAAACACCAAACTGAAGAGCTGATTGTTTACTCTGATTAGAACGAGACGCAACGTCGTCAACAACCAGTTGATGAAACCACAGGAAGATAATAATTTCACAAGATAAACGGAGCAGTTGTATGAGTAAAAAAAAAAAAAAGTTTTGGGGGGAGAGGGGGGTAATTTCACAACAAAAAAAGGGGATTTCGTAATAGGGTGTATTGAGGGTAGACCGCAATTAGAGCGCTCTCAACAGGCACGAGGTATCGATGATGAAGGCGATGCTGAGCCGTGCGCGAGATAACATTTCCTGAGTGGTAAATTCACAAACATTCAGCACAGCACTTTATTTAACAAGCAGTTTTTAACAGTATCTTGAATTTCATTTTCGTACTGCTAATTAGTCTGTAGCTGATGCGATTGTCTCAGCTCCTTTACATCCGGCTTGCGAGAAGTCCCGATAAATAAAAACGCTTTCATATATTCAAGTAAATATTGATATAAAATATATATTTAAACTCGTTATTTACAGCAGGCAGATGAAAAGTAAATCTAACATCGTTTTGTTTTTTTGATCATCACAATACTGAATGGGATATGAAAACAAGCAGCAGCCACATAATATGAAGCCATATGAGTCAATCTCTTTTTCTTCTTTTTCTTTTTTATATATGACGTTGTTCACCCACTTGAATGCCCCGCTCTGGTGTTTGCAATATTTTGGCTGAACAGCCGTCTTCACTGGACTGTATTTATTTATTTACAGGGACAGAGTTGACATACTTCTCGTATTACTAAACATAAAATCAACATCACATTGAAAAAGTGCAAAAGAAATGTTCAAAGGTCGTTTCTTAATCTCCAGTGGAAGGTTTAAAAAAAAAAAAAAAAAAAAAAAAAAATTAGGTTTCCTTCAAAGGTCCATTGTGTAGGATTTAAAGGCAGAAATGCAATATAATATTCATAATCACCTGAAACTAAGATTGTGTTTTCGTTGCCTTAGAACGAGCCCTTCATGTCTCCGTAGGGAGCGGGTCCTCTTCCACTGGGCGGCCATGTTGCACCTCCATGTTTCTACGGTGGCCCAGAAGGGACAAACCAAACTGTGGCTCTGAAGAGGACCTTCCAAATTTTTTGGGCGAGTTTTGTGGCTGCCATATATTCTCTCACACACTTTTGGAAGCAGAAGGTGCGACGGGTGTTAAATTGCAATCTACAACCTCACCACCAGATGCCACTAAATCCTACACACTGCTTCTCAAATTGAGGATTATAACGACAAAATATTCTGCAGATTACACAAAGAAAAAAAACAAAACACAAATGCACCTTCGTTGGCATATGTCACAAAATCATAATGTCAAACTATGATAATCTATGAATTTATGATAATGCTCACGGGCTAGGGCTGCAACCGACGATTATTTTCTTGATTAATTGATTCGGCGTATAAAGTGCCAGAATATGGTGACGAACGTCGACCCTAAACCCAGAATGAAGCCTTTAATGTCTTGTTTTGTCCGGACCGACAGTCCACAACCAAAATATATTCAGTTTATCGTCATGGAGGACGAAAGAAACACGATTATATTCACGTTTAAAAAGCTGGAAATACAGAGAAGCTTGCCATTTTTCACATTTAAAAAAAAGATCCAAAACGATTAATCGATAATCAAAATAGTTGGCGTTACGTTTTTTTTTTTTCTTTCCCACGGCTCCATATAAGAGGTGTGGTGTCGGACGGTCTCGGCGTATCGCGCGCGTTTGCCGAGTAAAAAAAACCAACAAAAAAACCCCGTGACGGCGGGACAGTGGTTATTTAACCCGCTTCCGTTTCCTCGGCGATAACGTCACAACTTCTGAGTGCTTATTATCGGCAGAGAAGCGGTTCTCGCCCCGGAGGACGTCGTCGCTCCGCCGCCGAGGCCGAAGTCGACGTTCAGGAGTCTCTTCTGGATGAACGCGGGGCAGAAGGTGGATATGTAGACGTCTTTGAAGCCCGAGTTGCAGAAGCAGTAGACCAGCGGGTCCAGCAGGCAGTCGGTGTAGGACAGGACCATGAGGCCGTCGTACACCTGGACCGCCACGTCCTCGGCGTCCTGCCAGTTGTTCAGCCGCACGGTCAGCAGCGCGGCGCGGGCGACGGCGCACGGCAGGAAGCAGACGGAGAAGACGACCACCACGTACACGACCACGCACACGGCCCGCCGCAGCTTCGTCTTCTCCCCGACCGTCTTCTTCCGCAGCCGGTTGACGATGCGCACCGTGCAGTAGACGAGGACGACGAAGGGGATGACGATCTGGGTGAAGAAGACCACCTTTCAAAAAGAAAAGAAAAAGAAAAGTCACGGTGGAGAATGACGACCTCGTACGGGGGAAATGACCTCCGGCGCTGAGGTTTAGGACTCGTTTTTCTGAACCCTGTTTTTTTTTTGGTAATTTCCAAAGATCGACTCGACTCAGCTGTATTTTTTGCAGCGCCTTTCAACATACACGCAAAAACAGCAACGAACCAAACAAATAGATCAAATAAAATAAGGTAACACTCGTAAAAATGTAGGTTAAATCAAATGAAGGACTTAAAATTGCAACGATAATATAATGTTTCAAGATATAATAAATCAAATTCAGAAAAGTAAAAAAAAAAACACCCGGGATAAAAACAATAATTCAAATTTTAAATCAGGATGATAAACATAGCTGGAAAGATAGGTCTTTAGTTTTTAGCTTTAAAAACTCAACTTGAAATTGAACTTTCGTACAAACTTGTTGTCTGATAGACGTGAAACTTCTAAAACAAATGGGTTGTTGTGATTTTTGCTTTTTTACTTAGTACAACTTAAACATGTAATTAGATGCTTGTAATTGGAATTAATCACACAAATTCTGCCAGTACTTGAAGTTTTTAAAATGAAAATGATTGAGCGAGCCGTTTTCTTGATTAGCGATTAGCAAATGCCTAAAAATTGTGTTCACTAAAATTTCCAGGTGCAGTTTTCAGTTGTCTTGTTTTGTCCGACCGAACGTCCAAAACCACAAAATATTGAGTTTACTTTCTTAGAAAGTGAAGAAAACCGGGAAATATTCACATTTGAGACGATGGAACCAGAGGATTTTTTTTTTTTTTTTTTTTTTTTAAATGAATCAATGATTCTTCAAAAAACTTGCCTTCATTTGTTCAAACCCATAAAAAGGTAAAAGTGTCCGGGCTTTAGAGTGTTGCAGGAAAAACACAACTAAGTTCTGTCAAATTTATTTCTGCTACCGGCTGGTTCGGGGAATTGGGGAAGTTGGATTTAATGACAAAACCAATGACTCGTAACTGTCATGTCAAACCGACAGGAAGTCCGTGAGGCTTTGTAAACAATCATAGTTCAGTTGAGAAGCTTTGTTTACTTTTTGCGGGGTTGGCTCTCTCTACGAGCTCCCATCATAACGAAATAATGAAAAGCCTTTTTAAAAAAAAAAAAAAAAAATGTATATCACGAATAAATATTTTTCCGGCTCGGTTGACGCGAAGTCAAAACTAAATCCAAAAAAAACCGACACGAAGCCGGATCGCTACCTCTCTGAAGGTGTCGGTGACGTTGTGGGAATACGTCTCGGCCTGGCGGCCGTGGCTGTTGCAGCACTCGAACGTGTTGATCATCATCGGGATGGTGAGCGGCAGCAGCAGCAGCCAGATGACGATGGAGATCTGCGGCGACTTCTTCATCACCTTGACGAAGTTCCTCCTGCCGAGGTGGACCACGTTGAAGTAGCGGTCGATGGACAGCGTGATGAGGAAGGCGATGCTGGCCCCCCGGTTGAGGAACAGCATGAAGAGCATCGCCTTGCACGTGGCGTTGTTGGTGCTGCGCCGCTGCTTGTGCCAGTAGTGGTAGATCTTGACGGGGAGACACGCCACCAGCAAGAAGTCGGCGACCACGATGTTGAACAGGAAGACGCTTTTGTTCTTCCAGAACTTGAACCTGAAGTGAAATGAATTCACGAGAACGGTTATTTTGCTGAACGGAGTTTTTTTGAGAATAGAAAAAGAAAAAATCTTTACATTTGACCCAAAAGCTCCTACAAAATCTTTTGCGCGAGTGATCAAACTTTGCTCAAAGTTTTAGAAAGGATAACGGAAGTAGGTAAAATAAAACGTAATTGCTTGTAATTGCCGCAGGTTTTCCTTTTTTTTTTTTACTGTGGTGGAAATTTGGAGTGGTGACCACTGGCCGGCGGCCATCTTGGCTAGTTCTGAGCAGGTTTGGAGCAGGAACTGACCATATTTGGACGAGCTGGGTGGGGGGTGGGGGGATGGATCTGACCGATCTGACTGGAAACCTGACGATTACACGCCCCGCCCACCGATAGCTGTAACCTGACTGCACCGCAGGCCTGTCAATCAAAACAGACACGCCCCCAAAAACACGTCTTTTTGAAGCTTATTTTCTAATTAACGATTATTTTTCAGATGGACCGTCAGAAAACGAATAAGAAGAAGACTTTTGCTAAAAACAATCGCGGAGAAATTTGACTGACTGAGAATTGCATTTGACCAGTTGAATGGGAGTCTATGGAGGCTTCTCGGAGCCAGCCCCTAGTGGCGCTCGGTGGTATTGCCGCTGAAGACGCTTTCCGCATCGGCCTCATTTTTAGCCGGGGCGCTACGTCCACGTTTATACCCAGTCTACGAGCGGTGCCAAAGGAAAACGTCCCGCTGGAAGCCCTTTCAGACTCCCTTTCATCCACAGCGCACCGCGGTCCTCGTTCAACACGTTTGTCAGTCGGTCTCGAGGAAGCGCAAGTTCCAAGAACTGCTACCGAACGAATGAGAGTCCAAACAGGATGTTGGCGCCGTCCTTCTGTTCGTTACCAGAGCGAGTAAACATCTCTTAGGATTTCTCTCTGCGAGCACTCTTGAGTTAAAGGACGTGGAGGTGCAAGAAAGTGCCGAGGGTGACCGCAGAGGAAAAAAAAAAAGTCACTCAGACTTTTATTGCTGTCACGGTTTGACCTCATTGACTCGATGCCGGGAAATTGCCATCGCCTCTTGCTCCACTTTTCTGAAATCAGAGCTAAAAATGGTGATGGAGAAATTGTGTGTGTGTGTGTGTGTGTGTGTGTGTGTGTGTGTGTGTGTGTGTGTTTCTTCATACCTGAATACGAAGATGTAGAGGACGGACAGGTTGAGCGGCAGCCCCAGCGTGAACTCCCCCGTCATCAGCCAGGCGAGGATCTCGTACGTGACCTGATTGGGCACTTCGCAGTGGTCGACGGTCGCATTCGTAAACATGTTTTGTCGCACGGACAGAACAGCGTTTTTTTTTAAATTTGTTTTTTTATTTTTGTAAAAGTTCACCCACTTCCACAGCAGCCGCAGCCCAAAGTGTCATGCGATGTCGCAGCAACAGGAACAAGTTGCAGGGGGGTAAAGCGTCAAAGGACGTCGTTTCCAGAGACACGGCAGAGATAAATCCTTTTTTCTTTTTCTTTTTCTTTTTCTTTTTCTTCTGACCTTCGATCTTTCCTCCTCGCAGCCGTTACAAGTCAACGGTCGTCCCTCCAGAGAGCCTTCGCAGTGATTGTGCAGCTCTGCGAAGCATGCTGAGGAAAAACATGCGCTGCGAAGACGGCGTGCAGTTAAAAGAGAGAAAAGGAAGAAAAAAACAACACACCGCGGCTGGCCCGTGTGTTTTTTTGTTTTGTTTTTTTTATGTGCGAGGGCTGCCGCCGAGCCTTCAGAGAGGAAGAATTTATAGTCAGCTGGAGGTGTGGTTTCACAAGAGGGGCTCAACTCTCCGAGAGGCAAAACACGAGAGATGCTTTTATTTTTTCTTCCTCATCTTCCCAGCTAAACCAAACTGCTGACTCAAATTTATCTATGTGATAATAGAAGATGAGTGTAGTTTCTGTATTATACAGAAACTGCTGTTTTGAGTTGTTTTTCCAGCCCGGCGACGTGGGAAAAAATAAAGAAATTGCGAAATTCCTCAGCTGGATGTCGGTCTGAAACCGTCGTGCCTGCACACGTCTGGTGTCCTGCTCGAAATAGTGTCAAAACACGATCCCTTCAAAAGAAAACGACGTCAAGTTCGCGAGATCGAGGAGATTTTGCAAAGAGCTGAATGTGTTAAATATACAGACGAGACGAGAAAGAAAAAAAAATGTATGTTTATGTGGAACGGACATAAACGGCAGCTTCACAATATACAACCCCATTTCCAAAAGCCTTGGTACGTCGTGGTAAACATTAAATAACGAGGCAACTGTGAAAAATATACTTTGAATTTGATGCAACTCGGTTTAAAAAAAAAAAAACAACAAAAAAAAAGTTGCAAAAGATTGGAACAAGTTGTTTAACACTAAAAGAGACACTTTGGTGAAACCGTCATTCTAATTTGTGTGCTTGTATTCGTCCTCATTCAAACGTTGCGGTCGGAGTTGTATTTTATGTTTTTTTTTAAGAGAAGTGCTGGAAGTACTCGGAGCAGAGAAGTGATGTCACGACGGGTAAAAACGGCCGAACCCGCCCGACGCTCGCGTCGCCCGGGTCGATTTCGGCTTTTAAAACGTTCTCCTCGTCGCGCACCGCCAAGATAAAACATTGACGGAAGTCCCGTCTTTTTACGAAAACACTCGATCCGAGAGAAAAAAAAAAATAAAAAAAATCCAAAACTCAAACGGCTCGGTTGACTTATTTGCGGGAGAGAGTCGCGTCTGGTCGGTTAAGTCGCCGTTTAAAAACATCTTGTCCCGTTCGAGTCAAACATTAAAGTAAAATCTCCTCCGAGCCTTCGGCCGGTTTATCACTGACAGGAACAATGTGACAAAAAGCTAATGATTCAAAGCCCCCCCCCCCCCCCCCCCCCCACACACACACACACACACACAGATGTGCGGTGACGTTGCACCCGACCGAGTGATGCGACATTACTTCTGCAAAAGAGGCCGCATGTTGAAACCCGTCGAGTGCGAATAGACGTGCGGTCTAGACGAGCGCATATTTCAATCCATTGTTGCTTTTTTTTTTTTTTTTTTTTTTTTTTTTTTTTTTCTGCCCCAGTAAACATTTAAGGAAAGAACTGGATCCAGTCGATTCACCCGACGTGTTTGGATATTGCTCGAAGCCCGTGATGCGTTCAATGTTCGGCACGGGGAAATGAACAATGAGTGTTACACGGTGGGGGAAAAAAAATAGAAAAAAAAAAGGAAGTATGAAAACCATGCGTGTAATAGATAAGTAACTCAAAAAAATGATAAAGATTAAATGCGGTATGGCAGGCAGCTTCCCACGTTTAAAAAAACAAAACAAGAAGTGTGCGTCTCTTTTTCTTAACGTCTTCCAACGCGAGCTCGCTCGCTCTCGTAGCCTGTAATCTGAAAGTGAACTCGGGCAGTCTGGTTTTTTTATTAGGTCAAGTCGTTTTCTGAGTGCGGTGCAAAAAATAATATAACCACTTTACAACGTAATCCAATCCTACACAACAACAACGCCAACTGGCGGCCTTGAAAATGACCCGAAATCAAATCAAGGCCACTCGGGCATCTCTGCTCCGATACGAAGGATGTATTTCTTGAGTGGGATAATACAAAAATTGTTTTAAAAAACAACACGGTGATTTGACGTTGTATTCTCCTTTTTTTTTTCTTCTGCCAGTGAGTGATGTCGCCCGTTGGTTTGGTGATCTGCTGTTTAGAAGAGTCCGAACTGCCATTTTGACGGTCGCCATTTTTTTTTGGGGGGGGGGTGTGGAGGGGGTTAGAAGTGGCCACATTGGGACAAAGTGGAGTGGATGCCCCGCCCACCTACACCAGAAACCCGACAGCACCCGCAGGCCTGCCGATCAAACCTGACACGCCCCCAGAAATACCGCTTTTTGAGGCCTAATATCTGATTAATTATGACGTTATTTTCAGGACACTGAGCAGAAGGAGTGAATTTCGCTAATGACACCTGAATTACTTTTTATTGACTTTTAATTTCATGACAGAAGTCGACTTTGAATGGGAGTCTGTTGGAGACCATGTTTTTTTTTTTTTTTTGACGCAGCCCCTAGTGGCCCTCGGTGGTGGTGCACCTTTCAGACCCGGAGGCTCCGCCCACTTTTACGCGCGGTTCACCTCAATTTCGTCTCTTCACTTCAGTCGTTGAAACATTTTCTTTTCTTTTTTTTTAAATGCAGGGTGTTTGCTTTTCCTTCTTTCTTTCTTTGCTGCATCATTGCACAAGTTAAATAGTCAATGAGTGACAGTTTGTATGCTGTTAATGTGTAACTTTTAAGGCTTGTTTGCGTTGCTGTCAACTATAATCCAGGAGCCGCGTAGCTAAGGCGACCTAAACTACTTTCAAACAGACGTCTTCAGTCTTGCAGGATTCTCCGTGGCAGAAATGAGTAAAACATCAGACACCAAAAAACAACGAGCACCGTTAGTGATCTACTGTGTTCCTCCACGTCTTTTTTTTTTAAGAGTGCAGGACGTCTTTTTTTAAGAGTGCAGCAAACTGTGCGTTCGATATGCAGAATTAACCCGGACTCAGTGAGTTTGCACGTTTTACGTATTTGGCCTTACGTTCCTGCATAAAGTGACAAATGTCTGTTCAGACAGGAAACCAGCTCAAAATAATAATTTTCTTTGTTCCAAGCAGCTCCTTCACTTCAGTTCCTGTTCTGTGTTTTCGCTCGTTACGACACTGACCTTCCTTCTTCTTTACAACCTTTTTTTTTTCTTCTTCTTCTTCTTTTAAAGCACTCACACAATTTCGACAGCATGCTTTCATTTGTGCCTGTGTTTTATCATAATCGATTCCGTGCCGAGAAACCTTTTTCAGGTTGGTGGTTTTTGACCGGGAGGGAGTTTCCTCCCTCTCAGTAAAACCGACGCTCTTACTTCATCACCTAATCTCCTTTATCTCTCGTGTCTCAGTCTCCGTGGAAGGTCTGAGGTTTCCTGCCCGTGTTCCCTCGCCACGGATCAGAATAACCAGCTCTCCCCATGTAGGTACTTTATATACGTCTCTGATCGGGACTCATTTAAATGGAATGCAGTTGTGCTTACGTTTTATTTAAAAACTGAAAATGTCCATTCAGTTCCTCCACGGTGGGTAGTTTAACAGCCACATACTGAAAACCTTTTTTTGTGTGTGTGTGTGTTAAATCTGCTGCATATTTTAGTTGTTGTATTGCACTTTGTGCAATTTTTGCACACTATAACATCTTGGGGCAAAAGTCCGAGACCACTTCTAATGCTTATAATCCGCTCCTGTTTCAATCATTGAATGAGTGAAAACATTTAATCTCTAAAAAGATGTACATGAATGTCAGAATATTTTACTATTTGTTTTGCACCCCTTTTTATGAATTTTTATAACAGCTGCGTTGACTCCACACTCCGAATAACCCATTATCTCAGCATGATCTGTCGAAGAGCCAAAGAGCCTCTTCAGATGTCAGGAATGTTTCTCCTCAAGTGGCCATTCGAGGAACTGCAGGTTGTGGCACTTCATTTTTTTTTTTTTTGCCTGTGAGGTTGATGCTTGGTTCACAAGAAAGAGAGGACCCAAACAAACAACACAGGAGACGCTGCTTCACGCAAATTGCAAAACTTTACTGAAGTCGTTCAGAATTTTTTTTGGGGGCAAAAAAAAAAAAAGAATAAAAATGGGAGCAAAAAAAGGCCACAAAAACTCACAAACTGGCACAATTCATACGAAGAAATGAGCTGGAAAGCAAAGAAGTCACGAGGCAGAATGAAAACACGACAGTCTAACAACCGAAGGAGGGGAGGAGTGGGAACTAAACACGTAATGCCGATGACTTAATAAGACACACGAGAAGTGACGAGAAAAAAAACAAAAAAACAAAGGAGGCAGGAAATTAGGAAATAAGACAAACAGACAGGAGAGGGCGAGAGATTTCAAAATAAAAAAAAAACAGGAAATCCGAAAAACACTAAAAGGCAGAAACCCTTGACAGTGAAATGTTCAGTGGAGGAAACTCCTGGACAGTTGGCACTCATTCTTCGATTTCCGAAGTCGTGCTTGGGCTCAATATCCTGCTGCAGTATGACTGCTCGTTCACAAAGATGCAACCAAACCAGGGCGCGGCGCCGACGTGTCCAACTCCTGAACCCTGCCTGAACCCCCCCACCCCGCCCACCACCACCACCACCACCCGCATGCCTCCTCTCGTCTCCCCCCCACCCCCCTTCTCTCCCGGCGACACCTCCTCTATCAGCTCGAAGGACGCCCGATAATCATCCCGTGAAAGACAAGAACCCGAGTCAGCACTACCACAGATAAAACTACACTTCTTATCTGACACATTTCATTTTAACATGTCGAGACGTGTTGGACTTTTAACATGCTCATCAAAAAAAACCACATCCCGGAACAGAAACTACAGTAGCACTGTAGTCTGACAAATCAAACTTCTAAAATATTTGTCAGTCCTAACAGTCCTTTCAATTAATAAACATATCTTTATAAGTTCCACACATCGTCACGTACGTATATTTTTGAGTCAGCAGAAATGCCTTGAAAGATAAAAAGGTATTTGCACATCGACACGTTACAGCGGTCATTAAAACACATCAAATATGTGATATTTAAAACATGTATTGGGACGCTTATATCAACATGTTAATACTGATCATTTGGGCCAGAATCTGTTTCATGCAGGAATACAAGCCTGAAATTATAGATTTATTTGAGCAGCCGTATAATAACATGAAATCACAAGTGTGTATTTCTGTATGAACGGAACCAATAACTCCACGTAGGGTTTTTTGATACGAAAAAAAACGCTCCGCAGGGTGTTGACGTAGTCGCTGGCTTTTGAACTCTTGACACTGTAATATTTAAAGCTACACGATGTTAATAAGCGGCTAACAGCGCTAACAACCCTCAGACCCCTCAGAAGGTCCCGGTGGAACTCGGTGTCGACGGTCTGACTCTGGGGGGGACGAATTCACGGTGACACGGCCACCGCCGACGTCAAAGAAAAAACCCACCTGGCGTCTCCTGAACCCGACGCGCCTTCTTCTTCGGTCTCGGACGGTGAAGCTCCGCCCCCCCCCCCCCCCCCCTCTTTCAAACGTTGACCGTCACTCGGGACGCCTCGCACCGGCTCGTCGCTTCACCGTGAAGCGTTTCAAGAATCTCTGTTGACGATTTCCAGAGTTTGTCTCCAAAATCGGATGTTTCTCAGGCTCATGTTTGAAATCCCAAATGTTCACCCGTAGTCACAAAAGCGCCTGTGACGCACCGGCTGGTGAAGATGATACAACACAGACTCACCAGAGTCCGGCTCGCTGATTACCGGAACGAGTTCGATGTCTATTTATAGCCAGACAGTGAGCAACAGACACCGGCGCTTTAATCACATGTTGAATGGTATCATGGAGGCGGGCGAGGTCGTTCGAGGTGACTGAACGCAGGCCCGACGGGGAGTGAAGTCCGGGCAAAAGCGTGAGTCATGATTTATACTGCAGGAAACTTTCAGGGACATTTTTCCTCCTGGACATGTTGTGACCTGGATTAATTCGGTCAAACTAGGATTTTAAAGGGATTCCCAACGACTTTATTCGGGATGAGTTCACAGGAAATTACCCTCTACGGAGCAAACTCACTATAATCACACCCGACTCTTTGTATATATATATATATATATATACAAATACACACACACACACACAGTATAAACAGTTTAATATTCCGGCAACATTAATGACCAGCTTTCTTCAGGAAGAAGTATTTTTTAACGAGGGAGCTTGACAGCGGCCTCATTTTATTTTGTGTATTTTGGAATCAGTTACAAACCCACATGATGCCGCCAACTGAGGAATCCACGCTTTGAGAATCCTGCTTCTGGAAGGGGCTTCAACACAACGTGTTGGGACGAGAGCATTTTCAGGTGACGGGGGGGGGTTTGTGTTTTCTCAGCCTTCCTTAATTTGACGGCACTAAACCACGACGGACGGACGCTCACTCGACTGACGCGGCTCAGACGAAGGCCGAGAGGGATCGCTCCGATTCGACAGGACAGATGAGATTCCTAGTTGTTGAAAAGGAATTTGACTTGTCAGATCGCCGTCCAAGTTCGAGAGAGAAAAACAGATGTGCATACTTTAAGCTGGAAGGCATCCAGTCCCCGTTCGGCCTCGTTCGGGCCACCTGTGCGGTACGGCGACGGGGCTCGGCGAACGCGCGATACGCTTCGGAGATAAACATTTTTTATTTTAAATGTGGCAACAAGAAACGTACGCCTGCTTTTAGGCTTCCTCTAACACGTGCCGAGCAGGTGAGCGCCAAAAAAAAAAGAGGAGATCCATTAAAGGTTTTTAAAACTCGAACCATGAAACTTGTCTCGTAACCAGGCGGCAATTTTGAAGTTGGCCGGCGCCACCTTTGCTAGTTCGGAGTGGTTTGGAGCAGGAAGTGACCATATTTGGACTCGATCTCATCGGAAACCCTGACGATACCACGTCCCGCCCACCGGTAGCTGTAACCTACCAATCAAACAGACACGCCCCCCCCACCCCCACCCCCCGTCCCCCCCCCTTCAAACCCCGGCTTTTCGAAGCTTATTTCCTAATTAAAGACGGGATTATTTTCCGAAATTTTATTGACGGAGAATTTCATGAGAAGTTGAGTAGGAGCCTTTGGAGCCGACCTCTAGTGGCGCTCGGTGGTATTGCAGCTTAAGACGCTTCTGCATCGGAGCCATTTTTCAGAGCCGGAAGCTACGAGCACTTTTGTATTCAGTCTTTGGTCATAACATTAGTGAGTGGATGCAGGCAAAAAAACACAAGACGGTATCTACTCGTTTCACAGTTTTATTTTCGCTGAAAAGAAATAACCAAAAACAATGCTATGCACTGTACACGTGTCACTGTTTGGAAAAACCGTCACAGCTCCTCCTGCATGTATATTTTGTAGTTCTGTATATTTCAAGAATTCAAAGGAAAAACAGGACGTTAAATAACAGCCTCGTCTTCATCGCGCGCTTCACCTTTTCCGTGAAGTCCGTGCTTTAGTCAGTGTCAGGTAGCATCCCGAGAGGAAAACTCTCTCCGCGCAGCAGCTTCTCCGTTCCCCCCTCCAACTCCCCCCTCCGTGTTCACGCGACCTTCAAATGACGTCGCTGCGAGTCGGGGGATGCGCGGGTCCCGACGAGCTCTCCAACACCACCGGAGCGCCTCTCGCCAAGAACGGGAAGTAATTGGCGAGGTAGAGGCCTTTGAACTTGGTGCTGCAGAAGCAGTAGACCAGCGGGTCCAGCAGGCAGTCCATGTAGGAGAGGACCATGAGGCCGTCGAAGGCCACCGCCGCTTTGTCCTGGAGGTGTTCGCCCGCGTGGACCCGCACGATCAGCAGAACCATGCGGGCTATGGCGCAGGGGAGGAAGCAGACGGAGAAGACCACCATGACGGTGGTCACCAGGAAGACCGCCCTCTTCAGCTTGGTCCTGTCGCCGACCGTCTTCTTCCGGAGCCGGTTGACGATGCGCACCGTGCAGTAGACGAGGATGATGAAGGGGATGACGATCTGGGTGAAGAAGACCACCTCTCTCAAGCTGTCCACCACATCCTGAGAATAAATCAGAGAAGACATCAGCTCAAGTATCCAGTTATTCTTGGTTGTTTGGCCTAAATGTTCCCGAAAACTAAATCTGTTTTAGGACAGTTTAGCTTTTTTTTTTTTTTTTTTTTTTTCTAAATTATTCGGCAAGGCAACGATACACGAAGCACTCTGGAGCCTGTACTTAAATAAAAAGGACCAATAGAACAAAATAAAAGTATTCTATTACAAGTAAAAGTCCTGCTGGTGAAATTGCAGAAATTATAGCAGCAAAAAGTGTTTCAAGTGTTAAAAGTTCAGGCCCTCATCCTGCAGAAAAACAATTCTGTCATTTTATAAAGACATTTTTGGATTTATGCTCAAGCAGCATTTTGTTTGTTTTAGCTTCCTTATTTACAGTCTGGCATTTATTATTTTTTTTTGTTGAATTTGTTTGAATCATTTGACTGGATTCACTGCCATTATTATGTTGCATTTTATTTCACATGTTTTATTCATATAGAATCTCAAATCTCTAAATTAGAACTGTTAAAATAAATCAAGCAAAAACCAAAATATGTTAAAACAAATAAATAAAGTCACTTCACCGTTAAACTACCGGCAACCGCAAACAATATTTTAAACTCAACCTCTGTTTAGTAAGCAGCCATGAAATATGAGAATAATCCACTCTGATGTGTTGTGATTTAAAGAAGCGATAGACACGCTGTGTCGTATCGAGACGACCCTATCGTGCTTTAAATCTTACTGCGAGCGGCATTTCCTCCTCCTTTTATTTTTTTTTTTGTCCGACGCTATCGATGTCTTTATATTTATTTATAGTGCGAGCATGCCGAGTAGGTAACCAAAAAAACCAAAAAAAACTTCCGTCCCCTAAATGAGCCTTAAAAAAAAAAAAAAAAAAAAAAAAAAAAGCACGCGAGACGAATCCCAAAGTCAGCGATAAAAACAAAACACAAGAAAAAGACATCCATCTAACTTTGGAAACCGTCTGTTAAGTGGAGCCGTTGGGACGAGATAACCTCCCCCCCCGTCCCTCCTTCCCCTCCTCCGGGCCACATTCCTCATTCACGATCACACTTCACTTTCTTCTTGTCCGCACGTTTGTCCGAGCGACTCGGCGCGTTGCGCGAACGAGACCGATTGTCATGACAATAAAAAAAATAAAATAAAGAGTTGCTTGCTCAGCAGCCACCGGTGTTGCCGCATGGTTACAAACACACACAAACACACACACACACACACACACACACACACACACACACACGCGCAACCTCAGGTAAAAGCAGAAGTGCTATCGATCGCGTCGCTCGGTTCCCCCACCCCACCCCCACCCCCACCCCGAACCCTCACCTTGATCAGGGTGGCCTCTTTGGCGTCCTTGGCGTCCTTGTCGTCCTTGACGTGGCTGTTGCAGCAGTCGAAGTTCTTGAGCATGGTGGGGATGGTGAGCGGCAGCAGCAGCAGCCAGATGAGGATGGAGATCTGGGGCGACTTCTTGAGCGCCCGCAGCAGGTTCTTGCGCCCCGGGTGCACCACGTTGAAGTAGCGGTCGATGGAGGTGACGGTGAGGAAGGCGATGCTGGCGCCGCGGTTCAGGAACAGCATGAAGAGCATGGCCTTGCACACGGCGTCGTTGCCGCTGCGCCGCTCCCCGAGGATGAAGTTGTACGCCTTTATGGGCAGGCAGAAGAGCAGCAGGATGTCGGCCAGCACCAGGTTGAAGAGGAAGACGTTGTTGCTGTTGGACTTCCAGAACTTGAGCTTGAAGATGAAGAGGTGGAGGACCGAGGCGTTCAGCGGCAGAGCCAGGATGACGATCACGATCATGACGGCCGCGTAGAACTTGTAGAGGGTCTTGTTCGTGGCCTCGCAGTCCTCGATGTCCTGAAGCATCGTGTCGTTGTGTGCCATTTGAAAAGTCAGTCAGACGCACGCTGGCCGAGTGAATGAGCAGATATCGTTTTACGAGCTTGCCAAAGAGGTGAAAAAAACAAAAAGCACCGCCGTGTGTAGGCGAGAGAAGTGTTTTTTTTTTCTTTTTTTCTCGTATCCGACGAGGAAATCACTTCAAAGAGCAGGTCTCACCCCGCAAACACCAGAAAAAAAAAATCCTGCCCAGCAAGTTCCTTTAGTGTCTTTAAGTTGAAAAGACAAACAAAAAGGAGATCCTCTTTAACTTCTTCTTTCTGTCCTTTTGCGTGTGCGTTTCTGATTTCCAAACCCCGGTTGAGGTTTCCTTTCCTTTTTTTTTAAATTTTGTTTTTTTAACGTGCTGTTCACTGAGAGTCAAAGAGCACCAGGTCTGGAAGTAATCTCTCAGTGTGGGGGAGCGAATGGAAGACGTCCTCTTTGAGTTGCTGCTGCCCAGCCTTGTGTTTTGCGGCTCCTCCCTTTTTTATTTTTTTTTATTTTTTTATGCCTGAGGAGGTGAGTCACCGGCTGCTTTTCCACCAGTTGCACCAATGAGTCTCACGAGGACCCTGATGAAACAAAAACAACACACTTTTGAAATATTAAAAAAAAAAAAAAATGTTTTGTTGAGAAGGAAACGAAGACGGGGTTGTAAAAATTGAAACGAGCACCAAGAAGGCGTCGATTTTCTGAAGCAGGCTGAATGTGGACCGCGCGAAGCCCTGACGAGCCCCCGTACGACTGCGTGAGCCAAGCGAGGACGTGCAGACGCCGATAGCGCGAAGCTGATTTGGGCTTTTGACAGGCAGCCGTCTAAATGAGAAAAAAAAAAAACACTGCGGGAACGTTTCACCTTTCCCAGGAAAGCGTCCTGCTATTTCCGTGAGAGTTTAGCTATTCGGAGAGCGTTGGGTAAATCCCACCGAGCTACTGTGCGACGCAGAAAAAAAGAAAAAAAAAAAGGCCTTTCTCATGAATGTCAACTTTTCAAGTGTCTCAGCACCCGAGATTCATGAGCTCAGTGTAACTTTAAAAAAAACAACAAAAAACAAATCCGCAGGGGTTCAAAAAATGCTGCCGAGAAAAAAAAGAAGAAGAAGCTGAGCATCCATGGGAATCGGCGATAGATTTACACGATGTTTTCTACTATGTAAGGAAAAGCAAGCGTGGAATGTAGCATCCCGAGGGGAGGAGGATTTCTATGAGTGATGGAGGGGAAGGTTAGCTGGGGACCGCGCTCTCGGGCTTCTGGCGTGCCAGGCAACAAGTCCGGACAACTCTTAAAAGATCCAGACTCCCTCCTCAAGGACGCGACCTCCTCAGAGGACGGCTTCGCAATTAAAAAAAAAAAAAAGACACAATCTACCTTTAATCTGATTCCTGGGGTTCAGACCGCAGACTTTCTCTTCTTGTTGACATTATCGGACGCTCATCGGATTTTGTAAAAATATGATCTGTGACCCCTCATCCCAGTCCGGTACTTCCTCCACGGACAATGCTGTGATTGTATATTGGGTTACTCAGTCAGCTGTGCAGTGGACCAGCAGGGAAGTCATTAAAGTAGTTAACTTAAACCTGGACGATAACATCTGATCTCTTTCACTATGTCAAACCTGTAGACTTTTTTTTTTTTTAGTCGCTTTGTGTGTTTTTAATGCAACGTAAAAGATAAAAGGTGAAACCGAGTGAAAAATTATTTGGATTGCAAAAAAAAACAATTCTCCCTCACAACTTTGTTGGTTTCGGTCGCAGACTTGAATTTGACTTCCCTTTTTCAGATCTAAAAAAAATAAATAAACACTTTCTGTTTTTGACTCGCACCCAGATGTTTCACACTTCTGATTCACAATCACACCTTTTTGTGACACGATGAAAAAAATAAAGCTGGTTTCGTAAGTCTGTGACTAAAACCGATAAAACTGTGAGGGTGTCAGGAGTTCAGTTTTTTCCTCCATTTTGCCCCCGATCACCTCTCCTCCCGTGTCCCCTGTCTGCTTGTCTGTGGCCACGCCCCTCACCTCCCGTGGCCACGCCCCTCACCGGTCCCAACAGATGCAGCCACTCACCCCTGATCACCACCTGCCGGTGTGCTGCATCTCCCTGATCACCTCCCCGGACTATATGTAACCTGCCCCTGCACAACACTGGTTGTTGGTGCATTTTTGTTTAGCCACCCGTCCGTCTTCCGTCTGCTCCCCGTCAGCTCTCCGTCAGTCCTGTACCTGTTCCCGTTCCTCCGGCCTCTGTGTCTCCTGCGGATATCCCGGTCAAAGTCACCAGTCGGTGGAGTTGCCCTCCCGGCTTGGAAGATTGTTGACGCCGTCCCTTCCGCTGGTCTGCCGGCTGCCCTGTTACCCGTGTCCCCCTGGAGCTGTCGGTCGAGTTGCCCTCCCGACTGGACGTAAGTGGACACGCTTGGTGCCACCTTTTGGTTTGTAGTTTTTGTTTGTTTTTTGGACAATAAAGACTGTATTTTTGGAACTTGAAACCTCGAGTCTGTGAGCTTGCATTTGGGTCCTGGAAAAACACCCACCACATAACAGAGGGAGAATTTGCTTGCAATTTCAACAATATCTTATTCTCAGAACAAATGTTTTTACTCACAAACTTGATTTTTGATTGTGAGAAATTTGCACTCAAAACTGTCTTTTATAACTTTAATAAAAAAAAAGACCCAAAACTACCTTTATAGCTTCACTAGTTACTGTAATACGTTACCAATTTGTACTAAAAATATTCAGTTCCTTTTCAGTCGATTCACACCGGGGCCGAGATATCATATGGCATCATATAACATATCATACAATAAGCGGTGAACCCCGTTCCTTCTCCTTTCAGGGAACAGAAGTTATAGTCGTAACATTTCAATTTAAATGTTTCAGAATCGTATCCTTGCTGCTGCTCTCCGTAACATGCATTTACATAAATAGTCCCATCAATCAGAAACACTCATATAAGAGGACTGTTGTTGTTCTTAAGAAATATAAAAAAAAAACCATTAAAACAAACGTTTTGATCCAGATGTTTTCTGAGGAGCTCTCAGTTCAAGTCAAAACACGACCGCAACGAGATAAACGGTGACGAGCAACCAGACGAAGCGAACCACGTCTCGGTTCGACTTACAAAACAAAGTTTGGCACCTGTCCGGGTCACGTTGCTGCCGGGCTCCCGGCCGGCGGCCCGCCGTGGATCTCTTCTTCCACCGTTTTCAGAAACCGGCACATTCACGCACGTTTTCTGATCTCGCTGCTCGGATGTTAAAAGTTTTGTCCCGCTGCTCTGATTGCATTAAACAAAAAAAAACCAAAAAAATGAGAGCAGTTTTATGGGGGGGGGGAATTTATATTTACAGATGACAACAAAGCAGAATGTGACACGCTTGGTTTCCGTGTCTTCATATACATCCACACCGATGGACGTTGGCCGATAATGATTTTGCTCCGTGGCTTATGATTGCATGTCCTCTACGAGCCAGTTATCCAAAATATAACTGTCCTGTTTCTGTATTTTCTTAATTTTGCTAAGATTTTGTGTTTCACTGCCTAAAATGTAGATGTAATAATTCTTTGTATTTACCTTAGTTTTACCTTCACTAATGACATGTTTTCCAAGTAAACATTTAAAACTAAGTAGGAAGTCATTTGTACATTTTTCTTGTTTGGAGTTAATGAATTAAGCTCCTTCGTGGAATAACTTGAGAATTAACGACACCAAAAGTCTTTTTGTGGTAAATGATGAGTTACTACAAAACAGATTCAGCACTTAGAAACGATTACTTCATAAGTATCTGCGAAAAGTCCTCCATTACGTCATGATTATTCATTATTTGCCGGGTTTTTTTTACCTCGTCATCCTGTAAACGATGACTCAGTCGTCAGTAGTGGACGCTCGTGAGTTACCAGCAGCTCCTTCAGAATCAATCACGAATGACGTCTGAAGAAAGTTTCTTCTTTTATTCTATTAATCACGTAATGATTCATTAAAATGTGTCAGTTTGTCCTCTAATAACGTGTCATCACCCGTTCCTCATTCGTTTTCTCTGTAACTTTACCAGTTTTTTTTAACGTTCCCGTTTAGATGCATCAAAGGCAGCGACCGGACACCGAGGAGGAGACCTGGACCCGCCCGGTTCTGACTTCCTGTCAGCTGACCCTGAAAACAGGTACTCGCACTGCTGCCCTCCAGAGTTCACCTCACCGTGTGCCCCTCTACTGTCCTTGAACCTGTTTAGTCCGTGCTTTAAGAAGTATCCAGGTCCTTTACCGAAGTAAAAGTACAAATACCACTCAATCCTCAACGTGTCAGACATGAGAGTATGTGCAAGAAGTATGAAAAGTAAAAGTACACGATAAGAAATAAGAACTGAGGTGTGTTTTTGTGTTGATTTTAACTCCTTTACATAATGTCGGTTTAATCTACAGTAATCCAAAATATTCTATAAGGTCCTTGTGGCGTCTCCGTCCTGCGAGAACCTCGTACGAAGCTCCGAATTTTGTTTTCCGGGAATTTTAAAAACAGTTTATTTAGATGAAGAAGTCGGATAAAACTTCTCAGCACATGAAGGAACATTTAATCCTTCGCTTTATCTGCAAATTTCAAGTTAAAAGTCACCAAATTTAGAGAATGCGTGGACAATGAAGGGTGTGAATCAATCGTACATTAAAGGGTAAGTGAAGCTGTCAGACAGTATTTGCCTCTAAAGTAAATGAATTTATGTTCCACCACTTTGCTTTATTAACGCTGATATTTTACAACTTTGTAAAAAATGTCTGGCATTTCCAGGACGGACGGAAACATTTTCGGGGCCGCCGACCGGCCTCCGACCCGTCGGCCCGAGCGCGGCCAAGAGTTTGAGATTCCACAAGACTCCCGCTGCTCCGATTTCCGCGTTCCTCAAAGGCTTCGGACCCAGACGGAGGTCGGGGGTCGGGCTCGGGACTTTTCCCAGGTCCGCCGCCAAGAACAAACCGAACTCGCCGCTCCTCCCCCGCCACGAACTGGCGCTCGTCCTCCCTCGCGAGTCCGAACGGATGACCTCGCCGACAGAGAAGAGCCGGTCGGCCGAGCACGAGGAGGCGAAGACGGGGTCGACGACGGGGTCGAAGACGGGCCCGGGGAGACGGAGAGCGAGTCCGTCGGAGGGGAGAGGAGGGAACGCGTCGACGGGGTGAAAGGTCAGTTCGAGGCTGGTGGAGAGACGACCGCGAGCTCGGCCGGTTCCGCCTCAGAGGACGTCCACGTCTGGACCCGGGCCCCCGCCGACCGGGGGGGGTCGTCGTTAGCTTCAGGGCGGCGAGCGGCCTCACGGTGAGAGTCTCGGGAAACGGCACGGGCTCGGACGGGGTCAAAGGTGAAGCTGAGGTCCCGGAGGAGCAACGGTCCTCCTCCGTCAGCTCCATCACAGATGATAAAAGTAGCTCCGACGCTACATTTAAACATTCTCGTTTGATCGAATCAGAGATTTTTGGAGTTTTCAGTCTCTCAGGATTCAGTACTTCTAATTCAACAGTTGTCCATTCAATTAGTGATTTCAAAAAAAGACACAGTTTAATAAAAGCAGTGTTTCCTGTTGTGAAAACACTACGACGCTGGATTTCTGACTTTTATCCTGTAGTTTTACCTCTCGAAGGACATTTTAAATCCTCTTCTTTGAAAGATAATGTGTCCGTTAAACAAAAACCAAAAAAGAATCGTCACTTAACATTTACTCCTCCGTTAAAAATGCACAATCTAAGACAATTTAAGTATAATTCTTTTCAAAAGTGTAACCGCTGTCCCCCACTTTTACTTAAAAGTCAGTTCTTAGTAGATGTGCGCTGCAGGTTTTGAGTTTCCACATCGTGTTTTTGTGATGTCACAAAATCCTGCTTTTTTTTATTTAAATTTTTTTTTTAAAATCAAAGCAGAGATTTACAATTCTTACATTTTTCTAAATTTCAAACAGCAGTCAGATGCCCTAACGGATGCAGATTCAGGTTCAGCTGGAACCTTTCTTCCCGTCAGTGCAAAAATGGACCCTGAATTTTAAGAAAAAAAAGTGAAATGTTGAAATATTCAAAACAAACAACCAAAGACACTCACTTTATTGTCGTCCCGTATGTGAATACAATTATGTCTCCCATCAATTCAATTAAAAGAGGACGTGATCTCATACGTGAGTATTTTTTAAATTAAAAAAACAATTTTTTTTTTTTTAATTTTTTTTACTTTACAGGGAAACTCTCGAAGATTCGATCTCTGAAAGCAGAAAAGAAAAGCGAAGATCTGGACGAGATGCGAGCTGTACGGGGATTTCACAGGTACACTTCGCTGCCGTCCTATTTCGTTCATCTTATCGACCGATCGACAATCTGTCGCGTTAGCAGTTCTGCAGCGGCCGGAGAGGAAGTCGGTATCGTGTTGTTGCTTTTTTTTATCAGCGCAGCGTGGTGCCCACGTTGTAAGTTTCCCGTTTTACTATCTTTTCTTTCCCTCCTCCAGACTGCACGCAAACAGCAAATCTGACCCACTAAAAAAACACCAGCCCTGCTTTATCTCCCGTCAGCATAAATGTCAAAACACCTGCAAAGTTTTACAACCTCATGTTCGGAGCAACGAATGGAGGTTTTCTTTTTAAACATTTGTTTTTATCTTGTACCCGTTTTAGTCGGTAAAATCTTGACTGAACTCTGTCAGACTGAAATATCTCAGCAACTACGTGACGGATCGCCGTGAAATTCAGATCGTTCATGATGCTTTGCGGGATGAATCATAAGGAATCCGGCGGTCCTTGGATTTTTCCCCCGGCAACAACTTTTTATTGTTTAATATTTCATGCTTTAAGTTAAATGTCATCGGCAAACACGGGATGGATTTACTTTTCTAAATCTGGTTCAGACATCGTTCCCGTTGCCTCAATGAATCGTAATAACTTTGGTACTTCATTGTGTTTTAGAACGTTTTTTTTTTTTTTTTTTTAAAGAAGGTTTTTATATATATTTATATATGTTGGCCAATATACAACAATATCAAAACTCTCTCTGCAGAACATAATGCAGAAAAAGAAGCTTGAAGTAACTAAGAGATGATTCTGGTTGTGTTTTTTCAGTCGAGTCCAGTAAAGTTTCCTGTTTCAGTTGACTGATATCAGTGTTGACTATAAACGGTATAATATCCCACGTCCAGTACAGATCTTTTGTCAAAAGTATTTAATAACCATATTTGAGGAATAATTGCATTAACAGTGTGTTTATATGTACTCTGTATACATTATATAATGTTTTTACTCCCTAATATCGACATCGGCCTCAAAGATCCGGTATCGGTCGGGCTCTGGTGTGTTTGGTGGTCCGCCTGTCTGATATTGAAACCATAAAAAAGGAGGATTAGTTTATTTCCGTGTACAAAATATATTCATCAAACTTGAGTCTTTGTTGAGAAATGAACATAACACAGTGGAAATAACCACACGGTTCATGGAGTTTTTTTTTTTTGTCGTGTCCACGTGTTTTTCCATTTGAAAGATTCCGTCGCTGATTTCCAGCCGCTCGTCTCGTCACCGCCTTCCTCCGGCTTCCTGCGACGGCCGTGGCTGTCGACTCTCAAGTGTCATGACTATTTGTACTGTTTTGCAATATCTCTTTCATAAGTTTCGTTGTCTGTGTATCAGAGAAGGAGCGGATGAGTTCACGAGTGGCTGCGCGGAGGATAATATCGAAAGAGCAACGAGAAATCACTGCAGTCGGCACAAACTGGAATCCAGCCAAGTCCAGGTCGGTCTTTTTAAAAAAAATAATAAAAAAATGTAATACCTTTTTTTTAAATTTTGCATCTTCAATTAAAAGCCCACCTTCGTCACGACGGTTTACAGCGAAGGATTATTTTTTTCAAATCTGCGGCGAAACACAGTTGTTTCGGTTGGATTTATCCACGGTGATGAAAAGATCACCTGTCGCTTCCTTTAAGCTGCAGAATATGTTGATTTGACTATTAGGAAGTTGGTTGCTTAACAAACCGCTTCACATGACATCATGGGCCTGTTTCACAACACACACACACACACACACACACACACACACACACACACACACACACTGAGCTGTATACAGTCATTTTGATTGGTTTCTTCAGGCATATCAAAGGTGGACTTGTGAAACTTGTTGGTGTCAGAGTTAATAATAATAATAATTATAGTAATCTACTATCGTGTCTGAATCCTTCCTTCTACGCCGCCCACCTCCCGCAGCAACGTTATGCAGCAGAACTGGAAGCGCCGGTGCTGCAATTTCTTAGATAACGAGCTCTCCTCAGGAATTACTTTCCACCTCAGCGATTCGACAAAAGCATCGAGAGTCCGAGGAAAGCGTGAAACCCGACCTTTCACCTCCTTTCTTTTGGACGACAATACATCGCTGTTGGGAAACTCCAACGTCTGACTAATGCCGATTTATTCATCGTCGTACCCAGAAAACCAAACCGGGTTTCTGTTTGAAAGCCGGAGTATCAGCCGCGTGAGCTGGAGGTTTTGGATGACTTTGCGTTTGTGCCGTCCAGGACAAGTCGCTGCTGGAGACGATTAGTGCACCTCGGCGGGGCGTGGCGGCTCTTTGACACACGCAGAGTATTTAACATACCGGCAGTGTCCACCGTGCGAACTGTGTTTTTGTAGCAAATGAAGGCCTCAGGTGTCGCTGGGTTTTTACAGGAAGGGTTTAACGTGGCCGCCGGGTTCATGTGAAGTCGAGCAGAAAAACAAAAACCAGAACAGGTTTCTGTGCAGATCGGCTCCAATCACGAGACGCGATTAAGCGTCTTTATAAGCGTTAAAGTCTTTAAAAAAAAAAAAAAAAGCAACTTCTTCGAGACTCTGACGGAGAAAAAAAACAAAAAACATTTTGCAGAGAAGCTTTTTTTTTTTTTTTTTTTAAACACGCGGTTCGGTTTTACCCCCAAAAAACTGCATCGACTTCAGAATACCAAAATCTGGATTTGAGCGCAAGATTTAGCGAGATTGAATACGTATGTTTTATGTTTTAGAAAAGTGTTGATTCAGCTGTATGACCCCGCCCTAAAACATTTAAATAAAAACAAAAAAAAACAATCAATTCAACATGTGTTTTCAATCTTGCAAAATCCTGCATATTAAGTGGGACGACGGCAGAAACATCAGAGAGGGAAGTTTATCAGCTGCTGGGTTATTTGGGATCATCGTCACTTCTTAACCTTCATTAGCTCGAAGGTATTTCCTGTTTTCTGGTTTCATCGGGTGTGATGACGATGACGATGATGATGATGATGATGATGATGGAGAGAGGTTAAGCCCACTGTGGCCTAAATCTGTGCAAACATTTACAAACACACTCCCACCTGATCAGATCAACACGAGTCACGTATGAGAGCTGCATGTTTTCCGTGTGTGTGTGCGTGTGCGTGCGCGCGTGTGTGTGTGCGCGTGTGTGTGTGGTGTGCGTACGTGTGCACACGCAGGATCTCAGGTGGCAGGTGGAGGAGAGAGACTCCGATTGGTCGGTAGTTCGACGCCAGCTGGAGGCGCTGACGAGAGAAAACGCCGACCTGAGGAGGAAACTGTCGGCGAGGCCGCGGTGCCGCCTGGTGGCTGGCGGAGGCACTGCAGCAACGCCTGCGCTGACGGAGGTAAAATATACTTTAATACTATACTGTAATATAGCTTTTATCGTTTTGTTTTTTTCGTGAAACCAAAACGAACAATTCTCTTATAAAGCTACAAAAATGTGAAATTAAATGTTTTGAAAGAGCTAATTAGTGTCTTAAAACTTCACTTTTTTTTTGCTGTATAAAAACATTTTTCATGTCAAACGGAAAGTGTTGATTTGATTTAATTCTTAGTTAAACAGGTTCACTGTAAAACACATCAATCGCAATGTTATTTATATATTTTGTATAATAAATGTGCTCTCAGTCTCCTATATTTTTTTAAAATTGGGTTTAAATAAAGTGCGTAAGTTCTGCTTATACATTTAATGTTTACAGGTGTCCTCTACAGTTTCAGCCATGTACTCAGGTTTTGTTTTTTCTTTTTGGCCTCATGCAACAATATTTTCATTTTCATTTTCTCTCAGGTTTGCTCATAGAAACTCACTGACTGGACAGCATGTCATAACTTGTTTGTTTATGAAAGCCACTTGTTCGCGACGAGGTGCACGTACGTGAGATTTTATCATCTGCATTACGAAACCCCCCCACCTCTCCCCCCAAAAAAAGATGTCCATATAAGGCTGCTTGCTCTGTTTCAGCTTTAAAAAAAAACATTTGAATAAAAAAGAAGAATTTCACACATAGCGTCAAATCCTGCCGCGAGTTTATTTATGACGAGTTTATCCGCGTTAGAAGTAAAGGACCCAAATTCATGAAATATTAATGCTACAGCTGCAGTCAGACATAAAATGACGCTCTAAAAAACATCTTTCAATTCAAGAATGATTATTATGAACCTCCATGTGACACTGACACAATAATATGCCCCCAAAAATAATCTGACGAAAAGAATATGAAGTTTGAAAGAAGCTTTTCTAAGTTATATTTTTTGGGGGGTGAATTTTTTTTATTTTTTTATCATATTTAAAATCCATGCAGATTCAGTGTTTTTTTGGGTCAATATATGACTCATGGACAACTAATACAGTTCAAGTACAGGAAAATAAAATAAATACCATTAATGCTTTTACAGATTGCTTTTATTTTCCACATAAAGAACCACATCTGTTTGTACGAGTTGTTCTTCCGCGAGATCCACTGTTTCATAAACTAATTAAATCTGTTTTTTTTATTACTGGAAATGCAATCCCTTAAAAAAAAAAAAAAAAAAAAAAAAAAAAATCAATATTTCAAAACCCCGTTCATCCGATAAGAAAAAAAATGTGCATTATGTGGAGAATTCAATTTGCTCTCATTCAGCTTTTGGCAAAAACACATTTCCCTCTGCGGTCTCCGGGATGCTGATGACTTTTTTTTTGCCTTTTACGCAGAGATTCTCTCGGGTTTAAAAATGCTCTCCGTCAGGAAATAAACGAAGCCACGCTGCCCTCTGCTGGCTCTGAGTTTAACTTCCTTTATTAGAGAGAAAAAGGTGCTCGGATACTTATCGTTGCGCTTTTAACTCCATAAGTGTTGTATTTTTATTTTTTTTCCCTCCACGTTACAACTCCTCCGTGTTTGTTTGCTTTTTGCAGAAAGGTCACCTTTGTGTCCGCCGTGTAAATCGTTTGTCGGTGTCAAATTATTCAAGTCTATGATCTATGATACGCCGTTAAGTGGTTCTTAAGCCCCCTCCACCTCCCTCCCCACTTCCTGGCAATAATTCATGAGGGCCTGACGAAAGATGGTGTCAAAAGCACTGAGTGACCTCATTACATGTTCATGATGTGAAAGTCGATATGTTGCGGCGCGTCGCCGCCCCGAACTTGATTTTACCCTCCGAAGTAAAATAGGTCCAAAAGAAATTCACAAAATACGACATTAAAGTGTCAATAAATCGAGTCTTAAACTGAATTCGGAGCCAATGGGTCAGCAAATAAACAAATAAAATTGCAATTGGATGTGTTATGAATTCAATCAAATCTAAATGTGTTATTCAAACACCATTTAAATGTATAACCATAAGTTACGCACTTCATTTAATCTCATAAAAAATATATATATACAGGACACTGACAGCACAATTATTATATAAAATAAACAAATCAAATTGCAATTGGATGTGTCATGAATGAAATAAAAATGAACATTTATTAATCAAACACCATTTGAATGTATAACCATAAATTACGCACTTCATTTAAACCCATCAAAAAAAAATATGGGACTCTGACAGCACAATTATTATATAAAATAAACAAATCAAATTGCACTTCTTTTTTTTGTAGTTTTAGTTTTACATTGATGAACTATGAATGAAATAAAATAGCACACTTTCCGTTTGATGTGTAAAATAGTTTCAACGCAGCAAAAAAAAAAGAAAAAGTTTGCGGCACTTACAAATATTTTAGTAGCTGGAGGGTAGTTAATGATTTTGAGACCTACACTGATAAGAATATACCCGATAATTAAAATGTAATCGACGGACCTGAAGTGCTGCAGATGAACTCTCGACCTCACGAAGATTTGTTTTTGATCTCGAGGTGCAGCCGCTTTCACCCGACGGCTGCGACCCGGTGACTCCGAACAACGGGACAAAAACAGTCACGTTCCTCAACGGAGACATCAAACTCACTCAGGAGGACGGGAAGGAGGTGCGCTGACGGACGTTATTCCCAGCAGGACTTTGATCATCCTTTTTTATTGTTTTCGTTATCAAACGGTGATTTTAATGTTTTTTTTTTTCTCTTTTTGATCTTGCGTTACAGGTGTATCACTACGCCGCTTCGCAGACGACGCAGACCACCTACCCGACCGGTCTGACGGTCATTCACTTCGCCAACAAGCAGATCGGTGAGCGAGCGGATTTTATATAATTATACATTTCATATCATATAGTCGTCATTTTTTTTAAAGTGACTGCAATCAGTATTTATACAAACGAGCGGTTCCAACGAAGCGATCTGATTGGTCGACTGTACGTTTGGAAACGCGCTCGAATCGAGACAATCAAAGTATCACTCCGCCGTCTCCATGGCAACGTCGTAACTATTCGCGTTGGACCGAAGCGCGAACCGTTTTTTGAAGGTCTAAACTTCAATAACTTTGGATCGAAGCAGAATATTTTGTTCGATTCAAAACGTGTCGTGACATTTGGAAATGGTTACATATATATTATTTTTTATTATTTATACTTTTGTATTATGCGAAGCTCTGGAAAACTTAGTTTTTTTCCAGCAGAAATCTCAGTTACAACGAGACTGAGCTAGCGAAGCAGGTTAGTGTTTCTATGCGGTGTGTTTATTCAGTTTTAGAAACCCCACCACGTAGAAATCCTCTCCGTTACTAGGGTCGTTGCTAAGGGTCGGAGCTACTTCCTGGAGCAGCAAACGCTGCGTGCGTTACATGAGAGTCTACCGACGTGACTGATTTGTTTTCCAGTTATAAGTCCCGCCCCAGGCGTTGCCGTGGAAACGGAGATCGCACCAACCAAAAAAGTGTTATATTTTGAGAGCGAATTGGCCACGATGTGAATACATTCTGATTACATGTTTTAATTTAGTTCCAAGTTTTGTTCACGATATCAACGAAGAGGATGATGTCAGTGTTCACAACTTGTTTCTGCTGCCCCCAAGTGGCCAAAAAAACCACAAAAAAAAACAACAACGTATTGTTGATAACTATGGAAAGATTATATAAATCTCATTATGAACATCGTTGCTCGGGTGAAAGTTGTCCCATGTACAGATGTCATCATGTAATGTAAAAGTAAATGTCAACGTCCCTTCGTAAAACCAAGAGTCAACGCTGGTCTGATCGGTACCAGCCGGAGGAACGTATCAGATTAAACCTGAACATCTCCCAAAATGGAAAAAGTTTTAAGTGACGACGGCCTCCCAGTGTTGTATTTCCCTCATAACGCGTCTCCTTCGGTAACAGAGAGGCGACACCCCGGGGGGAAGAGAGAGATCCTGTTTCCGGACCAGACCGTCAAGTATTCGGAGCCCGACGGCAGCGAGGCGACGATCTTCCCCGACGGCACCGTCGTTCGGCTTTCGGCGTGAGACTGGAGTCATTACTTTACGGAGGGATGAGCGTCAGGGTGTCTGCGGGGTCACAGAGCCGCTAGCTGCCAGGCAGCTGACGGGTCTGCTCATGAATAAATGAACGATATTAATGCACCGGGAGGGGAAACCAATAACACGACGTGACGTTCAAACTTCAACATATACGGTTAAGAGTTGGGGTTGAAATTGACTTTAAGGCTGGAAAAATCTCTTTTCACAAAAGAGACCTGGTCAAACTTATAAATGTATTAAAATCCAGCATACATAAAACTATATACAAAATCCTACAATAAAACAGATCAATTAAACAAAACACATGGAAAAACAGTCAGCAATGTCTCCAATGTCAGTCACAAGTTTGCTTTTTAATTTATTTAACATTTTGTCAAATCGTCTTCTTAAAAGGATGTTAAATTTACTTTTTGCACTGTTTTTTTTTATTAAAAAAAAGTATTTTTTGTATATTATTCTGAAGCGAATTTATGGATATTAGAGCTGAAACGTGAAATAATAGTTTTTAACAAATACCTCAATATTTCAATAATATTGTAGGCAAGACTGTTGGTGCTTCATAAAAAGATTTACATGATGCGATTTTTTGATAAATAATCAAGAATAATGTGGATTTTAGTTACTTAAAGTGTGTGAAGGAAAGAAAGGAAATAGGATATTAATTACGCAGCCCTAATGGATGGTTTTGTTACGACGGACATCTAGTATCAACGTTTAAATTACATTTACTAAAATATTATTTAAAATAAACAAAAAAAAGTTAAAACTGTTTTTTGAGGTCATTTCTGCTTCCTGGACTTATATTTTGTCCTTCAGGTCAGGTGATAAGATGGTGGAGTTCCCCAACGGTCAGAGAGAAGTCCACACCTCCGAGTACAAGAGGAGAGAGTATCCCGACGGGACGGTGAAGACCGTCTACGCCAACGGACGACAGGAAACCAAGTACGCGTCAGGCCGAGTTCACGTCAGAGGCATCGTTTACTCTCAAAATTAGTGCACATGTGAGTTCATTCTTCAGCACTGATAAACGCTCTGCTATCTTTAATAAAAAAAAATCAAATAAAAGAAACTGATAACATCTTATAACGCCGTGATTTAATCTGACTGCTTTTACGTGGAAGAATCTTTGGCGTACAGAAATTATTTTACACAGAATTGAGTGATAATATGGTTTCTGCAATACAAACAAAAAGGAAAACAAGGGAATTGAAATTAAACATACAGCCTTAATGTAATGTTACATATGTATTGTACATATTTATTCTTTCTTAGAAAAACGAACATGTCAGTCATAGACCAGATATAAAAGAGTTCGTAGCTTCCAGGTCTGTAAAATGGTTCTGATGCAGAAGTGTCTTAAGCTGCAGTACCACCGAGTGCCACCAGAGGTCGGCTCCAAAAAGCCTCCGGCTCCATAGACTCCCATTCAACTTCTCTCATCAAATACAAAGTGAATAAAATGTGTCCATCAGTTATCTCAGTGTTGTTAGCTAAAGTCACTCCTTCTTATTAGTTTTCTGGAGGTCCATCTGAAAATAATCCCTCATTCATTAGAAAAGAAGATTCAAAAAGCTGTGTCTTTGGGGGCGTGTCTGTTTGATTGACAGGCCTGCGGTGCAGTCAGGTTACGCCCATCGGTGGGCGGGACGCAGTATCACCGGGGTTTCCAATCAGATCAAATCAGGTCCTCCACTCGTCCAAATATGGTCACTTCCTGCTCTGAACCGGCAAAGATGGCGACGGCCAAACTTCTAACTCGAGGCTTCACAACGGCCGTTCACGAACCGACGGGTGACGTCGCTGCTGGTTGTCGCTTGTTCAGAGCTCAGCAGCAAATCTAGAAAGAAAAATGTAAAAAAACCAATTTGTTTCACACAAACATCCCAAGTCTTTTTCTTTTACGACAACCTGTGAACGTCTCATCGGGTCACCTGGTCTGAGGTCAGCGGTGCAGTTTCGTGGTTTCAGAGGGTTTGAAGCACCGACTGAGCAGCGGAGGATCTTTCGGCCCCCACAACAGTGAATCAAAGTCGTCTTCACCGTCCGCGTCCGTCCTCGCCTCCTCCTCCGTCCTCCGCCTCGTCCCGTCCGACCGGCCCGAAGCCAGCCGACCCGTCAGACGGTGCAGCTCCTGTACGACCGTCGCAACGTCCAGTTCGTGCCGCGAGGCCTTCAGGGTGGCCGCGTTAAACGGGAACGTCCGGATGAAGTCTCCGACTCGGAGCGGAGGAACGTGTTGTCCGCTCGGAGCTGCGGTTCCGTCGATCCTCTCGGGCCGCTGACTCCGGCTGCGGATCGATCACAATGTTGGACATGTTAGCGTGGCGGGACCTTTTTTTAATTTTGTCCCGAAGCGGCTTTTGTTTTTGCAGCTGCTGCTTCCTACCAAAACTTTTGCAATTTTTTTTGAAGACATGAAATGTAGTTTTTAACAAAATGATGAAAAGCTTCTGAAACTAAATTTAGGTCAAGTTAAACTTTAAGTTGTTATTGGAACCGAGAATGATCTAATACCAACGATGGTAATACGTTCATGTGTGTTCGATTGAAATGACTCTTTTTTTTTGTTGACTGTTAGTTTTTATGTAAAAAAAAACCCCTATGAAACATTACTACTACTTACTACTTCACAGGTTTTATCAATTAACACAAAAATACTAAGTTACTAAAAATCCAACAAAAATGTATCTGCCTGTCTTTTTTTACGCCTTTATTTGAATTAATGAGGAATTATTTTCAGATGGACCTCCAGAAAACGAAGAAGAAAGAGCGACTTTAGCGAACAACACCGAGATAACTCGTGGAGAAAATGTATTGACTTAGAATTTAGTCAGAAACGTTTTAATGGGAGTCTATGGAGGCTTTTTGGAGCCGACCTCTAGAGGCGCTCGGTGGTATTGCCGCTTTAAGGCGCTTCGGCATCGGGCCTCGTTTTTCAGACCCGGGAGCTACGAACACTTTTAAAGTTCCGTTGTAAATCATCGTGGTGAGTAATAGTGATCATTGATCATCGATCATTTGTCGTTGCCGAGTCTGTAAATACCTGTAAATGTTCGGTAGCTTCCAGCCGGCCGGACGCGGCACGTTCGCCGTCGACGCGTTTGTCCTTGAACGTGGGCCGGGTATCACGTTCCGGCTGCGGTCGCCGCGGCTACCAGAAGTGTTAACCACTCCGGCCCGGCCTACGGGGGGAAGGTGTCTTTGGTAGTCGGCGACGAAGGCGCGTTGCCTGGACGGTCTCTGCTTCGTCCTTTCAGCCCGCGACGTCTCGTTCGCGTGCCCTCTCCTCGGCGACGGTCCCCGCGACAGCGCGGGAACGTGCGACGGGTGGTCCAAAGACGTCCTCCTGCTCCCGCCCCGCCGGTAGGCTCCCTCCCTCAAGACGTCGACCGACGTGTAGTCCATCAAGTCGACGAGGTCGCCGACGAGCCCTTTCTTCACCGCCACGTCCGCCCGGCAGTCCAGCGTCAGCGCCGGGCTGCAGTTGACCTCCAGCAGCCACGGCTTGAACCTCACGTCGACGAGCACGTCGAAGCCGAACAGCTCCACGCAGTTGGGGCAGGGGGGCGCGGACGGCGCCACGGCGAGGAGGGTGAGCGTGACGATGCCGCTGATCCGCTGCCACAGGAGCAGCTCGTCGACGTCCTGGCCGCGCAGGAAGTGCCTGAACTTGCTCATGGTCCACTTGCAGCCGCGGCCCACCCGGCCCTTCCCGCTGCCGTAGGAGGCGCCCAGCTTGTTGATGCTGGTGTTGGTGAGGTGGGCGTACGGGTTGCCCAGCGACGACAGGTCGTGCTTCTCGGTGGCGAAGCGCACCAGCCCCTCCTGGTGGATGTAGACGGTGAGCGGGCGGAAGCTCGTCACGCACACGTAGAGCCGCAGGTCGAACTTGTAGCCCGAGATGAGCAGCGGGTCGCTGACGTAGCGCTGGACGATCACGGGGCAGTCGTAGACCAGGTCCCTGACGTCCCCGAAGACGAAGATGCCCCGCCCCCTGGACAGATCCACGGGCTTACATATCCAGTAGGCCGGCGGCCCGCCGGCCGCGCGCAGCTTGTCGTACTCGGCCAGGAAGCGGGTGTAGTCGTTGGGGAGGATGAAGGCGGTGGGGCTGAAGTTGTAGACGGACGAACCGAACGCGGCTCTCATCCGGCGAAGGTTGCGAGCCAAGCAGTCCTTCCAAAGAACCACAAATCATCCCGTTAGATCTTTCTTTCTTTTTTTTTTACTGAAATCTCTCGATAGCCGACTTCTGTTTTGGTTTTCTGTCTCCTAATTTCTTTGTTAAGGCCCCGTTTATCTTTGATGTCTAGATTGTTCAAACACATCAGATCTCAAAAGTGGGATTCTGCTGCAAAACACAGTCGACATCAAACCTGAGTACTTTGCTATATGTTACTTATGTTAGTTTTTATTCTGCTGCAAACAACTGAACTCTGCGTTTCGATGAACACGCGTCGGGACCCGTCACCTTCCGCGTGATGCCAGCCGTTTTGGGGTGGTGGTTGAGGCGTTGCCACGGCAGCAGGTCGCGATACTCGGAGTTGCGAAAGGCGGAGCCGCGCCAGTACAGGTTCCAGTCTTCCTCCTCCCGCCGCCCTGCGTCGTACTCCTCCCATCCTCGCTCCAGCAGCACCTCCCTCACCACCTCCGGGCCTCCGTCGTGCAGTCTGAACACCAGCGATGCAGCCATGCGGCATCGCAAGCTGCAGACACAGCGGACGGACGGACGGACGGACAGACGGACAGGTGGAATTAAATACGTGGCTTCGTCCGGGACGCATTTTCTGACAACTTTTTTTTTTTTTTTCTACGCAGGTTTTGGTGACCAATAACTTTTAAGACCTCAATTCAAAGAGGATAAATATTACGGATAACTTAGCTGCGCTTCTCTGCAAATTAAGTTTCGAATGTTGTTTTAGCTCGTGCAAAATTAAAGATGAAAAACAGATGAAAACTGACAACAGAGAGTTGAAAAAAAACAAAGGCAGAAATCTTTTCGGGGGTCACAAGTTGAAACTTTTATATGACGAGGCAAAAAAAAAAAAAAAAAAAAATTAAGTCTAAAAGCAGGAAGTCACAAAAATTGCAGTTCCTTAAATGGCCACCAGAGGCTGGTGTGTTAAAAGCAGCTAATTTTGCAGCAGAAATAAACACGTTTACACGCCCGGTACAAAACAACGGTTCTGACCTCTACAGCGAAGTTGTGTATCTGTGACAACTGCATAATTGAGGGCTGTGTAGCTTTGATTGACAGCTGGGTTGTCAGCTGATCGGTCAAGGAAAGTTATTGCATTTCACTATGTTTGTGTACTTTTACTGTAACGTGGTAAATCTGAGAAGCCCCAAACAAACCTGACACTTGGTTATCTGCTCAGACGGAAGGATCCAACTAGAGCTTCAAAGTACCAGCTTACCAACACGCACTTAATCAAATTACATTTATTCATTATCTGAAAAAAAAAAAAAAAAACAGCGCTACATTTCAGACTGATAATATCTAATAAATCTAATGAAGGTAAACAAGCCCCACACAAACACTAATAAAATGTCACTTCTTAAACAAGTTCAAAAGATACAAGTACAGATATTTCTTCAACTAAATTTGCAATAAAATGAAGACATGCGTGTATAATAATGTGTAAATTTAGAGGCTTTTCCACATTGAAAATGACACTTATGGAGGAGAAACTAAAATATATGAACCAGAAACTTTTTTCCAAATAAATTGTGCATACAAACGTCTTACCTTTAAATTAAATGCACATTAACTGGAAGTCTTTTCCTCCCGTAGGGTGAACGTTCAGTGTTTCCTCTCGGTGTGGAGACGGCAGGCCGTCGGCTCTTTGAGCTCCGCCTACTGACACAAACAGGAACTCACTGTTTGTGGAGAGGAAACATCGATCGTACAGAACAATGGTTGTTAGACGCACCTGCTGTTGTCATCGTAGAGATTCAAACACAGAGGAAAGTTGCACAATGATGTCATCACGGTAAATCAATCAAACTCTATTTCTTTAGCACTTTTCGTACATTTTGTTTTGCGTTTCAAAGTGCTTCACAGATGATTGACAGGCCACTAATAAGACGGTTGTCGACCAGAAAAATAAAATCAATTTGTGATGAATAAAAAAAAATAAAAAAAATAAAAAACACTATTTCACTGCTCTTAGTCATTTTAGCTTTTAATCTATCTTTTACATTTCTATTATCTCTGTCGTCTTGAGTGCATTTATCTGAGATAAAAACTAGACACTAAAAACAAGAATTAAAAAAAAGGATGAAGAAATGCATTTTTTTTTTTTTTTTTTTTGCCCATACAAACAAAAGCTTTATGTATGACATCATTAATATGTAATGAAATACATTTCTGCAGGAAATCGGTGTAACAATGTAGTTTTTCAAAATGTCCTAAATATCATGCGGCAGCTTAGAAGACAAATAAAGAATAAAGTCGGGGAGGATTTTTATGTTTTTTTATTTTTTTTATTAAATCTCACTGACAAATTTGAACAAGTTTAACCAGAGTTCATCCGCTCGTCTGAAAAAAAGAAGAAAAGTCCGTCGCCCTGCTTCAGCAACGCAGTTGGACTTCCATCTTTCCTGAAAACATACCTGCAACAACAGCAAGAATTTTTACAAAACTCAACTTTAATGTGGAAAAAAAAAAAAAAATCATAGTTCAATATTCTTCCATTAAAAACACAAGTTTTAAATTGTAATCTCAGTAAAAAAAAAAAAAAAAGCATGACCTTTGAGCCCACGTCTGAACATCAGAGTGAGCCTGTTTCTATGGTGATGATAATACAAAATTTGGGTGCACGTTAAACAGCGTTCATTTTGAGCCAACATTTTGTCTTTTAGTCTCATGCATTTATTTTTGTATAGCTCCTATATTTTTTTTTTAATCTCACCTTTGATTTTTTTATTTGATTCCTTTTATTATTTTATTTCTTATGAAAATGTTCATCTGTTTAATTCTGTTTGATTGTGTGCAGCACGTTGGTCAACCTCTGTTGTGTTTAAATGTGCTGTATGAATTGAGGTTTTTGTAGTGTTCCAGTATGACCGCCAGAGGGCGTCACACGCCACCTCACCTACTGAAGGCGCTCAAAGTGCATAATTATAGAGGGTTATGTTTGCCCTGAGTTTGACCTTCCAGACACAGCCACGTTGTTCTCCCTGACTGAGTGCTGCATGTCAACAGACCGATAATAAATACATAATGTTGTAGATGATTAATATTATTTTGGAGTGGAGAATGAAGAGTTAATCAGGCAGCAGTAGAACAGATTGCTCTGTAAGACAGAACTCAGGGCTAAATATCCAGAGGTTTAAAGTGTCTGGCAATGTGTCATAAAGAATGCTGCGTTCAGGTACCATAGGAAATACAGCGGTAGATACGTAACAAGAAATGTTGTGTATATATTCTTTTAGGAAGAGAATAGTTCTTGACTTACTACTTGTTGTTACAACAGTTTTAAACACAGATTTTCGGCTATTTATTATGACCTGTGAACATTATCGGGGTTATCATTCACACTACATTACAGTTTTTGATTAACCAGACAGTTTTGTCCAGTGGCGAAAGTAACTAATTTGATTTAATTATTTGCAATTTTGATGTACTTTTACTTTTTCAATTTTATTTAAAAGCAGTTTATATATATTATTTTTTTAATGTCAGTTAAATAAAACCACAAACTGTACATGTCATTATATCACAATTGCTTTTTTAAAATACATTTAATCATTTATATATTGGACTTAAAAAAAATACAATATTTTATAAAACACAAATTAGAATTAGAATTTTTAAAGAAAAATTAAATAAAACACACCAAAAAAAAATAAATAAACAACAAATCTTAAAAAAACGATTTTAGTTCAGTTTTTTTTCGCATTACAAAATAAAAGCTTCCTGTTTTTAGTTTCCCACGGGGCCCTGAACGCCTCCGCCAGTCGTCTTTGATCACGGGAGTCATGTGATGTTCTGTCATGTGGTGCGGTCACTTCCTCACTGAATCGGTCCCGAGCAGCGGTCCGCTCCGCGGTATCATGTCGTCTTAGTTCGGCTCGTCAACAAAAACGAGACAAAACACTCAAACATGTCGTCGCCTCGTTCGTCGAACCGCCGCGCGCCCCCGATGCTGCCTCTGTGGCTCGCGGCGTGTCTGGGCTGCTTGTTGGTTCGGTCCGGAGCGCAGGAGGAGGACGGCAGCCGGTGGTACCGGGACCTCTGCAGGTAAACGCGCACCTTCGACACCCGGACCCCGCGGAGCCGCTCCTTCGTCCTCCTTCTTTTTTTTTTAATACGCGAAATCATCAAATTCAATTAAAAAGCGGAATCAGAAACACGTCAGCTGTTGTGTTGTTCTCCAGGCCGGCGCGCGACCTCTGGCATTAAAACCGACAGTAAAACAGCGCGGAAGTCTTTTTTTTATTTGTTGTGTTGCGTGTCTGTAGTTGTGTGACGAACACGAGTTGTCCTCTTGTCTTGTTTAAATATTGACTCAGCCCCAAAAAAAAAAAAAAAAAAAAAAAACCGGATTCATAACCGGGTGACTCAACCTGGAGGCTCCTCATTGGCCAACGAGCACTTCCTTGTTGTGGCAGCGTTTCTTTTTAGAAATATTTTTGCATGTTCTGCAAAAAAAACAACAACGCTGAAACGAACAACAGTCGTGAAGTTAAAAAAAGAAAAACAAAACGGAAACGTGTGATGCTGCGGAGCAAATGCGACATAAAAAAAAATAAAATTAACATAAAACTGGAGCCTCGTAACAAAAAAACACCAAAAATAACAACATGCTTTCCATGTCGTTGTGTTTTTATTATTTTATTTTATAAATATTATATTTATTTTATATATGTTTATATATTATTATTATTATATATAGTTATATTTATATTTTATATATTTTTATTATTATTATTATTTTGTGTGTTTGACACCGTAGCTTCGACACAAAACATCACTCAACTTGAATTGTCACAGATTATTAGCTATAATGTTAAAATCTTAGTTATTTCATCAAAGTAACGTCACAAAATGTTTTAAACTGGAAAATGAAGCAAATAAAATCCTAAAAAAACAACAACAACCGAGATTTAAACTCACAACAGGACTCCAAAAAAAAAAAAAAACAACAAAAAAACAAAACGTTGATTAAAAGTTCTTCGATTGTAACTTGAATTAAGATGAAATTGTTTTCATTTTAAGGCGCCACCATCAAAAACAAAATATTTTTTGGAGCGTGTGAGTGCGATCACGCTGTCGGAGTACAGAAACAGAAAGTACCAGGATGAAGCACTCAAAAAAAAAACCACAAAAAAAAACTGGTCTCCGGTCTTCAGTAGAGGAAGGGGGCGGGACTTAAAGGGCTTATTTCTGTTCCTCGTCCCGCAGCTACAAGTGGGAGGCCATCGACCGAGACCGCCAAGTGAGATACACCTTGAAGCTCTGCGAGTCTTCGCCGTCGACCAGCTGCGGTCCCGGCGCCGCCGTGTGCGCCCGCCACCTCGCCACCGAAGAAAAAGAGTCTGTCGGTGAGTACGGGGGAGGAGGGGGGGACGGGTCCGATTCAGGGGGTAAATATATTGTAGAGAAGTCGATTATTCTGCTACGCTGTTATATTATTCAAATTACCTAAAAAAAAAACCATCCAGAACAGATTTTTTTTTGAAAATAAAGTCAAAATTCTCCAAATTTCAACTTTATTTGTGAAATATCAACATTATTATGTTTTTATTTTTACTTTTTTTTTTTGTTTTAGCGTGGCCCTGATACTCCCCGATATGCAGCGCAATAAAGTCAAATGACCTAAAAAAAACAACAACATCCAAAACAGAAGTTGTAAATTACACAAAAAGTAAATTACGCCAACAGGAAGTGTCATAAAAAGAACAAACTCTGCAGCAGAAAGAAAACCGGTTGAAGTCGTGTTATTTCCTGAGCGTGTCGGTCCGTAGTCAATATTTCGCAGCACATTAGTGTCGCCTCCAGAAACGCCCCCCCCCCCCCCCCCCCCCCCCCCCCCCGTGGATCTTGTTTCTGTACGACGCCTTAGACTGCGACACGCTGACGTCTGTTAACTAAGAAATAGGATTCGGTGTCAGTATGTGGAGATTTTCTGGTGAATTAGTGTTCAGACACTTCAGTTTATCCTTTTGTGTAATTTACAACTCTTGTTTTGGATATTTTTTGAGGTCATTTGAACGTGTTTATCACATTAGAGACTTTTTTTTTTTAATCAAAATTAAGATAATAGAAAAAACAAAAACATCCTCATGTTCTTTGTTTTTCTTTAATGTGGACCAAATAACTTATAACCTCATTTTTAGGTCTTTTTTTGTTTGTTTTTTTGGTCACGACTTGTTAACGGTTTGAAGACGCTGACCGCGTCGGGTTTGTTGACTCTGAGGGAAAGTGTGACTGCGACTGTTTTACGTCGAGAAGCTGCGTCCTCTCGCTGACGGCGGAGACGTTTCGATGCTCGTCGACCGAGATCGGGTCGCCGTGCCGACGAAGCCGAATCTGCCGAATCGGCCGAATCTGCCGCTGCTCGGCGCCGGCAGACCTCCGCGTCTCGGCGAAATGAATGAATCGTCGCTGAAAATACGATGACGAGCGACCGAAAATGTCAAGTATTTCCTCGTTTCAGTTTCCTGATACTTGTTATCGGGACGATTAGTCCAAAATATCCGAACACCCCGATTCATGATGAGGATCGTTTCTAGGTTCAGCCAGACATGAACTTATTTTATTTTATTTTATTCACCTAAAAAAAAAAAATCAAGCTAAAGAACACAAACGCTCATTTCACCTTGAAATGAGTTATTTCAGACACGCTCGCGTCGCATTTCCTCGTTTTATGAGAAAAAAAGAAAACCGGTGAAGAACGAATGAACACGTCCGTTGATGGTTCTGTTTGCCGTCACGTCTTCTCATTCGGACTGATTTTTAAGCTCGATTCTGCATTTTCACGTTGTTTTAAGGCAGAAATTGTGTTATAATTGAGACCGTATTGGAAATTTGAACAGCTACCAACAGCTTAGATTTTGACACAAGCTTGCTGTGATTATTTTTTTTATTTTTTTAAACTTTTTGAGGCTGTTTCTCAACTTCAGCTTTCATTTTTGTTGTTGTTGTTTTTTTGGGGGCCCACGACCTTTCAGGCCGTCAGACGGAGTTATATAGTTATATTCACAGACCCACAACAACAACAACAACAACTTGTCCTACAGACTGAGGTCGCGACCCCTCCCCTCCCCCCCTCCTCCCTCCCCCCCGGTGACAAACTGGTGTTCGGTAGCTCTCCGACAGATTCCTGCCCGGTGACAAAGAGCAGCTCATAAAAAGCTCACGTTGTTGTTGTTGGTGGGCTTTAAAAAAAAAAAAAAAAAGAAAAAGTATTTCCACTTTCTTTTTAATAAGTTGTTTTTCATGAGGGAGATTCTCCGACTTGGAAAGTAAAAAATAGAAGCGAAATATATATAATAAAAGAAAGAAAAAAAAAAAAAAAAGGCAACAAGAAGCGGCCTGGTCAGAGTTTAATCACAGTAGCTGACTTATCACATGACGCATGAACACATCATCAGGCACGAACACAAATAGACACGGATCTCATGCTCCTCTGTGGCGCTGACACATTTTGACACTTCTGCTTCCTCAAATCAAAATCTTTGGAGTGAGAAAATATTCACTTCACTGTGGGAGTTCGTGTTTTGATTAAAAAAAAAAAAAAAAAAAAAAAAAAAAATCCATAAATCAGAGCTAGAGCTCAGAAGTTTTTTTTTTTTTTTTTTTTTTTTTTTTTTTTTAACATTATTTATCATTTTGAATGCTTTTTACATTCATTTTGTGTTTTGTTGTTTTATAATTAAATGTTAGAAACAAGTAAAAAAAAACAAAAAAACCCAGCCGTCTGAACTCTTTTAAATCCAAGATGATGTCTTCAAATTTCTTTTGTTGTCTGACCAACAGTTCAAAACAGATAATCCAATCTGAAGTCATCAATTTGCTGCCACATAAAACAAAGGGATACTGAAACTGGCTGATTAATGAGTTGCTAAATGTTTGCTGATCACATTCATTGATAAGAGATGGCACCTTTAAAAGTAATATATAATCTCATAAAAACGTCCCTTTGACATTATGAGTTCTTCTACTTTTAACACTTAAAGTACTTTTATGTGATATTTTTCTGCTTTTACTTCAGTGAACTCTTAAATACTTCTTTACGAATGTAAATGGTAAAGAAAAAGCAACAAATCTTTGCTTTTGAGCCACAACCGGAAAAAGTTAGCAAAATTATCGCTTGACAAATTGTGAACAAAAACATTTTCTGTCAGTCAGCTTGTTCAACAAGTACAAATTTCAGCTTTAACTCATCACAGCGTCATGAAAAAATATTCAAGGGCTGCGGACCGAACTTAACTCGCCACCGATCATCGCAACCTTTCAGTATGTAAATATTCTGTATGTGCGGATAAGAACTGCAGCGTTACAGGACTTAAACAGGACGTGGGTTTTGTTCCACCAGCTGGTTTATCTTACGTGCTTTCAGACCGCCCAGCGTCGACAGCAGGTGTCGGTGTTAGTAGGCCACCCTGCCGTTCGGTTGCATTCCTTCATAGTCCTCCTGTGATAGCAGCAGCAACACATTTACAGACGTCACTTCGACCTGCTGTTGGTTTATTTGACTTCTCGTCAGAGTTTCCCACAGCTGTCAGTTTTCTTCTTTTTTTTTTTTTTTTTTTTACAGATTCAGATGATTAATGAAGCCTTTTACCGACATCGTGGACTCTGCGTAGTATAATGTAGAGCCCGACTGACGTCGAGCTGCAGAGTTTACGTTGACCTGCTGGGTCAGTGGAGGTTAGCGGGTGAAGACATTATTCTGCCAAACTGTCTCCTGAAGTGACTTGCAGGGAGGAAAAAGCCTGAGAATGACAGTCTGTGCATGTTGGACCAACTCAGAGCTATTTATAATATATATATATATATATATATATATATATTCTGCATACCCTTTCCTTTTTTGTTATTATGCTTTTTTTATGCTAATAAACTTTTCACGTCAGCACGGACAGTGATCTCGACAACACGTTGTTATGTGTCTCCAAAAAACAGAAAAAAAAAAAGGATAAAGATTAAAGACGGAGTAACGGCAAGAAAAGCGAGCTAACTTTTTTATACGTTACTTCTTTTTTTTTATCATTAAAATGAATGTGTTATTGCTTTTTGTCCTTCTTGGATTTGATCGCCACCCGGTCTCAGTAGTCTTTCCACTCTTTTATTGCGTAATATCCTTGGTTACGTACTGTAACCCCCGATTCTATGAGTACAGGCTTCGTCCTTTTGAACTCGAAGTAGAGCAGCAGCTTCTTCACAGCAAAAGCCTCCTGGGCGACTTCCTTTGGAGGTCCAGCTGGTAGGAGATGTAGTGGTAGATGTTGGAGAGATTTTTTTTTTTTTATATATATATCTTATCTGGCTGGAGAGTTTCTCGGGGTACCCCAGAAAGGAACTGGAAAATGTCGCTGTGGAGTCCAACCGAAACTGATGAACGAACTTTTAGCAATGAGTGACTTTTAACAATTTTTTTTTTTTTTTAAAGGCATTGAAAAAGTTTTGTATTGACTCTTGTGTTTGTTCTCCTGTGTTCGCTGTGCAGGTGACCTGAGCCTGCAGAGGATCTCCAGCACCGTGCTGGATTACAACAGCACGCAAAAATGTCCCGAAAGCGGCAACAACGTTCAGAGCAGCATCAGCTTCCAGTGCGGGAAAACCATGGTAGGACCTTTTTTTTTTGTTTTGTTTTCTAAGACAGGCTTTTTTTTGTTGTTGTTTTCTTTCCCACAAGAGCAAAGCTGACGGGAATACATAGGAAAAAAAAAATCTCGGAGTAATTGATCGGCGTTGTGTATTATTTGCTGGCGTTTTGCACGTGTCAGCGAACACCTGGTGCGTGCTGACTGTGCGGCAGCAGGTCCTCCGTCAGCGTCTACGGCGGATCCTTCAGCCCCTGTGCTGCATTTTGACATAGGTTACAGCCCCGACATATGGTGCGTCGGGAAAAAAAAAAACACGCTACGCTGCATTTTAGCCCCTCCCACCCCGTTCTTGCCCCTCCCACCCCGGAGGTCCCGGAGCAGCGAACGAAGACGTACCCGTCGTTAAAAACGCCAGCGAGGCCGTTTTTTGGGGGTTTTTTTTTCTCCAAAGTTTGCGTAGAGTGGCGCGCTCACCGACTGAAGCAGACGCAGCGTTTTGTTGTTGCTTCATTTCTGCTGCAGCAGATTCGCGAGCGTTTCTGAACTCGGTGTCACTGACTCATCGCAACAAGTCTGTAATTTTGTTCAGGCAGAGGAAAAAAAAAAATGTCAGTTTTCTCTACAGGTTTTCACTTCTCACTTCAGCCTGGCGATAACACTCATTTATTTTCTTTGTGTATTTTAAAATTCTCCCAAGGTTGTTCATATTGGCCTTATTAAATGTCGCAGCTGCTACTGATTACATTTGAGGATATTTTTTTTTCTAGTGGGAATTTAAATGAAACAGCTCTGAGTGTAAGGAGTTATAAGGCAGCGCTTGACTTGATACCGAAAGACTGGATATAAAAGTGGACGTAGCTTTTGGGTCTAAGAAATGAAGCCGACGCGGAAGTGCCTTAAACTGCAATACCACCGAGTGCCACTAGAGGTTGGGTTCAAAAAGCCTCCACAGACTCCCATTCAACTTCTCTCGAAATTCGAAGTCAAGAAATTTTTTCCACCGGCTACCTCGGTGTTGTTAGCAAAATAATTATATATAATCATAATTAATATAATAAGCTTCAAAATCCGAACTCGAGGCTTTAGCTGCTCGTTAGCTGCTACTGGCAGAATACAAATTTCAAAAACTGAGTGGAGCGTCGGGAATCACACGAGGTGAAAAAAGTCAAAGCTATACTTATTGTCTACCAAAACATTGTGGGGAGTGTCTTCTGACTGGGGAAAGTACCAAGCGACCAATCGGAGAGCAGTCGTCCTTACAGCGTAGATAGACGCTCATGAAGCCGGCGCTCCTCACACACAAAGTATTTATACAGAAATAAACCAAAATCCATTTTGACGGATTCTTTTTAACAAACGGTCACTGCAAGGTGTACGAGTTTATTTCAGAATTATATTGCGACATATAATTGAATCACGTCTACCGTGTCTGGATGGTGAAAAAGGGGCGGAGCTCCTGTGATAACCAGCTGCCACTGGCGTCTGTATTTAACATATGTTTCAGTTGAATGTGTTTTTGTGAGGCACCTTGTTACTTCTCCGCTGAAGAGGTCCCGACAGAACCCGATTCGACTTCTCGTTCACGCACGAATGAGTCCTCTAATAACGTGCAGCGCATTTTTTGTTTTTTTGTTTTTGTTATTTCATTTTAATTCACTGTTATTAAATGCAGAATCTGACAGCTGGCAGAGTTAAAGAACAGCTGCTGCTGCTGCGTGTTGGCATTACATTTATAATTAGTGCTGCTCAGCTGTTTAAAACCAGCTTTCATCAGCAGAAATCCAGCTGGTTTTTTTAAACACGGACTGACGACCCGGTTTATTACACGTCATCGCCGACACTTTGAACGCGATGCAAAGGTGCAGGAATAATAAACTCGGCTCGAGCGTAAAGTCCGTCCTCTGAACGTCCACTAAGAGCGGCGCCGAGGGGATGTGCTGTTGTGCTTTGTGGTTTTTAGTCGGTAATCCGTCGCGACTTTGCACAAAAGTGGGAATAAAAGCCGAGCTAATGTGAAGTTATCGTAATAACTCCAACGTAGCAGACTAAGGTCATATTTATCGGAAGCCGCCCGCCTTCGTGTCAGTGAAACCGCGAATGGAAATGATGCAGTCACCTGGTGCATCACTTTTTCTGCTCAGCCCAGGGGCGTCTCTGTGGTTTTCGGGGGGCGATTGATATTAAGGTGTCATTTCCTGTCTAGTTGCGACTTTCAGTTTACAGGGTTCGAAGTGGAGAATTGAAAGAAGCTTTTTCAAAACTTCAAAAAAAGAAAAAAAAAAAAAGAAATACCCGAGCTCAGCAGAACCGTGACTTGTTTGCACATTTTCCAGCACAGATATAAATTTAAATTTTCCTATAAATTTGAAAACAATATCGTCACTTGTGGGTTTTCAGGGAACACTTCCTTGCCAATTAAAGAGAGACTGTCGTTGTGGACTTAAAAGACAAGTCGACAAATAAAATGACTTTAAAAAAAAAATTCCCCTGGGAGCTTCACCCATTTAGGTCTTAAGCGATAACTTGTCTCGTGAAATCGTATCCGCACCAATAAAAGATGATTTGGCTGAAAGGGGAACATATTGTTTATCGGTTTGTGGGGTTTTGCAATCAAATGAAGTTTTCAGTTTCTACTCAGAAATGTGTCGTTTTCACTTCCTCCCTCGTAAAACGTTTGTAAAGCGGATATGTTCAAAGGTTCGACATGTTGACTCGCTCAGAGTTTTCCTGCGTTTGTCTTCGCTGCATTTGTCGGGCGAGTTGCTTTCCTGCCTGCAGATCACGAGAAAAGTGTGAAATGTTTTGTCGGGAGTGTTTATCGTTCCTTTAAACCTGGTGAGGAAAAAAAACAAAAACTGGACTCAAGTGGCTTAAAATGCAAAGTTGTGTCTCAGCAGCAGCAGCAGCAGCAGCAGCAGCAGCAGGCTGTGGTCGTGATGCACTCAACTGGAAAAGTTTATGTAAAAAAAAGTTTCTCCCGGCAAATTGAAATTCAAAAATCCCCTCCCAAGATTTTTTTACATGAGCAAAATAAGCAATAAACATTTTGTGTCCTATCAGCACAAAAACCTTCTCGTGGTTTCTTATGGACACGAGACTCTCCTTCTGACCCGTGTCCCCCCCGTCTCTCGTGTCCCCGCAGGGGACGCCGGAGTTCGTGGCCGTCGCCCACTGCGTGCACTACTTCGAGTGGAAGACCTACGCCGTCTGCAAGAAGGACACGTTCAAGCCGCACAAAGAGGTACGTGGAGGAGCTGCCGAGGCAAACGAAACCGTCCGCTGAGGCGATTTAAGGAAACGACGAGGCCCGGAGGGGAGACGTGGAAAAGCGTCGCTTCCACGTCGCCTCGACGTGGAACGATCGCTGACGTTGTTGATCAGCAGATCTGACGCAGAAATGATTCTCGTTGTTCTTTATTTCGTCACGTGAAGCGGTGCGTGCTGCGGTATTAATCTCCCCCCCCCATCTCGTCTCAGGTGCCGTGCTACGTCTTCGACGCGGACGGTAAGAAGCACGACCTCAACCCGCTGATCAAAGTGAACGACGGCTACCTGGTGGACGACGGAGACGACACCATCGACTTCTACATCAACGTCTGCCGCAGCCTCAGTGAGTACCGTGAGAGGGGGGGGGGGTGATGGAGGGGGAGGGGGCGGAGTTAAATGACACCGAGTCGTTTATCCGTCAGCAGGAGGAGTTAAAGCTGGAAAGTTGGAAACCAGAAAACAGAAAAGGCAAAGAAAGTTTTTATTGTGAAAGTGCAGCCAAAGTTAAGATTTATTTCCCGATTTAAGAAAAAAAAACCCTGAAAAACAGTTTAAATAAATTACATTTTGGACCACAAAGCTGCAACAACAGCAGCAGAATTGACTTAAAAATTGAATTAAAAGGGAGTTTTTAAATATCTACAGTGATGGCGTGTTAAATATATTCATAAATAGATGCCCAATGTTTTTTTGTTTTTTTTTAAGCTCGCAAAATCACCCATGATGATGTTTAAACATTTTACGAAGCCAAACATGCCTGCGGTCACCGATCGCCGTTGTTAACGTGATACTAAACTTTATTAACATATCAATTTGGTACGAATGAGCCAAAATAAACCCGTTTCAGCTTTGTTTTTGTTCAACCGTTCAACCCGATCGTACAAACATTTCCTTTTTAATCTCCCACCTCACGTCCGTCTTTGTCCCCCCCCCCCCACTCCTCCAGACCGTCCAGATAAGTCCTGCTCGGAGGACGCGGCGGCCTGCCTCGTCAGCGGCGGGCGTTCCTTCAGCATGGGCGCTCCCACCGGGCAGCTGGAGCTGGTGTCCAGCGACAGGTGAACCTCTCCGCCATCGTTGACCTCCGTCATTTGAATATGAGCGGGAGGGTGGGATTTACAGGGAACGTCGATTCTGTTGCTTTGAGTTGAGAATTGTTTCACTAGTTTATCGAGACTCAGAAAGTCCAGATTGTGCTGCAGAGTTCTCACATTTCAGGGAATTTTAAGGGAATGTTTTTAACTCTCTTTTTCCAGACAGGGTAAATCTGAGAATTTGATCCATTTTTTTGGGGGGGGGGGGCCAAGTCATGAAATATCTTTTAGTGACTTTTGGTTGCATGTTTAAATTTAGTTCTCATTTATCCAAAAAAATGATATTTAGTTTTAATATGTATAATATGTCGTCTTTAAAAAAAATAAAATAAAAAAAAAAATCCTATTATTTCCCATATTTTCCTTCATGTGGCACTTCAGTAAAGATGTAACTTTTTTTTTTTTTACCTATTCAGGAAAACATGCAGGAAAATGCACATTTCAAGAGTTTTGGCGACAAAATGAATTAAAATTTAGAGACTTGCATGATGATGAGAAAATTCTGAATGTAAAGTTTGCAGAACTGCTAAAGATTTATCAAATATGAGCGAGCGAGCCGTTCGCCGCCACGCCAACAGTAAGAAACAGGCTGACTCGGCTAAAAAAAAGTGGGGGACTCTCGAAAAGCAAAAAAAAAAATCCCTGTGGCCACTTCGTTTTTTACATTTTTTTTGAATTCACTGACTCTCACTGACCTCTCGTCGCTCCCGTCCTCTCAAGGTTGAAGTTACACTACGAAGAGAGCGCCGACTCGACTCCTCCGCCCTCCTGCCACGGACACATTCCCGCCGTCACCATCACGTTCATCTGTCCGTCCAGCAGGCATTCGGTAGGTCTCGACGACTCGGTTCGTTTCGTTGCACGCCGTTCGAATAATTACTCGCTTCGGCTCGTTTAAAAAACAACAACAAAACAACAACAACAACAACAAAATTTGATGAGTTTTTTTATTCTTTTGGGTTTTTTTTAACGCTGTCCTACTTCCTGTCTCCTCCAGGGCAGCGCTCCCAGGATAGTGGCCGAGTTGAACTGCCGCTACGAGGTGGAGTGGGTGACGGAGTACGCCTGTCACAGGGATTATCTGGAGAGCAGCACGTGCAAACTGACCAGCAAACAGCACGACATCTCCATCGACCTCAGCCCGCTCACTCTGAGCTGTAAGTAGTTCTTCCTCCGAAAACCCGTTGATCTCGACCTGCCCCCCCCTCATCCCCTCACCCCCTCACCCCCGACCCCTCCCAAGACCTCCTCTCTACCCGTTCAACAAAATGTACTGTAACATCCGCCCCACGAATGTATTTTTTTTTCCCACCCAAGTCTTTTATTTTGAAGTAATTGCTTTTATTGTTATAAACTGGCTATTTTTTTCCTCTTCCTTCTCGCGAGTTAAAAATAAAACTCGAGCATTCCTCGTTTGCAGTTGACGCAACGCTGGTATTATTCACGGCTCCATATTTAACCTACGAGAGGCTCCCGCTGCTGCTTTTTTTTTTTTATTTGAAGAGGAAGCGGCTTCACGAGTAAACTTGTCGTGACCTTCCTGTTTTTTTTTTTTTCGTCAACTCATTGTGAGGAATAGAAAAAGCCTTTTTCCTCCTCCCGTTTTACTGCAACGTTGAAGTCTGCGGCTGCACGTCGAACAGATTCCTTGTTTTTGAGACAAACGCGACGCGTGGATTTTTAAAGTCCGATACCGGCTGCGACCTGCAGCGCCAACAAAATGAAGCGGCGGTGTCGTGACCGCACGGTCGACGGTCGTACTCGGCTCGCAGTTAACGTGTCCGCCGTCTCGTCGTCCGCAGCCACCGACCAGCCGTACTACGCGCACTCGGCGTCCGACGGCGACGCCGGCTACGTCTACTACCTGAACGTGTGCGGGAGGATCCCCCCGGACGAATGTGGCGACGACGAGTTCGTATCGTCCTGCCAGGTGAAGAAGTCCGGAGACATGTACAAGGTGGCCGGAAGGAATCAGAACCAGACGCTACGGTAATGTGTGTGTGTGTGTGTGTGTGTGTGTGTGTGTGTGTGTGTGTGACAAAGAAAAAACAAAAATGCAAACAAAAATCAACACCCAAACAATACTTATTACCCTCGCATGACTACGTAGCTACCAAGCAGCGACGTCAACTTCCCCCCCCCTGTTGTTTATTAATAATGATGCTGTTGATTGAAAAGTTTATTTACTCAGCGACGATCCACGGAGAGGTTTTTTTTTTTTTTTTATTCAACTGATTTAATCCAATTTCTTAAAATGTTGTTTTTCCTCCTCTTTCAGTTACTCAGACGGAGATCTGACTCTCATCTATCCGGGCGGCCAGAGTTGCTCCTCCGGCTTCCAGAGAATGACCATCATCAACTTTGACTGCAACAAGAACGCATGTGAGACTCTCTGCTTTTATTTTCAAGCTTTTTTTTGTATTTTTTTGTATTTTTTTTATCAACGCTGTGTTAAAGGATTTTCGAAAAGTCTCTACGTTGGCGCCATCTGGTGGTAGAATGTTTTTTTAAATTTATTTATTTATTTATTTATTTTTTTAAATAAAATCAGAGTGGGGATTTCTCACCAGGTCGGTGAAGCTTTACTTGGTTAAATAAAGGAAATAACTTCTGTTTTTTTTTTTTTTTTTAAAGTACTAGAGTGAAGGGGAATAATTAGAAAGGGGGCCAAAACTCTAAACATAACGTTTATACTATAATTGATTTCGAGAGTTCTTTCAATTTTGTCTTCTCAATGTGACGATAAAGTGATTAAAAACTCAAGATGACGTCCAGCAAAAACTCCACGGGTCAAAATAAGAATACATTTTAACGAGAGCTTTTTCTTTAGCGTTTCGTTCATTTTGAAACGTCAAGACGGGTGGAGTCATTACGTCGCATCTCACCTTCCCTTCCTGTCGTTTCGCCGTGTTTTCCTGCAGCCAACGGCGGGCACGGGAGTCCCGTGTTCGCGGGCGAGACGGACTGCACGTATTACTTCAACTGGGAGACGTCCTTCGCCTGCGTCAAGGAGAAGGAGGACCTGCTGTGTCGGGTCAGGGACGGCAAAAAACACTACGACCTCTCGCCCCTCACCAGATACCCCGGTGAGTGCACCGGCTCGTGTTGTCGCAGTTTTTCTTTTTCATTTAATTATTTTTGGATTTGTTTGCAAATTTGAAATACGGTAGTCGGGACAGAGGTTCCCAAACTTTTCAGACCACGTACCCAAAAAAAAACCACCAAAATGTCCCAACTATCAGCTTTCCACGACAGAAACCAGCGATTTCCGATCATGTGACGCTAACGTTAGCGCGGTCGGAAGCGGCGTGGCTACAGACTCTATATAAAAGTGGGACGTAGCTGAAAAATGAGGCCGATGCGGAAGCGTCTTAAAATGCAATACCACCGAGTGCCACCAGAGGTCGGCTCCAAAAAAAAAAAGAAAAAAAAAAAGCCTCCATTCAAATAGTCCCATAAAATTCCAAATCAATAAAATGTCTCCACCAGGCTTCATAAAGCTGTTTTTTTTTGTCGTCTAAAATAACGACTCGTAAAACACATTTCGCTTCATTCCAGGTACGTTAATATCGATGAAACGTTGTCACTTTTGCTTTCGATTGTTGTTTCTGAATCCCGATCGGTTTGCGGGCGTATTCAGCGCGACGCTGTAACACTTTGTCTCTCGGCGTGTCGCTCTCAGGCTCCGAAGGGAACTGGGAGGCGGTGGACGATAAATCCGTCAAGTCGGACTCGCGCTACTACCTGAACGTCTGCCACAAAGTCGTCCGGACCGAAGGCGCCGCCGACTGCCCGGCCGACGCCTCCATCTGTGCCGTCGGTAAGAGACCGGAAAACATGGTGGTTTATTTTTTTTTGGGGTGGGGCGGGGGTGTAAATTTTTTTTTTCATTCACGTTAACCGCGGGTTTATCTGATCTCAGACAAGAACAACGTCACCGTCAGCCTCGGCAGCTTCCTCTCGTCGCCCCAGAAGACCAAAGTGGGAAACGACATCCGGCTGACGTACACCGACGGAAGTTTCTGCGCCAACAAGAGGAAGAGGATCCAAACTATTCTGACCCTCAAATGCAAACCAGGTGAGGGGCGGAGGGGACGGCCGAGGCGAAATCGTCTGACCTGACTTTTTATTTTTTTTAATTTTATCCCTCCGGTCTGCCGCGCGTTTGTTTCTTTATTTGGGTTTCTGTCCGTCCTCGCAGGCGATCTGGAGAGCGCCCCCGTCCTCCGTAGTGTTTCGTACGACCAGTGCGTCTACGAGCTGGAGTGGTACACCGCCGCCGCCTGTGTCCTCTCCAAGACGCAAGGAGACGACTGCAAGGTGGAGGACCCTCATGCTGGTATGACACACACACACACACACACACACACACACACACACACACACACACACGGGTTCGATCGACACGGTTTCCCGCTGATCGACATTTTACTCGAGCGAGGAAAAATGCGGACAAAAGATGAGAGAAGAAAGTTCTGGAGAGCTCGCGGGGAGACGGTCGATTTGATTTGAGGATTTTGAATTCTGCTCACGCAGTTTTACTCCAGAATTGTTTTCGGCGTCTGTTCACCAGATTTTTGCAGCATCGGTCGGTGAAGTTATTGTCCGGTCGATAAAATGCCAGAAAAACAGCGAAAAAGAGAATTTCCTTTAAGCCCAAGAGGTCCGAAAGGGGTGAACGCGATATCTCAAGAACGCCTCGAGGGAATTTGTTCAAATTTGGCAAAACCATTCACTTGATACCAACGAAGACCGGGTTTGATTTTGGTGTTTAAAGGTCAAAGGTCACGGTCACCCCACGCCGTTCACACGTTCTTTGACCCGAAACGCTGACGCGAGTTTCCGCTCCGCAGGCTTCTCTTTCGACTTGTCGCCTCTCTCCAAACCCAACGGCGGCTTCTACAACCTCACCAGCGGCAACTACAACTACTACATCAACGTGTGCGGTCCGGTCAAAGCGGTTTCGTGTCCCGAGAAGTCCGGAGCGTGTCAGGTGGAAACCAGGTGAGACGGATCCAAGGTCACGCACCAAGCAACTCGTACAATCAAATTCTCAATTTTTCCAACTGGTTTTCCTTTCATTTTTTAATTTTTTAATTTTTACTGCCTGTGTAGACAATTCATCAAGACAAAAAACCAAACTTCTATCCAGCTGATTGATATTAGTACGTCGTACTTTATTAGTAATAAAACAAAGGTACAACTTAGAAAAGGATAGTGAATAAAAAATCCAAATGTTTAAAAAAAAACGAAACATTTTTAACGTGAAAGTAGGCTGCGATACGTGTTTAATTCAGACCGCTTCGTTGTGTTACTATGGCGATTTGAGACGTCCGTCTTCTAGAAAATATTTCTTTTTTTGGACTCTTAAAGCGTGTATATTATTTGTTTGGTAAATTTTCCGCACTGACGTTCTCACATTTTGCCCATCTCGCGTTTCCTCTTCAGTTCCTGGAATCTCGGCGAAGCGAACTCTCGCCTGTCCTACTACGACGGCCTGATCCAGCTGACCTACAGCAACGGTTCCATGTACAACAACCAAAGACATACCCTCAGATCCACCGTCATCTCCTTCCTCTGCGACCCCGAAGCCGGACCCGGCAAACCCGAATTCCAGGTCGAAGACAAGTACACGTACAACTTCCGCTGGTACACGTCCTACGCGTGTCCCGAAAGGCCTCACGAGTGCTTGGTGACGGATCCCGACTCTCTGGACCAGTACGACTTATCCAGGTAACCCCGCGGCAACGCGGCCCGCCGCGCGCGAAGACGTGGAGACATTTTAGGCAGCCATTAAAACAGCACGAAACCCCGGACGTCTGTCAAAATCATCCAAAACCACAGATTCCCCTCCTCACCCGCCTCTCGTCCCTTTTTTTTTTCTTCTTCTCCGCCCTCCAGCCTGACGCGCCCCTCCTCCGCCACGAACTGGGAGGTGATGGATCTTTCCGACACCGTGGACCGCAAGAAATACTACATCAACATATGTCGGCCCATCAACCCGGTGCCGGGCTGCGACCGTGACGCGTCCGTCTGCCAGATGAAATACGTCCAAGATAAGGTCGGTGGCGGCGTGACGTGGGAGCAGGCGGCAAAACGAAGCCCCGTCGTGGGGTCCACTTTTACATGAAAACCTGTCGCCCTAAGGGGAATTTTAAGGTGGCAAAGCCTCCAAAATCACTCGACTCTATGGTAGAAATGTACAGAAGAACATTAGAAAACGCTGTAACAGTCGGCCACCAGGCGGCCATTAAAGAACCGTAACCGCCATGAATGAATTGAACTGTTTATAACTGCACGCTCGGCGTAAACAATCCGAACGAGAAACTTTTACGAAGTGCGAAGTGTTTCCTTTTTTTGTTATTTTTCTGACGGGACGGCCGTCTCGTCCTCCAGGGCTCCGCGAAGGAGACGGTGTCGGTCAGCAACGTGGGCGTCTTCAAGCGCGCCCTGGTCATCGAGAGCCGGGACCGGCTGCTGCTGGAGCTCACCGACGGCTCGGCCTGCGCGTCGGACGGCCTGAAGCTCTCCTACACGACGCACATCCACCTGATCTGCTCCAGAGGGACGATGGTAAGCGGCCTCGCCGATTTATTTCTTCATTTTCTTTATTTGTATTTTTTTTTTCTCCTCTCCGATCCCGCGAACCGCGAAAGCAGACGTTGACCTCTCGCTTTTGTGCGCCGCGCAGGCGACGGGACCGCGATTCCTCATGTACAAGAACTGCACCACCAGCATCCTGTGGGAGACGAGCGCCGCCTGCGCCATCCAGACCACCAGGAACAGCGTGAGTCCACGTCAGACACCCGCTCGGACGTCGCGCGCGGTTTCGCCGAAACGTCGGTGAAATCGTAACTGTTGTTGTTTTTCGTTTGTCGCGTCAGAGCTGCGCCGTGTTCGACCCCGTCACCGGCTTCGACTACAACCTTCAGCTCCTGGCCTCCAAGACCGGATACAACACGTCCGCGAACGGAAAGGAATTCCTGGTAGGACAAGACTCCCCTCGTGGCGCTCGATGAGCGACGTCCGTCAGCCTCGTTTTGTATTTAGCTGACGGCACATTAAACAGTCCAAAGTTGTTTAGTTTCCGTCACGTATAAACCAGAAAGTCACCAAAACTATATTTACATTTTTAGAACCAGGAATTCTTCAAAATGTGCCTTTTTTTCTTCTTCTTTGAAATGTCACTTAAACAATTATTAAAATGGATTGTGAATATTTAAAATGTTTACGACAAATGATAACTGGAATTTTTTAACTCAAATGAAGTTAGCACTTAAGTTAAGTTCATCGTGTTGATTTTTTTATCAACATGTCCAGAAATGTTGACTTTATTTAAGGTTTTAGATTTTGGGTTGTAATAACATAATTGGAACGAGTTTTTTTTTTTTTTTCAATTTTCTTTTTTTTTTTTTTTTTTTTTTATCACGGTTTTAGAATTTTTGGGAGATTAGTGGACGGCCTTCGGTACTCCCAAATATGCGTTGGCTGCTAGCTCACCATGAAATACAAAGACAAGACCGGTATTAACGTCCTCCTCCCCGCAGGTGAACATCTGCTCAGACGTGGCAGAGTGCGGGACGGGCATGGCGGGCTGCGAGATGGAGAACGGGGTTCCCGTCAGCCCGGTGGGCGTGGAGAAGAGCCTCCAGTACTCCACCGACGGCATCCTCAAACTGACGTACAAAGGCCCCCGGGACAATCCCACAGGTACCAAAACATAAACGCCGTCGGCTTTTAGATCGCGAGTTTTGCTAATCGGCTCGCGCGCCGTCACAAAGGATTCGACGATGAAAGCAGGACCGGCGGTTGCAAATGTAAGTGGAAAACGGGCGGTCGGAAAGCTTCTCAAAGTGAGAGAGTGCCCTCAGATTTCATAAAGAAAACAGGAAAAAGTCATTCAGGAAAAAGACTTTTTCTGCAGACTGAATGTCAAAACTTGTTTTTATTCACACAGTTTTCATTGTTGAGCTCAAAGAAACTGAAGTGAATAAAAAAAAAAAAAAGAAAAGTGTTTTAATGTCAAACTTACATTTTAATTCACGTGTCTTTTTTTATATAAATGGTGGTTCATTTTCAGCGGGGAATAAAACCCTTTTTGGTCGCATTTTTTTGGAAGCAGAATCCGAGATTCAAGTCTCTGCAATGACTTCTTTTTTTTCGCGGCAGCGGACGAGATCGACGAAACCTGAAATACAGACTCGCGAAGGTTTTAACTTCCTCCCGCTCCGTGCGACGGGAGCCGTGTCTGAACTTTTTGATCGACCCTCGCGCAAAACCGGAAACAAATGTACAGCTTCTTTGCCCCGTTGCTTATTTTCCCGTTTCCGCAGGGAGCCGCGACACCTTCACCATTAACTTCGTGTGCGATCCGTCCGCTCACCCCGGCTCGCTGAAGATGATGCAGGAGGACCTGAGCACGTTACCCAAACACGTGGTCCACGACGTCCTGTTCGAGTTCTCCACGGCTCTGGCCTGCAAACCGTCTGCGGTCGAGTGCAGGTTCAGCGGTGAGAACACACACACACACAGATAATATATATTATTGGAATAGGATTTCATACAATGTGCAATATAGTGTTGTTTTTACGTGTTGTAGGTCTATTAAATGTGACCCATTTGGTGAAATCGGGTTTCTTTCGGTCCTTCATTTTTTTATTTGGTCGCTCCGAGCGCCGTGACACCACGGACAGTCGTGCGCTTAAAATCCTAGCGGCGGCCGGCTGGACCGGTTTGGTTTTCTTTTTTTCTTCAGATACCTCAGTTACAACCAGACTGAGCTAGCTGAGCAGTTTAGTGTCTCTATGTGCTGTAATTATTCCGTTTGAGAAACGATCTCCAGAGAGCAATAAAACGGTTGCTGGGGTCGTTGCTAAGGGTCGGCCTACTTCCTGGAGTAGTGAACAATGCCTTTATTGCATTGGAGTCTACTGACGCGACTGATTGTCTTCCAGTTCTTAGTCGTACACCCCGATGTGTTGCCACGGAAACGGACATCGCACAAACGAAAACGTTTTTATGTTTTGAGAGTGACCCGACCCCGACCCTGAATAATAACGTTAAAACACCCCCCCTCCCCCTCCGTGCGATATTCCTAAATCCACACCTCCCTTTTCCTTTTGCGTTCGTAACTCTGCCGTTTTATTTGTTTCTTTTTCTTTTTTTTTAAATTTTAGATTCCCACGGTAACAAGTACGACCTGACTCCCCTGACCCGGCACGCAGACGACAGCCCGTGGATGCCCATCGACACCGACGCCGTCAACTCGCGCAGCTTCTACATCAACGTCTGCGAACCGCTCCCGTCTCTGAAGTACTGTCCAGGTCAGGAAATAAGAGCTCGGCACTAAAAATATCAGAATAAACACAGACGTCGTAACAGAACTCCTGATATCAGCTCGAAATCTCATTATCAGCATGTCATTATTCATTATACTCAATATATAGCTAATCACTAAAGTGATACGGATCAATAAATTCCAGCTGTAAACGTGACTTTTATTTTTGTGTCCCGAAAATGACGGTCTTAAATTTGGGGCTCTGCCTTCTCCCCAGTGGGTCCCTTGGGTTCTTGCGGTTTGATCGACGGGCGGAGTTACAACCTGGGCTACATCCAGTCCAGCCCGCGGGTGGCGGAGGACGGCACCGTCAGCATCCTGTACGAGAACGGGGACCGCTGCGGCGCCTCGTCCCGCTACTCCACGCGCATCATCTTGCACTGCGACGACAGCCCGGTGAGTCGCGTCGAGACCTCCGACTCGCACGTTGTTGTTTTTTTGTTTTAGTGTTCGGATCAGATTCGGTGGAAAAACTCTTGCGTAACGGCACGAAACAAAAAGAGCCGTCGGTTTTCTCACAGATTCTTACTAATCAAAAATTTTGGTGCGGTTGTTTCCGTCCAGGGCTCCCCGGTGTTCGACCGTCAAGACGGTTGTGAGTACGTCTTCATCTGGAAGACGTCGGAGGCCTGTCCCACCAGGAAGTCTCTCGGTAAAAAAAACAAAAACAAAAACAAAACATCGCTATTTGACAGAGGAAAGAAAAATATCCCGGTTGTGTGTTTTTTTTCTTTTTGCAGACAATAAAAAAAAAAAAAACATGTAATTGAAATGAAAAAAATGCTCTGATTCGATCGCACCAGCGTGACGACGTCCGATAAATCTGTGAAGCGTCAAACCAGCGCCGAACTTTTTTTTCCTCCCAGGCGACGACTGCCGGGTTCGCGACCCGAGGAGCGGTTACGAGTTGGACCTCGGTTCTCTGAAGGGCAGAGACTACCCCGTCAGGAGCGGCGAGTACATCTACCACCTGTCCGTCTGCGGGGCGCTCCAGAAAGACGTCTGCGGCCACGTGGACACCGGCTCCGAAACCGTCTCCTCCTGCCAGGTGGACGGGGGAAACAAAGCCAAGAGTGCAGGTGTGGGGAATGAAACAAATGAAAAAAAAAAAAATAACAGCCGAGTGATCCGACCTCCGACGGAGAAATTGTGTGTCATCATTTTTCCTCCTTTTCTATATATATTTTTTTTTATTAATTTTTTTTTCCGCGCAGGAATGTCGTCTCAGGTTCTGACCTTCATGGGAGACCAGATCATCCTGAACTACACGCACGGAGAGAAGTGTCACGAGATTTACCAGCGATCCACGGAGATCTACTTCTCCTGCCACCCCGACCGGCACCCGGTGAGGTTTCACAGACAGGAAGGCGGAAAGTCGAAGAGTTTTTATCGGATTTTATGTTGACTTCCTGCGTGTGATATGTTGACTTCCTGCGTGTGATATGTTGACTTCCTGCGTGTGATATGTTGACTTCCTGCGTGATATGTTGACTTCCTGCGTGTGATATGTTGACTTCCTGCGTGTGATATGTTGACTTCCTGCGTGTGATATGTTGACTTCCTGCGTGTGATATGTTGACTTCCTGCGTGATATGTTGACTTCCTGCGTGTGATATGTTGACTTCCTGCGTGTGATATGTTGACTTCCTGCGTGTGATATGTTGACTTCCTGTGTGTGCTTTTTTGTTGTTTTCACTGGTTCAGGGAGCGCCGGAGTTTCTGCGGGAGACGTCGGAGTGCACCTACATGTTCAGCTGGCCCACGGCGTTGGCCTGCATCCCGGTCAAAACCACCAGCTGCTCCTACAAGTAAGCACCCGCCTCATCGCCCGCCGTCCTCCTCTTCCTCCTTTTTCATTTCTACACTTTTTACACTTCAGCTGTCAACATCAGGATGATAAACATCACTAGAAGGCCAGATTTAAAAAGATTAGTTTTCTTTTAGAGAGTTTCAGTGAGTTAAGGGAAAAAAAACAACAACATGAGAAACATATTGAAGAAACAAAAAATCAGAGGACATTAAAACATAATTAAAACACGTGTTATATTTGGACCTTCAACGTTCACCTTTTTTTTTTTGTTTCTTTCTGTTCGGTCCTCAGCGACGGTCACGGCCACTCGTACGACCTCTCCCCGCTGGCTCTGGACTCCAGGAACTGGGAGGCGGAGCTCCCCACCGACGACACCGGCAAACGCTTTTACATCAACGTGTGCCGGTCGCTGGTGCAGCAGGGAGGTCGGTGCGCGACACGCCGATAACGCGAGAATCGCTACGTTCTCGTTTTTCGCCGGGACGCTAAATTACAAAATCTGCGTCCCGCGTTTTATCCTAGGCTCGTGGAAGTGTCCCTCCGGCGCCGCGTCCTGCGTCAAGGCCGGAGACCAGTACGTGGACCTGGGCCGGCTGGAGTCCGGACCCACCTGGGACGGGAAGGTCCTGAAGCTGCAGTACACCGGCGGCCAGGCGTGTCCCGACGGGAGCAGCAACAAGAGCAGCGTCATCCGCTTCATGTGCGACAATAAAAAAGTGGTGAGCACATCAGTATGTTGTTACGGTCGCCATCTTTAGATTTGAATGTCGTAAAGAAAACAAAAACAAAAACTTGGCGCTACGGTTGTTAATATTTCCAACCTTTTTTTTTTTTGTCTGGGAGGAAAAACAGCCGTTTACTGACTGAAGGCCGAGTCGGCCAATCAGAAGAGAGACGGTCAACCCGATTTTGGACGCACCTTTTTAAAAAGACGCAGACCCGAAAAAACAATCTGTCCTCGGTCGAGTTTCAGAGAGGAGACGTTAAAAACTATGTGGAGGCGACGCGTTTTAAAACGCAGCAGAAATATCTTCCATTTAAAGATGTCGAGACGGCGAATAAAATCTCGGGGGAAAAAAAAAAAAATAGTGTCAAAATTTGAATGACGACATAATCACTCTGTTTTTCTTCTCGTTTAGAAGTTGTGTTTAAAAAACAACAACAACAACAACAACAAAAAACGCCGGCCGGGTTGTTGTGTCACTCCGTGGATTGAAATGTCCATATAATCTTTTCACAACTCTTCCTTTCGTCCGACCCAGAACTCCCGGCCGACTCTGATCTCCGAGATCGAGGGCTGCGTGTACACCTTCCTGTGGCTGACGGCCGCCGCCTGCCCGTTAAACAGCACCGAGCACGACGAGTGCCGAGTCACCAACCCCGCCACAGGTCAGATACACCTCGTCAAAAAAAAAATATATATATATACCGAACACATCCACTTAAACTTGAAAATAAAACCTTTTCCGACCTGTTGACGAATTAATATTTGTATGAAAGTGGATCTTAAAAAGGTTTTTTTTTAACGTGGAACCTTTCTCCCTCAGGTCATTTGTTTGACCTGAACTCCTTGATGAAGGACGGAGGTTACACCGTGTACGACCACCAGGACCACAGGAAGATGTTCCGCATGAACATCTGTGGAAACATCACCAACGCCGGCTGCGACCCGGAAACGGGTACGTACGTACGTCCGGGTTCGGTCGGCGGGTTATCGATTAATAAACCCGGGCGGCAACCGAGCAGCGACGTCACCAGTCGGGTTTGTCAAACGGCCGTCATGGAAAAAAAAACCCCAAAAAAACGGAGTTCCACATTTTGGCCGGCGCCGTCTTTGCTAGTCCGGAGCAGGAAGTGACCATATTTGGACGATCTGATTGGGGAAACCCCGTAACCTGACTGCGCCACAGGCTTGTCAATCAAACAGACACGCCCCCCCCCAAAAACAGGTCTTTTTTACGCTTATTTTCTAATTAATGAGGGATTATTTTCATATGGACCTCCTGAAAACTCAAAGAAGGAGCGACTTTAGCTAAAAACACTGAGATAACTTACGGAAAGAATTTATTGACTTTGAATTTCATGAGACTCGTTGAATGGGAGTCTATGGAGGCTTTTTTGGAGACGACCTCTAGTGGCACTCGGTGGTATTGCAGCTTAAGGCACTTCAGCATCGGGCCTCATTTTTCAGACCCGGGAGCCGCGAACACTTTTATATACAGTCAATGATTAATACTTAAAGAAGCGCTCCAACAGCTCAGACGTTATCTTTATTATCACTTGAATTGGTTTAATGGTACATAATTTATTGATGAATCTCTTAGTTTTATGTCTTTTATATACATATAACAAACTGAACTCTGTGTGGTCTTTTATATCCTGCAGACTTACACAACCGGCAGATAATTTCTCTTCAGGGCTCAAAGGTCACTCGGTTATGTCACCAATGTCGTCAGAGGGTTTACAAAAACAAAAAAAAAATCGATAACAATAACTTTGTTTCGAAAAGTGCTGTAGAAATAAAACTTTATTATTATTAGATTTGAATGAATGTCGGTGAATTTAAGTTTTGTCTTTTGGTTGATTTTTTTTTTTCACCTGCAGACTTTTCAATCACAGTTTCTCCAATTACAGTACATTTCATTCAGCTGACGCTTTTATCCAAAGCGACTTACAACACACCGACGGTACACCATCGGGAGCAATTTTAGGGTTCAGTGTCTTGCTCGAGGACACTTAGGCATGTGGACAGGAGGAGCTGCGGCTCAAACCACCAACCGTCCGATTAGTGTGCAACCCGCTCTACCGACTGAGCCACAGCCACCCGATATATTCTTTGTAACTCCAACTTCAAATTTCCATTTAACAAAAATAGAGATTTATCTCGCTTCTATACATTTAGAACCGTCACTTTGAATGAGAGCAGAGAGTTCCCTCCTTCGGGTGTCTCCTGGTTACTGTTTAGTGTTTGCTTACGCATTCATACGGTTTATGAAAGGACATGCGTCACGAGTGTTCATCAAAGTAACGAGAGACTCAAAACTCCTCAAATGATTGACTTTTTACCAGGTGACCAAATGGACAATTATGGGAAAAATTGTTTTTTTTAAATTTTTTTTTATTATTATTATTTGTTTTATACATATATTTGCATGTTTTACAGTGCTGAAAACTCATAAATGGTTAAAAAAAAAAAAAAAAAAAAAAAAATCCAAGGGCATCTTAATAATAATAATAATAATAATAATAATAATAATAAAATTTTAAAAAAAAGTACCAACAAATCTCCCGTCCCTCTTTCCCTCCTCGGGTTTTCTGGGTCTCAAAAAAAAAAAAAAAAACCACATCAGAGTGGTCGGATTTAGATTTCAAATCTTTTTCTGAAAGCGTTCCGTGTTCGTGTTTGTTTTCTTGCAGCCGTTTGCATTCGGAGCGGCAACACGGTGGTCAGCGGCGGTCGGGTGAGCCGGAAGCTCTCGTACAGGGATCGCATCCTGGAGCTGACCTACGAAGGAGGGAGTGCCTGCGCGGCGAACCCCGACGTCCGGCACACCACCGTCGTCCACTTCATCTGCAGGTAGCCCCGCCTCCGACGCCGCCGCCGCCGCCCTCGCCTTCGTCTTCTTATTGTTCGTCTTCTTCTTCTGCAGCTGATTTTGGGCGCATGAGTAGATTTCTTTTGTCGTGCCATTTACTCGTCGAAGTAATCGCATCTTCTCCTCAAAAATATGGATTGCTGCGATTTAATGCGGGTAAAGTCAGCGCGTGCAGAGTTTGAAGGCTTTTTTTGTTTTGTTTTTACATTCAAACTTTCAGTCAGTGAAATACAAATTTTAAGACGAGCCAATAAGAGCAAAGCCCTAAATATTTATTATCCCCTCGGGGACGAACTTTTTTCTGCATTCTTCTAAATCCTCCGTCGAGTACGTCCATGAATATTTGCAGACTTCAGATGTCTGAGGCTTCCTCCAGCTTTTAATTCATGGAATCCAGGAAGTGACCGAGACAGTATTATGAAAGTATATTTTAAACACTAAAGGGTCAAAATATATTCACTATATTTACTTATTTTTCCCTGAAAAAAAAAAAAAAAAAAGACCTTTTCAGTGATTTATTTCAAGTGCTCGGACACTTTAAACGGTCCAGTAACTCCGGTCATGTATTTGTCATCTGAAATATAATTTTCCAGCTGTTTTCTAAATGTTTGTCATTGTGTCTTTTTTTCCATCAGGCCGTCCAACATGGGCTCGTCCCCGCCGGAGCCCGTCCTCATCACCTCCAACCAGGAGACCTGCTCACACTTCTTCTCCTTCCACACACCCCTCGTCTGCGAGCATCCGGTTAGTGTTTTTTTTTTTTTTTTTTGTACTGTTAAAGTCAGTAAAAGGGGAAAAAAAATGTTTCTTGTCTTTTGTAAATCAAAGAAAATGTAGATTAAAAAAAAACCCAGTCATAACTGTCGACAGAAAAGAATCCTCTAAGAAAAACCCTTTTTAAAAGACGTTATCATCAGTGTCTTTATTGTTGTTATACTTAAAAGATAACTACAGGATATTATGAAGAAGTGCATCTTTCAAACGAAGAAGTTATTTCCACAGAGCGAGGTTTATACAAGAAATACAGAGTTTACAGGGGGAAAAAAAAGAAAAAAGTAGGATCGTGTCTGATTGTCTTGTTCTAAAAATCACAGAATTATGATAATTATAAGGTGGTTGGATTCCTTGAAGCCTTCAAACTGTATTCAGTCTGGATTTTTTTCATTTCATTTTCCGTTTGATCGTCAGATAAGATGCTCGGTCCAGAGCGGCTCGTCTCGCATCGACCTGACTCCTCTGATTCACGTCAGCGGGTACTACACGGCAACAGGTGCGTCGGCGGGACCAGCGTTCACGTTAAAAAAAACAAAAAACCGCTCGGCAGCTTTCGATTTGTCGATTTTCGCGTTCATCCCGATTCATCCGTGTTTTTCCCGTTTCTCCCTTTCAGACGAAGCGGTGGATCAAAGTGACGAATCTCCGGACTTCTACATCAACATCTGTCAGCCTCTGAACCCGATCCCCGGCGTCACCTGCCCTCCGGGAGCCGCCGTCTGCATTGACCCGGATAACGGACCGCCTGTGGTGAGACCCGCTGACTGAGGAGATAGATGAAGGACAATTTAAACATGCCGAAGTTTCACTTTTTTCTGCGTAGGATTTGTTTACAGCGTGATCCTAGCGTGAACAAAAATAAGTATGAAATATAACTATTTCAGCTTTAGAAAAAGGCTCAAATCAGTCTGTTTACACACATAATGTAATAAATGACCTACAGAGAATTATTTGAAATATTATGTTATGAGCATCGTCTTTCTAAAACTCTATAACAATGTTCAAAACTGGTTTAAAAAAATAAATAAATAAAATTCTACATTAACCTCCATTTAATTTCTCAATAACAGCTTCTGCGTCCTTGTGTGTTTTGCTGTTGCTTTATCTTTTTTTTTTTTTGCTTATATTATTTAATTGAATTGACGTTAATGAAGCGGTTTTAGCTTTAAATGGGCAATTTAGAAATGAAATGGCAGCGAGTTGAGGCTTTTCTAAGTTTCTTCTGCATAAAGTTAACGACAGTTTGTAAAGGTGAGGAATACTTTATTATTTAATCAGCAACAAGTGACCCGACCAGAGCTGCTCTTCTTTTTTTAATTGGAGGTAAATCTTCAGGAAACATCTGGAAGTCAGAAAGTCTTTTTTTCTTTCTCTCTTTTAATTTATGCTTGTTTTGTTTTTGTTTTTGTTTTTCAGGATATCGGCCGGACTACCGACGGTCCGACGGTCCGAAATGAAACGGACGAAGTGTCCATCACCTACAAGAGCTCCACCCAGTGTGCGGCGGACCCGGCGCAGAACTACACCTCCACCATCATCTTCACCTGCCAGAGAGGCCTGGAGCTGGTCAGTCAGGCCTTTACGACGGGAATATTTACCCTCGTATTCTTTTTTTTTTTTTTTCCTTCTTTTTTTTCATTTTCCCCAACGAGCGGCTGATTATTATTATTATTATTATTATTTTTCTTCAAATCTGTGTCCAGGGCTCCCCGCAAATGCTGAGGCTGCAGGAATGCGTGTACGTGTTCGAGTGGGCGACGCCGTTGGTCTGCTCCGACGCCATTAACGCCAGCGGCTGCCAGGTCACCAACTCGCAGCTGCAGTTCACCTTCAACCTGGCGAGCCTCTCCGGCGAAGTCCAGGTGAGCTCCGCCGGACCTCGCAGCGGGCCTCTCGCTCGTCCCGCCCCGACGATTTAAATGCGTTATGCGATATCGTTGTCGTCTTCTCCCAGGTTGAAGGGAGCTCCGGCACGTACCGCATCAACGTCTGCGGCTCGGTGGTGGATCCGGCCTGCAAGCAGAGCGCCGTCTGCCGGGTGTCCGGCTCCGGTTTGGACAAGTTGGCGTCGTCGTTCGGGATCCGACAGGCCATGACGATGGACTTCAAACACGAGGAGCAGGCGGTGCTGATGCAGTACGGCGGAGGAGACCCCTGCCCGCCAGGTGAGGCCGCCGCCGCCGCCGCCGTCGTTACGGCTCGTTGAGGCCGGAGGGAACGTGTTCGTAAATAATTCAGCTCGCGGATTCAGGTTTTTTCTTCTTCCCCTGTGAATGAACGGTCTGGGTGACTCGGCTCGTATTAGGCGTCGACTCAGCCGCTCTTAAGGGCGGACCAATCAGACACCAGTAACCCACGGTTGTCCCGCCCCCTCCTTCTCTGCGATTTGGACAACAGGCCCCAAATTTTTGGTGACCGGGAAAAGAAAGACGCAGTATATTCAACTGCACAAATAAACCCGGAAATCCAAATCCAAATTTCCAGAGTTAATTTGACGGCTAAAAATAAAACTTTTTTGGCTGAAGGACGGACTTCACTTTGTACTTTTTAAAACCGTCTTAAAAAGACATTAGAGTAAACGCTCCTTAAATCCAATTCTTTATTCTTTTTTTCTAGGAAAAGCAGTTGAAGAAGTAGCTGATGCCTTTCGTGTCTTTTTTGTTTAGTGACCTCTAAGGGAGACGTGTGCGTGTTCCCCTTCACTGCCATGAAGAAGTCACGCTCAGAGTGCATCGTAGACGGCATGACGGACGGCAAGAAGTGGTGCGCCACCACTGCCGACTACGACACGGACAGGAAGTGGGGATTCTGCAAAGCAGGTGACGGCTCGGCGGCGAGTCTTTTTCCTCTGACGTCCCTCGTTGAAATTGTTTAAAGAGAAATTGGTTTAGAAAGAGTCCAAAAAAAAAAAAATGCATCAACTCAACTCAGCTTTATTTTGTATAGAAACCGTCATGCAAGCTTTGCGACAGAGCAACAGTACGAACGTAGGAAAAAAAAAAAGCAAATAACCAAACGAATAAACAAACAGAGCAATAAGTTTAAAAATGAGGTAAAACCAGTAAAAAAAAAAAAAATGGAGGTGAAATAAAATGTTAAAATGGCAACAATAAAACAACATCGTAAGAATCGATTAAAAGATTCAGAAAAGAAACATTTTAATTACAATTTAAAATCAGCATAATAAACATATAAACATCACTAGTAAGACGTTAAAAAGATAGAAAAATTAAATGAAAAATGAAAATTAAGTGCGTAACTTTTGGTTCTTACAAATAACGTGTTGACACACACACACACACACACACACACACACACACACACACACACACACACACACACACACACACCAAGTAGGCTGAACACATTTTACAAATACACACATCACGATCTGAACAAATATTTTACGTTCAGGTTTTTATTTCCCGTCATCGCCGATCGGATCATTTTATATTGGAAGAACACATTCCTGCGTACGCAGATGTCGTCTGATTCGCTTTACAGCCTGACTCGGCGTGTTCCCTGCTCTGCTCTCTTTCCCCACATTTCTTGTCTGTCTCCACTGCAACTATCTACTGATTTTTTTTTTTTTTTTTTTTTTTTTAAATAAAATTTGAAATTTTATTACAAATTTTATAATAATAAAAAAAAAGTCCAGTTAAATGATTATTTGTTTCTTCCTCTCCGGGAATTCGGGCACTTTTTCCTTCTTGATCATGCAAAATACTTTTATTTTTTTAACTTATGTCAGTTTCAGCAACTTCTACAGTCAAACTTTTGCCATTATTTTTTTTTAAATTTTTTACAGCTTTTTTATATATATATATTTACATTTACATATAAATATATATAAATGTTTTAATATATATATATTTTTTTTACAGCTTTTTATATATATATATATATATATATATTTACATTTACATATAAAGATATATAAATGTTTTATAAACAATCTAAGAAAATTAAATGAAAGAAAACAGAAAACAAGCTTAGATATTAGTAGTTGGATCAGAACAAAGATACAACTTAGAAAAGGATTAAAAAAATAACAATCCAAAGGTAAAAAAAAAAGAAAAGGAAATAAGGATCTGAGTAATATAAAGTTGTGTTGCATTTTATGGCCTCCCCCCCCCTGACTCTTCTCTCTCCTTCACCTCTCTCTCGTCTTCCAGCCTCCGGTAAGCGTCAGTCCTCCATATTGTTCACCTGCGACCGGTCGGCGGGCCACGGCTCCCCGCAGCTGATCTCGGAGACGGTGGGTTGCTCGGCAACCTTCCAGTGGCGCACCAGCGCCGTCTGTCCCCCGAGGAAGATGGAGTGTAAGCTGGTCAGCCAGCACCAGACGTACGACCTGCGAGCCCTGTCCTCCCTCACCGAGCCGTGGAAGTTCAGCCACAAAGGAGACGCGTACGTTTTAAGCGGGGGAAACTGGTTTTATTACGTTTGTTTGTGCACGTTTTTAAAATCTTTACGCGAGGAGCCGAAGGAGGGAAATGTTTGTCTAACCCGAGGTGATTTGCTTAGTCGAAATTTTCACAAAAACGGTAGACGTACACCTGAAAAGTGGCAGATATTCTTCCATATATAGTTGGATTTTTAACTTTATAGAAAAAAAAATCTCCTCCAGAATTACAAAAAAAAATACCCAAATAGCATTAATCTTTTTTTTTTTTTTCTCTCTCTGCTTCAGGTATTTCATCAACCTGTGTCAGAGTATCCACGGTGCGCTCACCGACTGTCCGGAAGGAGCCACCGTGTGCCGACGCTCGGCGGCAGCGACGAAAACTGACGTCCTCGGCCGAGTCTACACTCAGAAGATGAGCTACACCGGTGGGCAAACAAGTCCAATTCATTTCCACCGTCGCTTGAAGTCTGGCTTTTTTTTTTTTTTTGGCGCAATAATGCTACAGTGGTGTCGGTGTTTGTGTAAATCTGACATTGTCATGCTGAAACCAAGCGGCAACCAGCAGCGACGTCACCCGGCGGGTTTGTGAACGTCCGTAATGAAACCTGGAGTTCCGATTTTGTTCGGCGGCCATCTTTGCTAGTTCGGAGCAGGAAGTGACCATATTTGGGCGAGCTGAGGGGGTGGGGGGAGGATCTGACTCGATCTGATAGGAAAACCCGACGATGCTGCGTCCCCGCCCACCGATAGCCGTAACCTGACTGCACCACAGGCCTGTCAATCAAACAGACGCGCTCCCTTTTTGAAGCTTATTTTCTAATTAACGACGGGACTAGTTTCAGATGAACCGCCAGAAAACGAAAAAGAATAAGCGACTTTCAGCTAACAGCACCGAAATTACTCGTGGAGAAACTTTAATGACTGAGAATTCGGAGAGAATTTGAATGGGAGTCTACGGAGGCTTTTTGGAGCCGACCTCTAGTGGCCCTCGGTGGTACTGCAGCTTAAGGCCTCATTTTTCAGACACAAGATGTTATGTTAACTTTTATACAGTCTGTGGCTAAAACAAGACATTTTACCCAGACTGGATGTTTTCTTAATATATTTTCCTGCTTTTTATTATTTTATTTTTTTTTTAATGTTTATTTAACTGAAATCAGAGCAGGCTTCGACGTAAACATGAGTTTATCAGTTGTTGTTTTCGATCCTAAATCCCTCTGCAGCACATCTGTTACCATCTGCTTTTTCGAGTTACTCGTGACTCTCACAGCTTAACGTTTGAGAAAAAGTTTTATCGCCGTCGTCTCACCTGACTCCCCCCCTGTCCCCCCCTGTCCTCCCCCCCCCCCCCCCCCCCCCCCCGCAGACGGAAAGATCTCCGTCAGCTACTCGGCAGGAGACGACGTCTGCGGTAACGGCAAGAAGGCCAAGACGGTGATCCGTCTGAGCTGCGGCTCCACAGTCGGACACCCGGAACTCATCAGGTAACGGAATAAAATCCGTTTTTCATTTTCAACGTGAAGAGTTTCTAGAAAAGTCGACTTCACACAGAAGCAAACTTTAACATGAAATCACTGTATTGAATAAGGAGAATATTTCAAGAAGGAAGTTGTAAAAACAAAAAAAACAAAAAACACGCGATGCTCAGATAGACACATTTTCACTGAGACGTTGACGCGCTCTCTGATTCAGGATTTTTCTAACCGGCGGTTAATATCCAAACGGAGTGTTTGTATTTAAAGTTAAACTTTCGTCATCTGAGGTGCGTTGCAAAACGTTGGTCTTCTCTCGGCAGGTTTAATGTTATTCACAGTCACAAGTCGGTCAAATCTGTAACTCCTTTATTAGATTCATATCCAAGGACTCCCTTTGTATTTTTTTTTTTAACTTTTTGTAGTTTACTGAGCACAAATAAAAAGTACAGTAGTTGACACCTGGAATTATCGTGCGTCTCCGCGTACGTCGAGTAAATAAACGTGAACGTGTGCTGAAAAAAAAACGTGCAGGAATGAGTGGAAACGGCGGATATTCAAAACGTCTGCGCCACATTTTTAATGCCCTTCACTTTTTGAAAATCATGACGTATTTTCTAAATGTCTGAAAACACGAGTTTGTAATTTACGACCTGAACCGTCAGACTCGACCCGATCGCGTCGGCTCAGGTTTCGATTATTAAATGGATCCAGCGGGTTTTTAAGGGTCTGGCTCTGCGCTGCCGGTGGACGAGTGAACTGTGTGAAGGGGGCGGGGCTCTTCCCCGATGTGAATCAAAATTACACAAAAAAACCAACTAAACCCAGAGGAGGCTTTGGTGCAATAAATGTGAAGCCGACAGCCTGATTCAAAACTAAAACACATTTACGCCTCTACTTTATTTTGTCTACTTTTTGACATTATATTCTGTGTTTGTTTTTTTAAATCCACCCTCTCCCCAAAATTGGTCCTCAAAAGTTTTTTTTTTGTTTTTTTTAAACGTGACTCTTTTAAATATTCAGCCGTTTATTTCGAGTATCGTGTTTCCTGTTTGTGCGAAAGTGTCGATGAGGTGTCGTGTGAGTTCGTGATCGGCTGGGAGACGCGGTTGGCCTGCGCGGTGAAGCAGCAGGAGGTGGAGATGGTCAACGGGACGATCCAGGTTCCTGACACCGGAGTCAGCCTCAGTCTGGGAGTGCTTTACTTCAGGTAACACACACACACACACACACATACTCACACACACACACTCACACTCACAGAAACGCACACACACACACACACACACACACACACACACACACACACACACACACACACACACACACACACACATACTCACACACACACACACACACACACACACATACTCACACACACACACACACACACACACACACACACACACACACATACTCACACACACACACTCACACACACACACATACTCACACACACACACACACACACACACACACGCACACACACATACTCACACACACACACTCACACACACACACATACTCACACACACACACATACTCACACACACACACATATACATACATACATACACGCATACACACGCATACACACACACATGCACACACACACACACACACACACACACACACACATACTCACACACACACACATATACATACATACATACACGCATACACACGCATACACACACACATGCACACACACACACACACACACACACACACAGAAACACAGATACACACACATACACACATACACACTCACACTCACAGAAACACACACACACACACACACACACACACACACACATACACACTCACACTCACAGAAACACATACACACACACACACACACACACACACAGTCACACATTGTGTCTCAATCCTGCTCCTACTAGATAAGATAGATAGACACACACACACATACACACGCACACACACATATACACACACACACACACACACACACACACACACACACACACACACACACACACACACACACACAGCGTGGAAGATTCGGCAAAAGCAATACAAAACATAAAAAAAATGTTAAAATACACAATATATACAAATAAAATAGAATAAATACAAAAGAGATGAAACACCAATGCAACAGTGTGTTGACGGTGAACGGTGAACAGAGCACCCTCCGAAATCACACGTCAAACGAAGGAAAAGACGGAAACTCTTCTCCACGTCGAACGCGGCGACGACTTCACACCGGACGTTTCTCTCCTCAGCCTCCATCAGGCGTCCGGAGACATCCGGCGCAACGGCGACCGCTACGTCTACCACATCCAGCTGTCCGGCATCACCAACGACTCGCTGCACGACTGCGTCGGCGCCAAAATCTGCCAGGCGAAGGTCAACACGTCCTACAGACGCCAGATCGGCTCCTCCGGCAAACCCAAGTACCACATTAGAGGTGATTCACGACTTTCGTAGAAATGAGCCCTTTTGTGCGATTTCTGAGCTACGAACACGCGAGTGTTACAATGTGGGTAAGAAGTGTGGCAGTCAGGAAATGTCAAACGTAAAGAGATTTATCGTTTATATTTTAGTCGGTTCACTGGAGAGAAAAAAAAAACTAAATCACTGCAATATTTTTTCGAATCAAATAAAAAAATACTGACATTTTTTTAAGCCGAGAAATGACCATATTTGGACCGGCTGGGAGGGGGGGGGGCTTTAACCTGAAGCTGTAACCTGAGGCCTGTCAATCAAACAGACACGCCTTCCTTCCCCCCCCAAAACTTGTTGAGGCTTGAAGTACTAGTTGAATGGGAGTCTACGGAGGCTTTTTTTTTTTTTTGGAGCCGACCTCTAGTGGCGCTCGGCGGTATTGCAGATTCGAGGCGCTTCGGCATCGTTTTTTTTTTCCCCCAAGACCCGGGAAGCTGCGTCCGAGTCCGAGCGAACTTTTTTTTTTTTTTTTTTTTTTTTTTTTTTTTTTAAACGTTTAAACGTGGACTGTTTGTGTCTGCTTGCTTCTCCCACCAGGAGGGAACCTGGACGTGATAGTGCCCTCCGAGTCCAATTGCGGGCGGGAGAAGACCAAGATGGCCTCGTCCACCATCATGTTCCGCTGCAGCCCGTCGGCCGGCGTCGGCATCCCCGAGTTCATGCTGGAGACCGACGAGTGCCAGTATCTGTTCATGTGGCACACCAACGCCGTGTGCGGTCTGACGTGAGACAAACATCTGGACCTTTTTTTTTTATTTACTTCTCCCAGAAGCAGAACAACGTGTCTACAACTCCTCGTCTTTTTTTTTTTTTTTGAATTTTCTCTTTCAGGACCGTCGAAGCCCAGACGGACGACGACGACGGCGGATCTCCGGCCCTGTCCGGGAGGAGCCAGGCGGTCGGGGGGGTGCTGAGCCTCCTGTTGGTGGGTCTGACCATCTGTCTGCTCGGCCTTTTGCTCCACAAGAGAGAGAGGAGGTGAGTCCTTTCGCTGGATTTATTATTATTATTATTATTATTATTATTATTATTCATTTGGTCGAGTTTGACGTTGTTATTTGTTTTTGGCTCCCGTCTCGTCTCCTTCCAGGGAGCTGGTGTTGCAGAAAGTCGCCGGTTGCTGCAGGAGAGGAAACCAAGTCTCCTATAAATATTCCAAGGTGGGTTAAACATTTATCCACGTAGCTGAGCTCCACCCGAACCAGCTGATTGAGCCTCTTTTTACGTGAACGGTAGCAGAATTGATGCAGATCGATGCTCGACCAGCAGCTACAGGTTTGGAGACTCTTGATCTAATGAAGGAACGAGTCCCGAAATAAACGTTCAGATTCCCGTCTGGCCGCATTTTTAAGCTAAATTCATTTGATTTTTTTTTTTTTTTTTTTGGTTCTTTTTGGAGGACGATACTTCTGATTGAGTTGCGTTTTGAGTTCTTGCAGCTGCTACTTTGCAGCTCGTCAGTTTACGTTGTCGAAGACCGGCCGCGTGGTTCCTCGCAACCTGCAAATATGTCATCGCAACCCGATTAGCTGTAACCTGATTGCACCACAGGCCTGTCAATCAAACAGACACGCCCCCAAAAACAGGTCTTTTTGAATCTTCTTTTCTAATGAATGAGGGATTATTTTCAGATGGACCTCCAGAAAACTAACAAGAAGGAGCGACTTTAGCTAACAACACCGAGATAACTGATGGACACATTTTATTCACTTTGTAGTTGATGAGTGAAGTTGAATGGGAGTCTATGGAGGCTTTTTGGAGCCGACCTCTAGTGGGGCTCGCTGGTATTGCACCTCCACTTCTATACCCGGTCCGTGGCGCTGACTTGCCTTCGAAATCCCGCAGGTCAACATGGACGAAGAAGGCGGCGAAGAGGAGATGGAGTGGCTGATGGAGGAGCTCGAAGCCCCGCCCACGTCTTCCTCCCTCTCCTCCGCCTCCTCCTCGTCCCACCGCGGCGGCCGGAGTAGCCATAGCAACGGTCACATCAAGACCAAGCCGGTGAACACGGACGGCCTGCGCCGCTTCTCGCTGGACGAGCAGGAGGACGACAGCGAGGACGAGGTGCTGAGCGTGCCGGGGGTCCGGGTGTTGAAGTCCTCCGCGGCCTCGAGGCTCGCGGCGGCCCAACGCAGCATTTTCCTGACGGTGAGTACCGTCGGGGTCGGGGGTCGCGGGGGGGTCGGGGGTGGGGGGTGAACTACATCCAGCCGTGGCTCTCAAAACCTCACAACGACTCGTTGGATTTCAGGAGGAGAGCGACGAGGACCTGGTCGGCCTCCTGGACGAGTCGGACCGGAGGAGGAAGGGCAGCAAAGCTCGCTCCTCGGGCGGTCGCCACGGCAACGCGATGGCGATGGCGGCCGCCGACAGGAAACGGGACGAGGACGACAGTGACGAGGACCTCCTGCGGGTGTGATGTCGCCGCCTCCCTCCTCGCTTCCCTCCATCCGACCGTGAACTCTTCTCTCTCAGTGAATGTGTCCGTCATAGCAACGACAGAGAAACACCAACATCTCCAAACCTTTTTCCCCTCGTTTGTTTTCATTTTTTTGGGGGACGGAATTGTTTTGTTTTTTGTTTGTTTCTTTCTCGGGCTGCAGTTTTACTTGTTCCCAACTCAGAATCTGTCCAACGTCACCGTCTTATCGTCCGAATTGTATTTATTGAAATTTCATTATTTAAAAAGCGTTTTTCGACCCGCTTTCATTTTGAATCGAGATCAAATGGTTTTTTTTGTTTTTTTCCTTCGCCGCGGTCGCTTCGGTCTCGTCGCGTTTATCTAATAACGACCGTCCGTCCGGGCCAGTTGAGACGATTTACTTTTTTTTTTTATTATTATTTTTTTAATAAATCAACCTCTGAGGCGGAGAAAGCGTCTTTTCTCAACGTGAAAAGTTCTTTCGTTTTACGTTGGTGTTCTGAAATGAAGCTTCAGCGCGCGGCTCGCTGCGGACGGATTGAAGGTCTATTTAAGAAAAAAAAGCAACACGTCGGTGAAACGAAAGGTTCGCTTTTAATCTCCGTCGGCCTTTTGAGGACTTCGTTGGTAAATCGCGGCGAACGGAGAAAGCAGATTTTCGTCGGAGGAAAGAAACAACAACAACGCAACGCAACGGGAGGCCGGTTGAGTGTCGAGGACGTGGGCTCGTCTCCCGTCGGTTTTCTTTTTAAAGGGAATGAAGACAACCGTTTGTCTTTTTCTTGCTGTTTACAGTTGCTGTCATAGCAGATCTTCGTTTCTCTTTCTTTCCCCCTCGAAGAGAAAGCACAATGCCTTCCTGATGGTGAATTTTTTTTTTTTTTTTCATTTCCACCAGCGAATCTTGTCCGGCGACACGTTGATTTTTTTGTTTTGTTTTGTTTTGTTTTGTCTTGTTTTGATCAGAGACTTTGTACATAGGTGATAATGTTCTATAATGTGGACGTTTTGTTTTTTTTGTGTGTTTTTTTTTTATATGTATATTTGTCTCGTTTGTCGGTGAATTACTGTCACGTTTGTTTATTTTGGATTATTTAAATGGTCGTCTGAGCTGATTCATCTGTACGTTTTCTCTGTCCCGTGCAAGAAATAGAGATGGCCTTAAAGTGTGAATGGACGGTCGACGGAAGTGAGAATTTGAGATTTTTTTTTTTTTTGTCTGAATTGTGTTGATTTGAAGCCCCGCCCCTCTCCCCCCTCCCCATTACTCTTCTCCCTCCCGCTAAAAGCCATATTTGTACTGGAAGTTGGGGATTTTCTTCTTTTTTTTTTTTTCTGCTCACACGCCGGCTCAGTTTTGGCGTCCAGGTTGATGAAGTGAGATTTGAACTGGGTTGAAGCCACGTTTTTTTTCTTCGCAGTGCCGAAATCAGCCGAGTTCAGCCAAAACGCATGTGATGATTAATGGAAAAAAAAAAGAAGAAAAAAAAAAAAAATCCAAACTCGTGGGTTTTTTTTTTTACCAAGGATGTCAGCGGTGATGGAAGAGGACAGGTTGTCGTCTTTTCTCTTTCTAAAATGAAAAACAAGACTGCAGTGTTTCCACGTAAGAGTTCACAGTATAAACACAGTATTTGGGTGCAAGTTGTTCCCTTTAATTCCCCCCCCAAAAAAGTAGCTTCTTTTTAATTTTTTTTTGTGGGTGGTTTCCTTTTGGTTCATACAATTACAACGCAGACTCACTCTTGTACTTTTGGTAACGTCATGCGATCCTCAGTGAGCCAACGCAAAAATTAAACCTTCGTTCCCGTCGCTTGAATTAAAACGTGGCTCTCTGTCGTATTTAATTTCCTCCGATTGTAAAACAAACTAGCGAAGACGTGATGAAAAAAGTTTGTTTTTTTTCTTGGTGTGCGCCCAGCTGCTATTTTTCATCTGTTGATTTTATCGCTTCGATTCATTGGTTCGAAATTTAGTCTGAGTGTCAAAACCGAGGTGACGTCTTTTAAATGTCTTTTGTCCGAGCTTCAGTTCGAACCCCAAAGATTGGAAAATAACCGACTGATTCTTCAGTTAATCGTTACAACCCTCAGGTTTGGACCATTTTGTTGATCTGCTCTGCCGGATTCAACATAAACGTTCGTCCTTGAACTTTAAAAAAAGGGATTTGACTGCTGGTGTAATTAGAGCTGAATTTGGACATTTATCAGCAAAATTCCCCTTTTTCAGTTTCTCTGTGAAGATTTTGATATCTGCGAAGATGAAACTTTTGACTGTCGGCCCGTAAACCATTAACCAGAACAGTAAAGTTAGACTCACCGGTCCTAGAAATATATCGTTAGTTGCAGCCGTCTGTACGATCCATCTCAGTAAATCTTGTTCTGTAGTTGGTTTGGACGATGTTCTCGGTCTTGAGTGACATTTTCAGGCTTCTCATTTCAGGTGTTTTTTTTTGTTTTGTTTTTTAGACCAGGCCAATAAAACATACTTCCAAACTAAGAAACTGACCTTACACAGACTATAAATGTTCATTACAGTATGTACATTGATTGAGTTGAGTGTTTTGTTTTTTCAGTATTCAAACTAAAGTTATTCACACAACATGTGATTTCATTGCTCAAATCTCAATCAATAACCAACGTTCACCTTTCAGGGTATTTCTAAAGCTTTGTACGCAAATTTTGTTAAACAAGATTTTGTAAGACGCCCAAAATAAAAGCCCAAAAAGTAAAGCTTGGGAAAAAAAATATATAAATTGGGCATTTGCATTGAAGCATCAGTATTTTGTGTGGATGAGTTTGGGTTGTGCCATGATTTTAAAGTATAAACCAAACAGATGGAAAACTTTGTGTTACTGCCTCTTTTGAGGCTTTAAAGTGTTCAGTAACTTTTTTGATTTTAATTTGTTTTGAGACTCCAGGAAGTTCAAAAATAATAAACCTTTTTTATTTTCCACATCTCACTTATATAATCATATCAATTAGCTTCTGATCAGAAAGAATGGAGGGTTTTACTTTCAAAGTCAAATCTACCCGAGGCAGCATAACAAACCAGAGTACAAACAAACAATTTATAGTCCACACTCATCTTCAAATTCCCATTAGAAGAACAGAACAAATTAAATGAAATCGAGCCTGTTTTTGGCAGACTTGACAAAAGTTTGTTTTGTTTTATAAAGTTTAGTTTATTCATTCAGCGAGTGGAGTTTCTGTTTTTCTTGAAGCTTTTTGCCTAATTCATTGAGAAGGAGAAGGAGGTTTGATCTGGGCTAAAAAAAAAAAAAAGACTCTCCCGAGGAGACGTCGTAGCACTCCTCGGTACAGAGCAGCCGAAGGTACCGTTAAGTATGTGAAGTCTGTTTTGTTTTTTTCCGTCTTTGCATAAAAAGTCTGTTTCTGCTGTATTTTGGCACCAAAGTTTGTGTGGATCATCTGCATGGTACTCTACTGAACCTTCTCTTTCCTGAAGATATTACTGGACATTCTTGTGCTTTTTTGTGGGTTTTTTTTGTCGACACTCAAGCCGAGAATTCATTTTGGTGAAACTAATTCAGTGTCTGAGATCTGAGAGTCAAATTCAGAAGCAGAGAAACAAAGTGTGAGAATTTACTGACATAAAAAAGCACAAGAAACTTTCTGTGATGATTCGGTATACTGTGGGAGATCATTATTATGTTTTAGTTCTCGTCTGAGTTTTGTTGTCTGATATGTTTTCAGCTCTTTGCTTGTTTTCTTATTTAAAATGAATTTAAAATAAATATTGCATCATTTGAATAAATAATAGATCCGCTGTTTATCTCTGTTTTGGTTTAATCATGATTTTGTTACTAATACAAAAACAATATATGGAAAAAAATGGGGGCCAGAGACTTGAATTATTGGGAATACAATGTAACCAGTTATAATAAGTAAAAAAAAAAAAATTGTTTTTTAAAAGACTCAACATGTCTCGGCTTCTCAAAGAATTTGAAACATGACTTGGACTTTCTGCCACAAATCCGCCTTAAATCTCAAGTTCTTCCAGACAAATCCAAGTTTCAAATCTTCAGTGACAAGTCCAAGTCAAGTCGGACATACTTGCCCCTGTAAAGTCTCAACTATTTGTAGAAGAGTTTCAAAAGTCCACCTCAAGTCTCAAGTCCTTCCAGACAAGTCCAAGAAAAGTCACAAACCCTTCCAAGAAAGTTCAAGTTTCAAGTCTTTGGAGACAAGTCCAAATCAAGCCTTTTGGTTCTACCTGACAAGTTCAAGTTTGAGTCTTAAGTCTGTCAAGATAAGAGCTAGTCAAATCTCGCGTCCTTCCAGATATATACAAGTCTCAAGTCTTTGGAGAAGAGTTTAAAAAGCTTAAATCAAGTATTTAGTCTAAGTTAGGTTTAAGGTCCGCCTCAAGTCTGAGGTCCTTCAAGACAAGTCCAAGAAAAGTCACAAACCCTGCCAGACAAGTCTTAAGTCTAGATATGAGCGAGCCAAATCTACCATCTTATATATGAGTCTCAAGTCTTTGAGGACTAGTCTAAATTAAGTCTCAAGTCTTTGGAAACGAGTCCAAGTCAGGTCTTTTTTGTTCTTCCAGACAAGTCCTAGTTAAGTCTTTAATCCAAGTCAAATTTAAAGTCATTTCCAACATCCACCTTCAGTCAAGCAGAGATCTTCATGTCTAACAGATTTCCCTGGAAACCACATTCACACGTTGACTGATTGACAGCATCAGTGTGCATGAGCTGCAGGGAGGAGCTGCACCCTCGGGTCCATGCGTTCGTGTTGATGCGTGTATGTTAATGAAGCCCTGACCCCGGCCTCGGAGGCATCCCGCCTGGTTCACACAGTCGGTCTGACGTCTGTAATTGTGATAGCAAACGTGTTTTCAATGCTCCACTGGTCAGCCTGCAGAGCGCCGACGTGTTTCTGCGGACCTTTGCTCCTGCTGGTCCTGTTTAAAAACCCGGTGGAGAGGCATTTCAATGGTCACTCAGCCGAGGGAGGCTCGGCATACAAATTAGACTCCCGTCGAGCTGTTGTTGTGTTTTTGCAGTTCTCCAAAAGAAACCCGACACTTCTGCAACCATGACGACCTTCGATGACATCCTGGAAGAAGCCGGGAAGTTCGGCCGCTGCCAGAAGCGCATCTTCGCCCTCCTGTGTATGGTGTCCATGCCCTGGGCCGGCGTGTACGTGGGCATCGTCTTCCAGGGCTTCACTCCCGATCACTGGTGCCGGGACTCGGCGGCGGCGGCGGAGAGGAGGCAGGCGTGCGGCTGGAGTCCGGCGGACAGTCGCAGGCTGACGCTGCCTCTGGTCAACAGCTCCGGCGAGCTGCGGCAGAGCGCCTGCGAGCAGTTCGAGGTGGACTGGAACGCCACGGGGCTCGCCTGCGACACGCAGGAGCTGCACCTCGGCAAAACTCCCACGACCGGCTGCAGGGAAGGCTGGGAGTACGACTACGAGGGGAGACGGTCCTTCGTCACTGAGGTGAGTAACGAGACGTGTCGGGGAAAAAGCACGAGCGAAGAAGGGTACAAAAAAAAAAAGAAAAAAGGCATTAATACAACCTGATGCAGGTTAAGAAAAGTATATTAGTAATAAAAGTATATTATTATGCATAAATGAGAACAAGAGAAAGGAAGAAAAAAACTGTTTTATCATCAATTTCTGCAGCAGCTGTTTGAAGCCTGAGTTTACAGACTTATTTCATCAATTGATAACTTTTCATATAAACATCACAGAATCAGTTATTGGCTTAAATTGAACAAGACATTTGTACCATTGGATGTATTAGTGTAAATGACTTTATTCATTCATCCTCATGAAAATATAAGTAATAGAATACAGAATTTTACTATATAATTAAACAAATTTTGTTCAGATATTTTTGGTGAAAAAAAGTTGTTATTTTTCTTTTATTGGTTGATTTTTCACAAAGTAAAAGTAGCACAATGGAAAATTGTTCCATTGCAAGTAAATGTCCTGAATTCAAAATCATACCTATGTCAGTCCCTGCGGAAAATACCGATGTCGAAATCGCAATGATTGATGCAAATTCAGCCCATTCCTGTGGTAGCTTGCAATGTTGCAAAATTCCTGCAATTTTTCTGCAAAAAAAACTCTGTTGAAATAATTACACCAGTACCTCCAAATTGTACTTCGGTACAGTACATTAGTAAATGTACTTAGTTACATTCCACCACTGCTTTGTGTTTTGTTCCAGTTTGACCTGGTGTGTTCCAACGCATGGCTGGTGGACATGTACCAGGCCACCCTGAACGTGGGCTTCCTGGTCGGCAGCATCGCCATCGGCTACCTGGCCGACAGGTGAGGCAGTGATTGGCAGCGATTACGGATGAATTCAGATCGAATAAATTGACCTCTGGGTTTGATTTTTAACTTCACATGTAAACATGTCTTTTGAAACAATGACTTTTATCATTACATCTGCTTGCCATATATTCTGGTCAACGTCTTTGTAATTGGAAAATATGGTGGAATTGTTTTTTTTTCTTTTTTGGCTCTTTTGTTTTTTCATTACATGAGACAGACTGACGGTAATTTGACAGCTGCTGTCGTCACCATGTTCCTCCAGGTTTGGCAGGAAATTGAGCTTCCTCATGTCCAACCTGCTGAACGGGATCGCCGGGATCCTGGTGGCCGTGGCTCCCAACTACGTGTCCTTACTGGTGTTCAGGACGCTCTACGGGTTTGGGGTGAAGGGAGGCTGGGTGGCCGGATATGTGCTGAGTAAGGAACATTTTCATCCTCACAGCTTTTGAGCTTTCATTTACATTTTGCACAATTCTCGACTCAAATAAAGTTTCAAACCTTTCTGCAGAAGCTTTTGAAACTCTTTTAAAGGAATTAAGTGTCAACTCAAATCTTATTTTTATGTTATCAATACAAGTAGGATTCATGATTCTGTAATTATTATGTCATCATTAAAAGCGTGTGAAAAACAAAACAGAAAGACGGTCTTACTTTGTTTAGGTGTTCACGGATGAATCTGCTTGTTTTATTGTTTTTAATTACAAATATTGACTCGTATTAGATGGAGATGGAATCAGGATGAAACTAGTTTTAGTGTGTCAGAGCTGAGAGCAAAATAACAATTTTTTTTATTGGTATATCTTACTACAAAACATCACTAAAAGTATTACAGTGATTAAAAAGAAGAAAAAAAAAACAATTTGATATTTCAAATGTTTAAACTACTTTAAATTTCTTCTTTTCTTAGTCACAGAGATCGTGGGAGTGGAGTACAGACGTACGGTCGGAGTCATTTACCAGATGTTCTTCAGCGTCGGCATCCTCCTCCTCCCTCTGCTCGCCTACTTCATCACTGACTGGCGCTGGCTGCAAGTTGTCATCACCGTCCCCTACATCCTCTTCCTGTCCTACTACTGGTGAGAAAACGCTCCACAGGCTGTATGTAAAACTGGACGTAGACTCCACAAACTGAAGCTAATGCAGAAGTGCCCTTAAAGTGCAATTCCACTGAGGGCCACTAGGGGCTGGCTTTCAAAAAACCCTCAGGCTCAAAAGGCTTAAAAAGCATCAACTTCTTTCATGAAATCCAAAGTCAGTAAATGTTTTCCACAAGTCATTATGGTGTCATTAGCTAAATTCCCTCCTTCTGATCAGTTTTCTGGTGTTTCTTCTGAAAATAGTTCCATCATTAATTAGATATTAAAGTTCAAAGAGGGGTTAATTTAAAATGAATTGCAATCCTCACCAGTGCTCTTACAGCATTTGACACCAAAATTACTTTAAAATATATTTACATATTTATCATTGTCTTTAATTTATTATCTTCAATTAACAATTCATCAGTGTAGCTTTAACGGTGTTTGATCAAATGCTATAACTATAAAATTAATTATAATTTACTTCATACTGAGTTTCACGACCCATCAAACCTTAAAATATGTTAAAACCTTTTTGATCGTAAAAGTTTATTTGTAAAAAAAAAATCATTACAAATGATGAATTTTTTTTATATATATATTTGGACTTTTATTACTAATCTTATTCTAAATTGTTGTTCTATTCCAATTACTAATATATATAGATGTATATATATATACACAGTTGTAAAAACAGAAAAAAAACAAAAAACAGTTGGACAACATTTTTTTAATTTACTGTATAAGTTGCCAAAACTGAAATAAGAACAAAATTAAAGAAGAAAGAAAAGTTGCACTTTTTAACACGTCAGATTTTTTTCAGTTTGTTGTCAACATTTTTTTTTTGTTATTTATTTCCAGGTTAATTCCAGAATCTCCGAGATGGCTCCTCTCCCAGAACCAGAAGTCCAGAGCTGTGGAAATCACAGAGGCAATGGCCAAAGAAAACAAGATGACTCTGTCCAAGAACATCGAGGTAGCTGTACGAAGCGGGTTCGAGACATAAAGACAAACATCTGTGCATCAGAAACAAAACTCAGGAGAAGACGCACACTTTTCATATTGATGCTGCGGAACCATTTCCCATTTTTCCATTTTTCTCAAAACATTTTTAGTTTCTATATTTGTTGTGTTTAGAATTTAGTTTCCTTTTATGTGTTCTAGTTGCGTTCAATTTTAAAATCCTTGTTTATATTTTGCATCTGTTTTTGGTGCAGTTACATTTACATGATGCCGTTTCACTCTAATACTGCAGTCCTGTAATAAATCCTCCTATCATAAAGGATAAAATGTTAAAAAAAAGAAAGAATCTATTTCAGATGTGTGTGGATCACTTTGGAGGTTATAGTTTGTGCTGCTGTGCAATTTTTTTTTAATGTTATTCAGAGGTTTTTGTTATTCAACTTGACCTCATTGATATATAAGTGAAGGACAAAATAATAGAAACACCTGCCAGCCCCCAAAATGCATTAGTTTGAGATATATCTACACAATGAAGTGAACACTGAGTATAAACAGTTAATAGACAAAAATAGCAAAATATGCTCAATTTAAACCAAAAGAAAATGTTAAAGATCTGTGTAAATTTACAGTGCAACAGTTTTTAATCAGTGATGTCCGCCATAGTTGACATTTTATATTCCTGCAGACTCTGGCCGATGATAACGCCGACTTCACCACCACCGCCTCCTTCATGGACCTGATCCGAACTCCAAAAATGAGAAAACACACTTGTATTCTCAGCTACAACTGGTGAGTGTTTAGTTGAACCTGAACAGGACTTTACTTTTTTTTTTTTTTTTTAATTAATTTTTTTATTGTAAAGGATTATTTTCACCAATCAAAACAATCAGAAGTCTGAATTATGGGATTAGAGATGAATCTTTTTTCCCCTCCCGCCGCCTCCATCTCCCAGGTTCACCAGTGCCGTTGTCTACCAGGGTCTCATCATGAGGCTCGGCATTCTGGGAGGAAACGTCTACATCGACTTCCTCATCTCCGGCCTGGTCGAGTTCCCCGCCGCCTTCCTCATCCTCTTCACCATCGAACGCATCGGCCGGCGCCTCCCCTTCGCCGCCGCCAACTTCGTGGCCGGAGCTTCCTGCTTCATCACCGCCTTCATTCCCGACAGTGAGCATCTTTAATATCAACAGATTGTTATTTTCCTGGTACATTTTTGCCCCGCCTCCTCCCCCGCCCCCCCTGAACGCTCCTCCTGTCGACGTCCTCGCAGGCATGTTCTGGTTTAAAACCGTTGTGGCCTGCATCGGTCGGTTGGGGATCACCATGGCCTTCGAGATGGTGGTGTTCGTTAACACCGAGCTCTACCCGACATTCGTCAGGTGAAATGTAGAAACTGGTCACATTGTAGCTGTTGATATTTAGCTCTCTAAAACAGTAAAACATCTTTTTGTGTCAGAAAAACTGTCTGACAGTGTTTAGAAACATAAATATGCTGTAAATACACCTTCAAATATGATCTAACTGGATGTTTTCGTTTTGTGTCTGAAGGAACCTGGGAGTGTCCGTTTGTTCCACGCTGTGTGATGTCGGAGGCATCGTGGCTCCCTTCCTGCTCTACCGACTGGCCGTCATCTGGCTGGAGCTGCCGCTCATCATCTTCGGTGGGTTTTTATAATATTGTTGCATCAGAACATTTTAAAATTATGTAAAAAAAAATGACGCGAGTCCCGTCCTGAGGAAAGTTGTTTCTCGATTGTTGAGTTCTTCGCCGCGTTCAAGAAACTCAACGCGAGTGTTTCCAAATATAAAAGTTATATTCAGAAATGGTTTGTGTTCTTAATTACTATTAAAAAAAAAAAAAAAAAAAAAAAAAGTAAATGTGCTCCATTGACTTTTATCTTAGTATTATATTCTTCTTGGAAGCTAGTTGTTACACAGACCAGGAATCTCTACGAAAAAGAGAATTTCGAAATTTCACTGCCGGATATAATTAAACTGGAAAGATCAACACGAACGGTTGTCACGCGTTATTATTAAAGTTGAGAATATGTCGGATCGTGTTTTGCAGGCACTCTGGCTTTCCTGGCCGGTGGTCTGGTTCTGCTGCTCCCCGAGACCAGAGGCGTGCCGCTGCCCGACACCATCGACGACATCGAGTTCCCGGAGAAGTGAGTATTTACGGCAGCAAGAATAAAAAATAAAAGCAGAGGAGGCTCTTTTTATTAGACTGAGTCCATGTTTTGTATCTGATGGAAGTAAACATGTCGGCGCTAAATGTGTTCTGGACGCAGTTTGAAGAAGATGTCATGTTTTTCTCAATCACACAGATCCGATGAGGGACGTAACAAAAGATTACATTAATTATCGATTAATCTGCAGATATTTTTTTTGTCAATAAAATCACATTAAATAAGCAAAACGAAAAAGCCATATTTTCATGTCCACAAATGACGACGAAAAGCATATTCGCCATTTTTGCTTCAAACATTAGTAAAACAATTAATTATCAAAATACCTGCCGATTCACTTTCTGTTGATTGACTAATTGATTAGTCTCCTAATTGTGGCAGCTGTATATCGTACACCAGTTTGTACCTGATGTACTTCATGTGGCTCTCTGTGTGATTTCCAGGGCGAAGGAGAAAGCTGGCCAGAGGAACCATCAGTTGTCCAACCTGTTGCCCAACAACGACGTCTCGTCCAACAAAGAACAAGCAACCGTTTAAATCTCCTTCAGTGTTTCAGTATTTATTTATGTCTGTGAACAGTGTTGCTTGTAGATGTATTTGATACTACCTTCAATTTGTGTGATTTCTTTTTTTTTTTTGACAGCTATATTAAAAGTTTTCTACATTTGTCTGTGAGCCTCATCAAAGACTGCGTCATTAAATTATTAGAGTTTTCTTTTTAACACGACTTAAGCTGCAATGTGTTTTTATTTGGAATAAAAAAAACATTTAAAAAAAAACATTTACGAGAGTTTAGACCTGGTTGATTTTGACGTGGTTACCACGGTAACAGTAAATGCGGTTTAAAACGACAGCAAACATTCATCGAGTGGTGTCGCTTTCATCGCCTGCTGAAATTGACCTTAGATTTATCTTATTAGTTTTCTGGTGGTCCATCTGAAAATAATCTTATCATTAATTACATATCAGGCCTCGATAAGTGGGTTTTTTTTTGGGTGAAGTGTCTGTTTGTTATGTGGGCGGGGCCTAGTTTCCACGGCTCCCTAATCAGATCCAGTCAGATAAGTCACTCGCACCTCCCCCTTCTCGGCCAAATATGGTTCCTTCTGGCTTGTTGAGGCGTCAGAGCGGCAGTTCACAAACCAGTGGGCGGCGTCCCTGTTGGTAAATATGAAAGAGAATTTCCAGGCTGATATTAAAATGAAAAACACCAACAGTGGACTGCCTGCGGCGTCGTTCTCATCCATTCATAATAGTGAACTCTGTTGGACTCCGGTGCTAATAATTAAAATCACTCTATAGAGGAGTAACTACAGGATGTAAATACGCTTAAAGGCTGCTGCAGAAAAAAAGTCCAGCTTCGTTTGTGATTCTACTTTCGTACATTTATGTTTGTTTAAAGGTTCCAGTGCACTGCTGCCTACAACAGACTACAGTTGACTGGATGCAGCACTGTTGCCTTAAAAAATAACTGTGTGCATAAATTATATGGTCGGATACTTTAATCAGTTTGTTCTGTTTCATGCTCGCTCAGGTTTGTTCAATGATTGCATCATTTCTCTGAAATTCACTGTCTGACTCCATTAAACAGTAACGTGCTTTAGGCTTCATATTCACCTTTTGGACTTTACCTTCTGATCGACCTGCTCAGCGAAGCGGCAAATGAAGTCTGAAAGTAAGAGGGCATTCATCCACGGTGCGCTGGATGGTACATTAGATTTACTTCGATAGCTTAAACTTGTGTTGCGGTCGATGGCGACCTTCGATGACCTCCTGGAGGAGGCCGGGTCTTTTGGCCGCTGCCAGAAGAGAATCTTCGCTCTGCTCTGTTTCTTGTCGTTGCCGTTTTCAGGCGTGTACGTGGGCATCGTCTTCCAGGGCTTCACTCCCGATCACTGGTGCCGGGACTCGGCGGCGGCGGCGGAGAGGAGGCAGGCGTGCGGCTGGAGTCCGGCGGACAGTCGCAGGCTGACGCTGCCTCTGGTCAACAGCTCCGGCGAGCTGCGGCAGAGCGCCTGCGAGCAGTTCGAGGTGGACTGGAACGTCACGGGGCTCGCCTGCGACACGCAGGAGCTGCACCTGAGTGGAGCTCCACTTACAGCATGCAAGGTCCATTCCCAGAGACTGTTTTTACGGCTTCACGCCGGCTAAAGGTGTTGTGTTTTCGGGTTGATAGATACTTTATTAATCCCGCAAGGGGACATTTTTTTGTCCGTCCATCTGTCTCGTTCTTGTGAACGCGATATCTCAAGAAATTCCAAACATTTACGTGAACGTGATACCTCAGGGAACACGTGGATGGAATTTCTTCAAATGTGACACAATTGTTCACTTGGCCTCAAGGATGATCTGATTGGAGTTTGGTTGTGAAAAGGTCAAAGTTCAAGGTCACCGTAACCTCATGTCCACGTCATCCGTCGTGTCCCGCTTCTCGTGAACGCAATATCTCAAGAATGCCGCAACGGAATTTCTTTAAACTTGGCGGAAACATTTACTTGATACCAACGGTGAACTGATGAAATTTGGATGGTCAAAGGTCAAAGTCACTGTCCAATCATGGTGGCCCAGGCTCATGAATTCAATATTTCCGCCAGGTGGTAAATTCTAGTTAATTGTTACCTTTGAGTTTCACTAAATATGACACAACGTCAATCTCCAAGACTGGTCAGGACATTCGCGGGGTTTTGACCCAATGTCCTTCATATTCATTTGCACACTGGGGTTTGCATGTTCAAAAATTTGGTTCCCAGTATACGCCGAGAGCTCAGCACCAGAAGTTATGTCCCGTTTGTCATCCTAGAACAACTAAAAGAGACGCGCTTTTGATTTGGTGCATGAATTTCATTCTTTTGTTTTTGTCTTTAAGGATGGCTGGGAGTATCAGTATGAAGGCAGGAAGTCCTTTGTCACAGAGGTGAGAAGAGAAATTTGATGCATGGACGCTTTAAAATAGAATTGCTTTACAACAGATAATTCACTGAAACTTTGCGAGGTTTCTCAGTTAAATCAATAATTAAATAGGGCAGGTACGAGGTATATCAGCGACTCTCACAATGCCTGGTTTCTAATATTTTACTATGCAAACCTGTGAAAATGTCCTGTTTTCGTCTCTTCAGTTCAACCTGGTGTGCTCAGATGGATGGTTGGTGGATATGTACCAGTCCACTCTCAACTTGGGCTTCCTCATCGGCAGCTTTGCTTTTGGCTACTTTGCTGACAGGTGAGGCCATGAATTACCTGTGTTTTCTAGCGTGGACACTGAATATAGATAGCAGACGAACACACGATTCCATTCATGCTACATTTTCAAGCTTCGAGTGGGGCATTGCCTTCTTGTTTTTTTGGGGCCGCAAGAGACCTTATCTGGACAAGCAGGGGAGGAGCAAGGGGTCGATTTGTTGACACCTTTTGGAATGGGAGTCTATTGGAGCCAGAGTTTTTTTTTTTGGACTGAGCCCACAGTGGCTATCAATGGTATTGCACGTTAAGGCACCTCTACATTGGGTTTATTTTTCAGACTCAAAGACGACATCCATTTTTATATATGATTTGTGTTTCCATGCATGCTTTCACTTTTGCATGACGCTTCTGTCTCGCTTGTACTAAAACTTCTTCCTGCGGGCGATTTCCCGCCCAGAGTTTAAGGCCATTTGCGTGTTCTCGTACTCCTTTATGATGAATTTTAAAGTTGGGGACGACAGCAAATCTCCTCGTACATCTCCTCCTCAAAACAAGCATCCATTTCGTTATCCTGGCACATGCGCAGTCAGAAAGCTTGCTGGGATTAGAGTTCGTACAGTTACAGTTTTTTGTCATCATGGGAAATCCACAAAGGGCCATGGACATGTAATGAAATTTACGTAATCTAGAGCCACACGGCCCTGGCAGACTAACGCACATGAAAAGCATGCACCTCATGGCTTTCTGTCAACAAGAAACCTCTAACATTAGCAAAGACTTTACTGCTACATGTTGTTTTGGAAGGTTTTGTCTTCAAAATAATGATCTAATGTTAAATCAACCAATCCCCTCCTGATGTACTTTCTCTTTCTTTCTGCAGGTTTGGCAGGAAGATCAGTTTCCTCGTGTCCAACGTCTTGAATGTAACTGCCGGGATTGTGTTGGCTGTGGTTCCGAACTACATCTCCATCCTGGTGGTCAGGGCCATCTTCGGCTTTGGAGTCAAAGGAGGCTGGATGACCTGTTATGTCCTACGTAATGATGACTGTTTGCTGAAATTGATTGAAATTTACAGCAACGAACCAGCTAAATGCAAAAGCCACGCCAAGTCCGTTTTGTTTTTGTCTTTCTCGTAAAATACATTCGGTTTTAATACTTTTTTTGTCATTCTTTCAGTCACAGAGATCGTTGGAGTGGAGTACAGACGGACTGTGGGCATCTTGTTCCAGATGTTCTTCAGCATCGGCAACCTCATCCTTCCTCTGCTCGCCTACTTCATTACTGACTGGCGCTGGCTGCAGGTCGTCATCACCGTCCCCTACATCCTCTTTGTGTCCTACTACTGGTTAGAGACATCTTATTCAATTTTTAAACCTTTCGCTTCAACCATATGATTGGTTGATGGGATAATTGCTTGAATACGCAATTGGCAATACTACACTCAAATCTGCAGTGCAGACTAAAGTAGGGTGTTTAGGTCAGTAGGGTGGATAATAAGGTTTATTACTTATTCTTCTTCTGCAGTTTTATTAGCTTTCACAATGAACTTCATCCAAGTACCTGAATCAAACGTCACTGTTTGTGTCCGGCAATATTATAAAAGTATGGTGAATGTCTTAACCTGGGTATAGTGCGACAAGCATCCTTAGTTTTCTTGTTAATAGTCACGAGGAACAAAGAAGCCCAGACTTGTCTGTTCATTGTTGGACAGTCGCTGAGATTTGTCTGCGTCGTTTCGTCTGTCAGGTTCATCCCAGAGTCTCCGAGGTGGCTCATCACTCAGAAAAGATCCTCCGAAGCGCTGGAGATTACTGAAGCCATGGCCAAGGAGAACAAGATGAAATTCACAAGGAATTTGGAGGTAGATGAATTCAATGGTTTACTTAAAGGATAACAGTTTTTTACACAACGGATCTCATCAAAAGACCATCACAAATGAGAAGTGTATTCTGTTATTGTCTTAATTCAACACCCTGGTGATGAATTTCAGTCAAAATGCATTGGTTTCTCACATTCAGTTTTAAAAATTTTCTATGATTAAACCTGAAGACTTAGGATGCATTCACGCCTGCCTTGTTTGGTCCGAACCAAAATAACAGGTATACAGTGGTGTGAAAAAGTGTTTGCCCCCTTCCTGATTTCCAATTTTTTTGCATGTCTGTCACACTTAAATGTTTCAGATCATCAAACAAATTTAAATATTAGTCAAAGGTAACACATTATTAAGGGAGAAAAAAAAATCCAAACCCACATGGCCCTGTGTGAAAAAGTGTTTGCCCGTTGCTGTTAAAACATAACTTAACTGTGGTTTATCACACCTGAGTTCAATTTCTCGAGCCACACCCAGGCCTGATTTCTGCCACACCTGTTCTCAATCAAGAAATCACTTCAATAGGACCTGCCTGACAAAGTGAAGTAGACCAAAAGATCATCAAAAGATGGACATCATGCCGAGATCCAAAGAAATTCAGGAACAAATGAGAAAGAAAGTAATTGAGATCTATCAGTCTGGAAAAGGTTCTAAAGTCATTTCTAAAGCTTTGGGACTCCAGAGAACCACAGTGAGAGCCATTATCCACAAATGGAGAAAACATGGTACAGTGATGAACCTTCCCGGAAGTGACCGGCCGACCAAAATTACCCCGAGAGCGCAGCGACGACTCATCCGAGAGGTCACAAAAGACCCCACGACAACATCTAAAGAACTGCAGGCCTCACTTGCCTCAGTTAAGGTCAGTGTTCATGACTGCACCATAAGAAAGAGACAGGGCAAAAATGGCCTGCATGGCAGAATTCCAAGACGGAAACCAATGCTGAGCAAAAAGAACATTAAGGCTCGTCTCATTTTTGCCAGAAAACATCTTGATGATCCCCAAGACATTTGGGAAAATACTCTGTGGACTGACGAGACAAAAGTTGAACTTTTTGGAAGGTGTGTGTCCCATTTCCATCTGGCGTAAAAGTAACACCGCATTTCCGAAAAAGAACATCATACCAACAGTAAAATATGGTGGTGGTAGTGTGATGGTCTGGGGCTATTTACTTTAGTATGTTGTCTAAAATATGAAGAATAAGTCATACCATAGTATGTCGTTGAAACTGTCATACTATAGTATTTTCCTTCATCCCAAAAATTTTAAAAAAGTCATACAATGAACCTTACCATGAGTGGAATGAGTCTTGGATGAGTCGTCGCTGCGTCTGACGTTTTTTTTCGGCCAAATTTTTTTTTAATACTTAAGACCATGTATGTCGTCTAAAATATAAAGAAAAAGTCATACCATAGTATGTCGTCGAAACCGTCGTACTATAGAATGACTTTTTCATCGACCCAAAAAGTATGACTTTTTTTTGTCCCAAAATTTTTTAAATACTTAAGACTTCAGTATGTCGTCTACCATATGAAGAATAAGTTGTACCATAGTATGTCGTCAAAACCGTCATACTATAGTATGACTTTTCCTTCGTCCCAAAAAATATGAAGAAAAAGTCAAGCCGTAGTTTTTCGTCCACAACGTGATATTATAGTATGACTTTTTTTTCGTCTGAAAAATTCTAAATTATGCTGAGGCATGTCGTCAAATAAAACTGAAAAAAACCCCTATCATATACTAACACAGGCACAGTGGTTAGTGCTGCTGCCTTGCAGTCAGAAGGCCATGGGATCGAGTCCAACTGGAAGCAATGTCTGAATTCGTCCCAAAAATGTAAAAAAAACTCACACTATAGTATGATGTTTTTTTTCGGCCAAAAAAATGTAAAATACTTAAGACTTTAGTATGTCGTGTAAAATCTGGAAAAAGTCATACCATGGTATGTCGTCGAAACAGTCGTACTGTTATATAACTTTTTTATCGACCCAAAAATCACAAAAAAAGTCAAGTATGACGTTTTTTTTCGGGCAAAATTTTTTAAAATACTTAAGACTTTAGTATGTCGTATAAAATAAGAAGTTTAAGTCATGCCATAGTCTGTCGTCCAAACCATCATCCCAAAAATTAAAAAAAGTCATACCATAGTCTGTCGTCCAAACCATCATCCCAACAATTAAAAAAAGCCATACCATAGGATAACGTTTTTTTTCGGCCCAAAAAAATTTAAAATATTTAATACCGCAGTATGTTGTCTAAAATATGAAGAAAAAGTCAAACCGAAGTGTTTCGTCCACAATGTCATATACAGTGGGTACGGAAAGTATTCAGACCCCTTTAAATTTTTCACTCTTTGTTTCATTGCAGCCATTTGCTAAAATCAAAAAAGTTCATTTTATTTCTCATTAATGTACACTCAGCACCCCATCTTGACAGAAAAAAACAGAAATGTAGAAATTTGTGCAAATTTATTAAAAAAGAAAAACTGAAATATCACATGGTCATAAGTATTCAGACCCTTTGCTGTGACACTCATATTTAACTCACATGCTGTCCATTTCTTCTGATCCTCCTTGAGATGGTTCTACTCCTTCATTGGAGTCCAGCTGTGTTTAATTAAACTAATTGGACTTGATTAGGAAAGGCACACACCTGTCTATATCAGACCTTACAGCTCACAGTGCATGTCAGAGCAAATGAGAATCATGAGGTCGAAGGAACTGTCCAAGGAGCTCAGAGACAGAATTGTGGCAAGGCACAGATCTGGCCAAGGTTACAAAATAATTTCTGCAGCACTCAAGGTTCCTAAGAGCACAGTGGCCTCCATAATCCTTAAATGGAAGAAGTTTGGGACGACTAGAACTCTTCCTAGACCTGGCCGTCCAGCCAAACTGAGCAATCGTGGGAGAAGAGCCTTGGTGAGAGAGGTAAAGAAGAACCCAAAGATCACTGTGGCTGAGCTCCAGAGATGCAGTAGGGAGATGGGAGAAAGTTCCACAAAGTCAACTATCACTGCAGCCCTCCACCAGTCGGGGCTTTATGGCAGAGTGGCCCGACGGAAGCCTCTCCTCAGTGCAAGACATATGAAAGCCCGCATAGAGTTTGACAAAAAACACATGAAGGACTCCCAGACTATGAGAAATAAGATTCTCTGGTCTGATGAGACCAAGATTGAACTTTTTGGCGTTAATTCTAAGCGATATGTGTGGAGAAAACCAGGCACTGCTCATCACCTGCCCAATACAATCCCAACAGTGAAACATGTTGGTGGCAGCATCATGCTATGGGGGTGTTTTTCAGCTGCAGGGACAGGACGACTGGTTGCAATTGAAGGAAAGATGAATGCTGCCAAGTACAGAGATATCCTGGAAGAAAACCTCTTCCAGAGTGCTCTGGACCTCAGACTGGGCCGAAGGTTCACCTTCCAACAAGACAATGACCCTAAGCACACAGCTAAAATAACAAAGGAGTGGCTTCGGAACAACTCTGTGACCATTCTTGACTGGCCCAGCCAGAGCCCTGACCTAAACCCAATTGAGCATCTCTGGAGAGACCTGAAAATGGCTGTCCACCAACGTTCACCATCCAACCTGACGGAACTGGAGAGGATCTGCAAGGAAGAATGGCAGAGGATCCCCAAATCCAGGTGTGAAAAGCTTGTTGCATTATTCCCAAGAAGACTCATGGCTGTACTCACTCAAAAGGGTGCTTCTGCTCAATACTGAGCAAAGGGTCTGAATACTTATGATCATGTGATATTTCAGTTTTTCTTTTTTAATAAATTTGCACAAATTTCTACATTTCTGTTTTTTTCTGTCAACATGGGGTGCTGAGTGTACATTAGTGAGAAATAAAATTAACTTTTTTGATTTTAGCAAATGGCTGCAATGAAACAGAGTGAAAAATTCAAAGGGGTCTGAATACTTTCCGTACTCACTGTATTATCACTTTTTCATCGACCCAAAAATTACAAAAAACGTCATACTATAGTATGACTTTTTTTTTGGCCCAAAAATTAAAATACTTAATACTTTGGTATGTTGTCTAAAATATGAAGAATAAGTCATATAGTATGTCATCGAAACTGTCATACTGTAGTATTTTCCTTAGAACCAAAAATCACCAAAAAGTCACACTACTTACTTAATACTTTAGTATGTTTTCTAAAATATGAAGAAAAAGTCAAGCCGTAGTTTTTTGTCCACAACGTAATACTATAGTATGACTTTTTTTTTGTCCCAAAAATTCTAAATTATACTAAGGCATGTTGTAAAAAAAAAAAAAACCTGCCGTATACAAACACAGGCACAGTGGAACAGTGGTTAGTGCTGCTGCTGCCTTGCAGTCAAAAGGCCATGGGATCGAGTCCAATTGGAAGCAATGTCTGAATTCGTCCCAAAAATGTAAAAAAAACTCACACTATAGTATGATGTTTTTTTTTCGGCCAAATTTTTTTTTTAAATACTTAAGACTTTACTATGTTGTGTAAAATATGAAGAATAAGTCATACCATAGTATGTCGTCCAAACCATCGTCCCAAAAATGTAAAAAAAAAAGTCACACTAGAGTATGACGTTTTTTTTTGGGCCAATTTTTTTTTAAATACTTAAGACTTTAGTATGTTGTCTAAAATTTGAGGAATAAGTCGTATAGAATGTCGTCGAAACCGTCAAATTATAGTATTTTCCTTCGACCCAAAAAGTCATATTATATATAACGTTTTTTTTATGGCCAAAAAAATTTAAAATACTTAATACTTTAGGATGTGGTCTAAAAAATGAAGAAAAAGTCATACCATAGTATGTCGTGGAAACAGTCGTACTATTGCGTAACTTTTTAATCGACACAAAAATCACAAAAAATGTCATACTATATAGTGTGACTTTTTTTTTTTTTTCCCAAAAAATTAAAAATACTCAATACTTCAGTATGTTGTCTAAAATATGAAGAAAAAGTCATACTGTAGTATGTCGTCGAAACAGTCGTACTATAGCATAACTTTTTCATCGACACAAAAATCACAAAAAATGTCACACTATAGTATGAATTTTGTTTTGGCCCAAAAATTTTTTAAAATACTTAATACTTTAGTATGTGGTCTAAAATATGAAGAAAAAGTCATACCATAGTATGTCGTCGAAACAGTCGTACTATAGCATTACTTTTTCATCGACACAAAAATTACCAAAAATGTCATACTACATAGTAGGACTTTTTTTTTTGGCCCAAAAAAATTTAAAATACTCAATACTTCAGTCTGTTGTCTAAAATATGAAGAAAAAGTCATACTGTAGTATGTTGTCGAAACAGTCGTACTGTAGCATAACTTTTTCATCGACAAAAAAAATCACCAATAATATCATACTATAGTATGACTTTTTGTTTTGCCCAAAAAAATTTAAAATACTTAATACTTTAGTATGTTGTCTAAAATATGAAGAAAAAGTCATACCGTACTATATCGTCAAAACAGTCATACTTTATCATAACCTTTTCATCGACACAAAAAATGTCATACTATAGTATGACTTTTTGTTTGGCCCAAAAAAATTTAAAATACTTAATACTTTAGTATGTGGTCTAAAATACGAAGAAAAAGTCATACCATAGTATGTCGTCGAAACAGTCGTACTATAGCATAACTTTTTCATCGACACAAAAATCACCAAAAATGTCATACTATACAGTATGACTTTTTTTTTTGGCCCAAAAAATTTAAAATACTCAATACTTCAGTATGTTGTCTAAAATATGAAGAAAAAGTCATACTGTAGTATGTCGTCGAAACAGTCGTACTATAGCATAACTTTTTCATCGACACAAAAAACATCAATAATATCATACTATAGTATGACTTTTTTTTTGGCCCAAAAAATTTAAAGACTTAATACTTTAGTATGTTGTCTAAAATATGAAGAAAAAGTCATACCATAGTATGTCGTCGAAACAGTCGTACTATAGCATAACTTTTTCATCGACACAAAAATCACAAAAAATGTCACACTATAGTATGACTTTTGTTTTGGCCCAAAAAAAATTTAAAATACTTAATACTTTAGTATGTGGTCTAAAATATGAAGAAAAAGTCATACCATAGTATGTCGTCGAAACAGTCGTACTATAGCATTACTTTTTCATCGACACAAAAATCAACAAAAATGTAATACTATAGTATGACTTTTTGTTTGGCCCAAAAAATTTAAAATACTTAATACTTTAGTATGTTGTCGAAACTATGAAGAAAAAGTCATACCGTAGTATTTCGTCGAAACAGTCGTACTATAGCATAACTTTTTCATCGACACAAAAATCACCAAAAATGTCATACAAGAGTATGACTTTTTGTTTTCCCCAAAAATTAAAAATACTCAATACTTCAGTATGTTGTCTAAAATATGAAGAAAAAGTCATACCATAGTATGTTGTCGAAACAGTCGTACTGTAGCATAACTTTTTCATGGACAAAAAAATCACCAATAATATCATACTATAGCATGACTTTTTTTTTGGCCCAAAAAAATTTAAAATACTTAATACTTTAGTATGTTGACTAAAATATGAAGAAAAAGTCATACCATAGTATGTCGTTGAAACAGTCGTACTATAGCATAACTTTTTCATCGACACTAAAATCACAAAAAATGTTATACTATAGTATGAGTTTTGTTTTGGCCCAAAAAATTTAAAATACTTAATACTTCAAGTATGTTGTCTAAAATATGAAGAAAAAGTCATACTATAGTATGTCGTCGAAACAGTCGTACTATAGCATAACTTTTTCATCGACACAAAAATCACCAAAAATGTCATACTATAGTATGAGTTTTGTTTTGGCCCAAAAAATTTAAAATACTTAATACTTCAGTATGTTGTCTAAAATATGAAGAAAAAGTCATACTGTAGTATGTTGTCGAAACAGTCGTACTATAGCATAACTTTTTCATCGACATAAAAATCACCAAAAATTTCATAAAATAGTATGACTTTTTGTTTTGCCTAAAAAATTTAAAATACTTAATACTTTAGTATGTTGTCTAAAATATGAAGAAAAAGTCATACCATAGTATGTCGTCGAAACAGTCGTACTATAGCATAACTTTTTCATCGACACAAAAATGACCAAAAATGTCATACTATAGTATGAGTTTTGTTTTGGCCCAAAAAATTTAAAATACTTAATACTTCAGTATGTTGTCTAAAATATGAAGAAAAAGTCATACCGTAGTATGTCGTCGAAACAGTCGTACTATAGCATAACTTTTTCATCGACACAAAAATCACCAAAAATGTCATACTATAGTATGAGTTTTGTTTTGGCCCAAAAAATTTAAAATACTTAATACTTCAGTATGTTGTCTAAAATGTGAAGAAAAAGTCATACCGTAGTATGTCATCGAAACAGTCGAACTATAGCATAACTTTTTCTTCGACACAAAAATCACAAAAAATGTCATGCTATAGTATGACTTTTTTTTTTTCCCAAAAAAAATTCAAAATACTTAATACTTTAGTATCTGGTCTAAAATATGAAGAAAAAGTCATACTATAGTATGTCGTCGAAACAGTCGTACTATAGCATAACTTTTTCATCGACACAAAAATCACCAAAAATGTCATACTATAGTATGAGTTTTGTTTTGGCCCAAAAAATTTAAAATACTTAATACTTCAGTATGTTGTCTAAAATATGAAGAAAAAGTCATACTATAGTATGTCGTTGAAACAGTCGTACTATAGCATAACTTTTTCATCGACACAAAAATCACCAAAAATGTCATACTATAGTATGACTTTTTTTTTGGCCCAAAAAATTTAAAATACTTAATACTTTAGTATGTAGTCTAAAATATGAAGAAAAAGTCATACCATAGTATGTCGTCGAAACAGTCGTACTATCGCACAACTTTTTCATCGACACAAAAATCATAAAAAATGTCATACTGTAGTATGACTTTTTAGTTGGCACAAAAAATTTAAAATACTTAATACTTTAGTATGTCGTCTAAAATATGAAGAAAAAGTCATACCATAGTATGTCGTCGAAACAGTCGTACTATAGCATAACTTTTTCATCGACACAAAAATGTCATACTATAGTATGAGTTTTGTTTTGGCCCAAAAAATTTAAAATACTTAATACTTCAGTATGTTGTCTAAAATATGAAGAAAAAGTCATACTATAGTATGTCGTCGAAACAGTCGTACTATAGCATAACTTTTTCATCGACACAAAAATCACCAAAAATGTCATACTATAGTATGAGTTTTGTTTTGGCCCAAAAAATTTAAAATACTTAATACTTTAGTATGTAGTCTAAAATATGAAGAAAAAGTCATACCATAGTATGTCGTCGAAACAGTCGTACTATAGCATAACTTTTTCATCGACACAAAAATCATAAAAAATGTCACACTATAGTATGACTTTTTTTTTGGCCCAAAAAATTTAAAATACTTAATACTTCAGTATGTTGTCTAAAATATGAAGAATAAGTCATACCATAGTATGTCGTCCAAACCATCGTCCCAAAAATGTAAAAAAAAAGTCACACTATAGTATGACTTTTTTTTCGTCCCAAAAACTCTAAATTATGCTAAGGCGTGTCGTCAAATAAAACCGAAAAAAAACCCTGCCGTATACAAACACAGGCAGAGTGGAACAGTGGTTAGTGCTGCGGCCTTGCATTCAGAAGGCCATGGGATAGAGTCCAACTGGAAGCAACGTATGAATTCAACTCAAAAATATAAAAAGACTAACACTATAGTATGAAGTTTATTTCGGCCCAATTTTGAAAAAAAAATACTTAACACTTTAGTATGTCGTATGAAATGTGAAGAATAAGTCATACCATAGTATGTCGTCCAAACCATCGTCCGAAAAATTTAAAAAAAGAAAAGTCATATGACTTTTTTTTAGGCCCAAAAAATTTAAAATACTTAATACTTTAGTATGTCGTCTAAAATATGAAGAAAAAGTCATACCATAGTATGTCGTCGAAACAGTCGTACTATAGCATAACTTTTTCATCGACACAAAAATCACCAAAAATGGCATACTATAGTATGACTTTTTTTTTTGCCCAAAAAATTTAAAATACTTAATACTTTAGTATGTCGTCTAAAATATGAAGAAAAAGTCATACCATAGTATGTCGTCGAAACAGTCGTACTATAGCATAACTTTTTCATCGACACAAAAATCACCAAAAATGTCATATTATAGTATGACTTTTTTTTTGGCCCAAAAAATTTAAAATACTTAATACTTTAGTATGTTGTCTAAAATGTGAAGAAAAAGTCATACCGTAGTATGTCATCGAAACAGTCGAACTATAGCATAACTTTTTCTTCGACACAAGTATGACTTTTTTTTTTGCCCAAAAAATTTAAAATACTTAATACTTCAGTATGTTTTCTAAAATATGAAGAAAAAGTCATAACGTAGTATGTCGTCGAAACAGTCGTACTATAGCATAACTTTTTCATCGACACAAAAATCACAAAAAATGTCATACTATAGCATGACTTTTTATTTGGCACAAAAAATTTAAAATACTTAATACTTTAGTATGTTGTCTAAAATGTGAAGAAAAAGTCATACTATAGTATGTCGTCGAAACAGTCGTACTATAGCATAACTTTTTCATCGACACAAAAATCACAAAAAATGTCATGCTATAGTATGACTTTTTTTTTTGCCCAAAAAATTTAAAATACTTAATACTTTAGTATGTTGTCTAAAATGTGAAGAAAAAGTCATACCGTAGTATGTCATCGAAACAGTCGAACTATAGCATAACTTTTTCTTCGACACAAAAATCACAAAAAATGTCATACTATAGTATGAGTTTGGTTTTGGCCCAAAAAAATTTAAAATACTTAATACTTCAGTATGTTGTCTAAAATATGAAGAAAAAGTCATACCGTAGTATGTCGTCGAAACAGTCGTACTATAGCATAACTTTTTCATCGACACAAAAATCACAAAAAATGTCATACTATAGCATGACTTTTTATTTGGCACAAAAAATTTAAAATACTTAATACTTTAGTATGTTGTCTAAAATGTGAAGAAAAAGTCATACCATAGTATGTCATCGAAACAGTCGAACTATAGCATAACTTTTTCATCGACACAAAAATCACAAAAAATGTCACACTATAGTATGACTTTTTTTTTGGCCCAAAAAATTTAAAATACTTAATACTTTAGTATGTGGTCTAAAATATGAAGAAAAAGTCATACTATAGTATGTCATCGAAACAGTTGAACTATAGCATAACTTTTTCATCGACACAAAAATCACAAAAAATGTCATGCTATAGTATGACTTTTTTTTTTGCCCAAAAAATTTAAAATACTTAATACTTTAGTATGTTGTCTAAAATGTGAAGAAAAAGTCATACCATAGTATGTCGTCGAAACAGTCGTACTATAGCATAACTTTTTCATCGACACAAAAATCACCAAAAATGTCATACTATAGTATGACTTTTTTTTTGGCCCAAAAAATTTAAAATACTTAATACTTTAGTATGTTGTCTAAAATATGAAGAAAAAGTCATACCATAGTATGTCGTCGAAACAGTCGTACTATAGCATAACTTTTTCATCGACACAAAAATCACCAAAAATGTCATACTATAGTATGACTTTTTTTTTGGCCCAAAAAATTTAAAATACTTAATACTTTAGTATGTCATCTAAAATATGAAGAAAAAGTCATACCATAGTATGTCGTCGAAACAGTCGTACTATAGCATAACTTTTTCATCGACACAAAAATCACCAAAAATGTCATACTATAGTATGACTTTTTTTTTGGCCCAAAAAATTTAAAATACTTAATACTTTAGTATGTCATCTAAAATATGAAGAAAAAGTCATACCATAGTATGTCGTCGAAACAGTCGTACTATAGCATAACTTTTTCATCGACACAAAAATCACAAAAAATGTCATGCTATAGTATGACTTTTTTTTTTGCCCAAAAAATTTAAAATACTTAATACTTTAGTATGTTGTCTAAAATATGAAGAATAAGTCATACCATAGTATGTCGTCCAAACCATCGTCCCAAAAATGTAAAAAAAAAGTCACACTATAGTATGACTTTTTTTTCGTCCCAAAAACTCTAAATTATGCTAAGGCGTGTCGTCAAATAAAACCGAAAAAAAACCCTGCCGTATACAAACACAGGCAGAGTGGAACAGTGGTTAGTGCTGCGGCCTTGGATTCAGAAGGCCATGGGATCGAGTCCAACTGGAAGCAACGTATGAATTCAACTCAAAAATATAAAAAGACTAACACTATAGTATGAAGTTTATTTCGGCCCAATTTTGAAAAAAAAATACTTAACACTTTAGTATGTCGTATGAAATGTGAAGAATAAGTCATACCATAGTATGTCGTCCAAACCATCGTCCGAAAAATGTAAAAAAAGAAAAGTCATATGACTTTTTTTTAGGCCCAAAAAATTTAAAATACTTAATACTTTAGTATGTGGTCTAAAATATGAAGAAAATGTCATACCATAGTATGTCGTCGAAACAGTCGTACTATAGCATAACTTTTTCATCGACACAAAAATCACCAAAAATGGCATACTATAGTATGACTTTTTTTTTTGCCCAAAAAATTTAAAATACTTAATACTTTAGCATGTCGTCTAAAATATGAAGAAAAAGTCATACCATAGTATGTCGTCGAAACAGTCGTACTATAGCATAACTTTTTCATCGACACAAAAATCACCAAAAATGTCATACTATAGTATGACTCTTTTTTTGGCCCAAAAATTTTAAAATACTTAATACTTTAGTATGTTGTCTAAAATGTGAAGAAAAAGTCATACCGTAGTATGTCATCGATACAGTCGAACTATAGCATAACTTTTTTTTCGACACAAAAATCACAAAAAATGTCATGCTATAGTATGACTTTTTATTTGGCACAAAAAATTTAAAATACTTAATACTTTAGTATCTGGTCTAAAATATGAAGAAAAAGTCATACTATAGTATGTCGTCGAAACAGTCGTACTATAGCATAACTTTTTCATCGACACAAAAATCACCAAAAATGTCATGCTATAGTATGACTTTTTTTTTTGCCCAAAAAATTTAAAATACTTAATACTTTAGTATGTTGTCTAAAATGTGAAGAAAAAGTCATACCATAGTATGTCGTCGAAACAGTCGTACTATAGCATAACTTTTTCATCGACACAAAAATCACCAAAAATGTCATACTATAGTATGACTTTTTTTTTGGCCCAAAAAATTTAAAATACTTAATACTTTAGTATGTCATCTAAAATATGAAGAAAAAGTCATACCATAGTATGTCGTCGAAACAGTCGTACTATAGCATAACTTTTTCATCGACACAAAAATCACCAAAAATGTCATACAAGAGTATGACTTTTTGTTTTCCCCAAAAATTAAAAATACTCAATACTTCAGTATGTTGTCTAAAATATGAAGAAAAAGTCATACTATAGTATGTCGTCGAAACAGTCGTACTATAGCATAACTTTTTCATCGACACAAAAATCACCAAAAATGTCATACTATAGTATGAGTTTTGTTTTGGTCCAAAAAATTTAAAATACTTAATACTTCAGTATGTTGTCTAAAATATGAAGAAAAAGTCATACTATAGTATGTCGTCGAAACAGTCGTACTATAGCATAACTTTTTCATCGACACAAAAATCACCAAAAATGTCATACTATAGTATGACTTTTTTTTTTTCTCCAAAAATTAAAAATACTCAATACTTCAGTATGTTGACTAAAATATGAAGAAAAAGTCATACTGTAGTATGTTGTCGAAACAGTCGTACTGTAGCATAACTTTTTCATCGACATAAAAATCACCAAAAATTTCATAAAATAGTATGAATTTTTGTTTTGCCTAAAAAATTTAAAATACTTAATACTTTAGTATGTTGTCTAAAATATGAAGAAAAAGTCATACCATAGTATGTCGTCGAAACAGTCGTACTATAGCATAACTTTTTCATCGACACAAAAATCACCAAAAATGTCATACTATAGTATGAGTTTTGTTTTGGCCCAAAAAATTTAAAATACTTAATACTTCAGTATGTTGTCTAAAATATGAAGAAAAAGTCATACCGTAGTATGTCGTCGAAACAGTCGTACTATAGCATAACTTTTTCATCGACACAAAAATCACCAAAAATGTCATACTGTAGTATGACTTTTTAGTTGGCACAAAAAATTTAAAATACTTAATACTTTAGTATGTCGTCTAAAATATGAAGAAAAAGTCATACCATAGTATGTCGTCGAAACAGTCGTACTATAGCATAACTTTTTCATCGACACAAAAATGTCATACTATAGTATGAGTTTTGTTTTGGCCCAAAAAATTTAAAATAATTAATACTTCAGTATGTTGTCTAAAATATGAAGAAAAAGTCATACTATAGTATGTCGTCGAAACAGTCGTACTATAGCATAACTTTTTCATCGACACAAAAATCACCAAAAATGTCATACTGTAGTATGACTTTTTTTTTTGCCGAAAAAATTTAAAATACTTAATACTTTAGTATGTTGTCTAAAATGTGAAGAAAAAGTCATACCGTAGTATGTCATCGAAACAGTCGAACTATAGCATAACTTTTTCATCGACACAAAAATCACAAAAAATGTCATGCTGTAGTATGACGTTTTTTTTGGCCCAAAAAATTTAAAATACTTAATACTTTAGTATGTCGTCTAAAATATGAAGAAAAAGTCATACCATAGTATGTCGTCGAAACAGTCGTACTATAGCATAACTTTTTCATCGACACAAAAATCACCAAAAATGTCACACTATAGTATGATTTTTTTGTTTGCCCAAAAAAATTTAAAATACTTAATACTTCAGTATGTTGTCTAAAATATGACAAAAAAGTCATACCGTAGTACGTCATCGAAACAGTCGAACTATAGCATAACTTTTTCATCGACACAAAAATCACAAAAAATGTCATGCTATAGTATGACTTTTTTTTTTGCCCAAAAAAATTTAAAATACTTAATACTTTAGTATGTCGTCTAAAATATGAAGAAAAAGTCATACCATAGTATGTCGTCGAAACAGTCGAACTATAGCATAACTTTTTCATCGACACAAAAATCACAAAAAATGTCACACTATAGTACGACTTTTTTTTTGGCCCAAAAAATTTAAAATACTTTATACTTCAGTATGTTGTCTAAAATATGAAGAATAAGTCATACCATAGTATGTCGTCCAAACCATCGTCCCAAAAATGTAAAAAAAAAGTCACTATAGTATGACTTTATTTTCGTCCCAAAAACTCTACATTATGCTAAGGCGTGTCGTCAAATAAAACCGAAAAAAACCCCTCCCGTATACAAACACAGGCAGAGTGGAACAGTGGTTAGTGCTGCGGCCTTGCATTCAGAAGGCCATGGGATCGAGTCCAACTGGAAGCAACGTATGAATTCAACTCAAAAATATAAAAAGACTAACACTATAGTATGAAGTTTATTTCGGCCCAATTTTGAAAAAAAAATACTTAACACTTTAGTATGTCGTATGAAATGTGAAGAATAAGTCATACCATAGTATGTCGTCCAAACCATCGTCCGAAAAATGTAAAAAAAGAAAAGTCATATGACTTTTTTTTAGGCCCAAAAAATTTTAAAATACTTAATACTTTAGTATGTGGTCTAAAATATGAAGAAAAAGTCATACCGTAGTATGTCGTCGAAACAGTCGTACTATAGCATAACTTTTTCATCGACACAAAAATAACAAAAAATGTCATACTATAGCATGACTTGTTATTTGGCACAAAAAATTTAAAATACTTAATACTTTAGTATGTGGTCTAAAATATGAAGAAAAAGTCATACCATAGTATGTCGTCGAAACAGTCGTACTATAGCATAACTTTTTCATCGACACAAAAATCACAAAAAATGTCATGCTATAGTATGACTTTTTTTTTTGCCCAAAAAATTTAAAATACTTAATACTTTAGTATGTTGTCTAAAATGTGAAGAAAAAGTCATACCGTAGTATGTCATCGAAACAGTCGAACTATAGCATAACTTTTTCTTCGACACAAAAATCACAAAAAATGTCATACTATAGTATGAGTTTGGTTTTGGCCCAAAAAAATTTAAAATACTTAATACTTCAGTATGTTGTCTAAAATATGAAGAAAAAGTCATACCATAGTATGTCGTCGAAACAGTCGTACTATAGCATAACTTTTTCATCGACACAAAAATCACAAAAAATGTCATGCTATAGTATGACTTTTTTTTTTGCCCAAAAAAATTTAAAATACTTAATACTTTAGTATGTTGTCTAAAATGTGAAGAAAAAGTCATACCGTAGTATGTCATCGAAACAGTCGAACTATAGCATAACTTTTTCTTCGACACAAAAATCACAAAAAATGTCATACTATAGTATGAGTTTGGTTTTGGCCCAAAAAAATTTAAAATACTTAATACTTCAGTATGTTGTCTAAAATATGAAGAAAAAGTCAAACTATAGTATGTCGTCGAAACAGACGTACTTTAGCATAACTTTTTCATCGACACAAAATTCACCAAAAATGTCACACTATAGTATGAATTTTTTTTTGGCCCAAAAAAATTTAAAATACTTAATACTTTAGTATGTCGTCTAAAATATGAAGAAAAAGTCATACCATAGTATGTCGTCGAAACAGACGTACTTTAGCATAACTTTTTCATCGACACAAAATTCACCAAAAATGTCACACTATAGTATGACTTTTTTTTTGGCCCAAAAAAATTTAAAATACTTAATACTTCAGTATGTTGTCTAAAATATGAAGAAAAAGTCATACCGTAGTATGTCATCGAAACAGTCGAACTATAGCAAAACTTTTTCTTCGACACAAAAATCACAAAAAATGTCATGCTATAGTATGACTTTTTTTTTTGTCCAAAAAATTTAAAATACTTAATACTTCAGTATGTTTTCTAAAATATGAAGAAAAAGTCATACCGTAGTATGTCGTCGAAACAGTCGTACTATAGCATAACTTTTTCATCGACACAAAAATCACAAAAAATGTCATACTATAGCATGACTTTTTATTTGGCACAAAAAATTTAAAATACTTAATACTTTAGTATGTTGTCTAAAATGTGAAGAAAAAGTCATACCATAGTATGTCATCGAAACAGTCGAACTATAGCATAACTTTTTTTTCGACACAAAAATCACAAAAAATGTCACACTATAGTATGAATTTTTTTTTGGCCCAAAAAAATTTAAAATACTTAATACTTTAGTATGTCGTCTAAAATATGAAGAAAAAGTCATACCATAGTATGTCGTCGAAACAGACGTACTTTAGCATAACTTTTTCATCGACACAAAATTCACCAAAAATGTCACACTATAGTATGACTTTTTTTTTGGCCCAAAAAAATTTAAAATACTTAATACTTCAGTATGTTGTCTAAAATATGAAGAAAAAGTCATACCGTAGTATGTCGTCGAAACAGTCGTACTATAGCATAACTTTTTCATCGACACAAAAATCACAAAAAATGTCATACTATAGCATGACTTTTTATTTGGCACAAAAAATTTAAAATACTTAATACTTTAGTATGTTGTCTAAAATGTGAAGAAAAAGTCATACCATAGTATGTCATCGAAACAGTCGAACTATAGCATAACTTTTTCATCGACACAAAAATCACAAAAAATGTCACACTATAGTATGACTTTTTTTTTGGCCCAAAAAATTTAAAATACTTAATACTTTAGTATGTCATCTAAAATATGAAGAAAAAGTCATACCATAGTATGTCGTCCAAACCATCGTCCCAAAAATGTAAAAAAAAAGTCACACTATAGTATGACTTTTTTTTCGTCCCAAAAACTCTAAATTATGCTAAGGCGTGTCGTCAAATAAAACCGAAAAAAAAACCCTGCCGTATACAAACACAGGCAGAGTGGAACAGTGGTTAGTGCTGCGGCCTTGCATTCAGAAGGCCATGGGATTGAGTCCAACTGGAAGCAACGTATGAATTCAACTCAAAAATATAAAAAGACTAACACTATAGTATGAAGTTTATTTCGGCCCAATTTTGAAAAAAAAATACTTAACACTTTAGTATGTCGTATGAAATGTGAAGAATAAGTCATACCATAGTATGTCGTCCAAACCATCGTCCGAAAAATGTAAAAAAAGAAAAGTCATATGACTTTTTTTTAGGCCCAAAAAATTGAAAATACTTAATACTTTAGTATGTGGTCTAAAATATGAAGAAAATGTCATACCATAGTATGTCGTCGAAACAGTCGTACTATAGCATAACTTTTTCATCGACACAAAAATCACCAAAAATGGCATACTATAGTATGACTTTTTTTTTTGCCCAAAAAATTTAAAATACTTAATACTTTAGTATGTCGTCTAAAATATGAAGAAAAAGTCATACCATAGTATGTCGTCGAAACAGTCGTACTATAGCATAACTTTTTCATCGACACAAAAATCACCAAAAATGTCATACTATAGTATGACTTTTTTTTTGGCCCAAAAATTTTAAAATACTTAATACTTTAGTATGTTGTCTAAAATGTGAAGAAAAAGTCATACCGTAGTATGTCATCGAAACAGTCGAACTATAGCATAACTTTTTTTTCGACACAAAAATCACAAAAAATGTCACACTATAGTATGAATTTTTTTTTGGCCCAAAAAAATTTAAAATACTTAATACTTTAGTATGTCGTCTAAAATATGAAGAAAAAGTCATACCATAGTATGTCGTCGAAACAGACGTACTTTAGCATAACTTTTTCATCGACACAAAATTCACCAAAAATGTCACACTATAGTATGACTTTTTTTTTGGCCCAAAAAAATTTAAAATACTTAATACTTCAGTATGTTGTCTAAAATATGAAGAAAAAGTCATACCGTAGTATGTCGTCGAAACAGTCGAACTATAGCATAACTTTTTCATCGACACAAAAATCACAAAAAATGTCACACTATAGTATGACTTTTTTTTTGGCCCAAAAAATTTAAAATACTTAATACTTTAGTATGTGGTCTAAAATATGAAGAAAAAGTCATACTATAGTATGTCATCGAAACAGTCGAACTATAGCATAACTTTTTCATCGACACAAAAATCACAAAAAATGTCATGCTATAGTATGACTTTTTTTTTTGCCCAAAAAATTTAAAATACTTAATACTTCAGTATGTTTTCTAAAATATGAAGAAAAAGTCATACCGTAGTATGTCGTCGAAACAGTCGTACTATAGCATAACTTTTTCATCGACACAAAAATCACAAAAAATGTCATTCTATAGCATGACTTTTTATTTGGCACAAAAAATTTAAAATACTTAATACTTTAGTATGTTGTCTAAAATGTGAAGAAAAAGTCATACCATAGTATGTCATCGAAACAGTCGAACTATAGCATAACTTTTTCATCGACACAAAAATCACAAAAAATGTCACACTATAGTATGACTTTTTTTTTGGCCCAAAAAATTTAAAATACTTAATACTTTCGTATGTGGTCTAAAATATGAAGAAAAAGTCATACTATAGTATGTCATCGAAACAGTCGAACTATAGCATAACTTTTTCATCGACACAAAAATCACAAAAAATGTCACACTATAGCATGACTTTTTTTTTTGCCCAAAAAATTTAAAATACTTAATACTTTAGTATGTTGTCTAAAATGTGAAGAAAAAGTCATACCATAGTATGTCGTCGAAACAGTCGTACTATAGCATAACTTTTTCATCGACACAAAAATCACCAAAAATGTCATACTATAGTATGACTTTTTTTTTGGCCCAAAAAATTTAAAATACTTAATACTTTAGTATGTCATCTAAAATATGAAGAAAAAGTCATACCATAGTATGTCGTCCAAACCATCGTCCCAAAAATGTAAAAAAAAAGTCACACTATAGTATGACTTTTTTTTCGTCCCAAAAACTCTAAATTATGCTAAGGCGTGTCGTCAAATAAAACCGAAAAAAAACCCTGCCGTATACAAACACAGGCAGAGTGGAACAGTGGTTAGTGCTGCGGCCTTGCATTCAGAAGGCCATGGGATCGAGTCCAACTGGAAGCAACGTATGAATTCAACTCAAAAATATAAAAAGACTAACACTATAGTATGAAGTTTATTTCGGCCCAATTTTGAAAAAAAAATACTTAACACTTTAGTATGTCGTATGAAATGTGAAGAATAAGTCATACCATAGTATGTCGTCCAAACCATCGTCCGAAAAATGTAAAAAAAGAAAAGTCATGTGACTTTTTTTTAGGCCCAAAAAATTTAAAATACTTAATACTTTAGTATGTGGTCTAAAATATGAAGAAAATGTCATACCATAGTATGTCGTCGAAACAGTCGTACTATAGCATAACTTTTTCATCGACACAAAAATCACCAAAAATGGCATACTATAGTATGACTTTTTTTTTTGCCCAAAAAATTTAAAATACTTAATACTTTAGTATGTCGTCTAAAATATGAAGAAAAAGTCATACCATAGTATGTCATCGAAACAGTCGTACTGTAGCATAACTTTTTCATCGACACAAAAATCACCAAAAATGTCATACTATAGTATGACTTTTTTTTTGGCCCAAAAATTTTAAAATACTTAATACTTTAGTATGTTGTCTAAAATGTGAAGAAAAAGTCATACCGTAGTATGTCATCGAAACAGTCGAACTATAGCATAACTTTTTTTTCGACACAAAAATCACAAAAAATGTCATGCTATAGTATGACTTTTTTTTTGGCCCAAAAAATTTAAAATACTTAATACTTTAGTATGTTGTCTAAAATATGAAGAAAAAGTCATACCATAGTATGTCGTCGAAACAGTCGTACTATAGCATAACTTTTTCATCGACACAAAAATCACCAAAAATGTCATACTATAGTATGACTTTTTTTTAGGCCCAAAAAATTTAAAAAACTTAATACTTTAGTATGTCATCTAAAATATGAAGAAAAAGTCATACCATAGTATGTCGTCGAAACAGTCGTACTATAGCATAACTTTTTCATCGACACAAAAATCACCAAAAATGTCATACTATAGTATGACTTTTTTTTTGGCCCAAAAAATTTAAAATACTTAATACTTTAGTATGTTGTCTAAAATATGAAGAAAAAGTCATACCATAGTATGTCGTCGAAACAGTCGTACTATAGCATAACTTTTTCATCGACACAAAAATCACCAAAAATGTCATACTATAGTATGACTTTTTTTTTGGCCCAAAAAATTTAAAATACTTAATACTTTAGTATGTCATCTAAAATATGAAGAAAAAGTCATACCATAGTATGTCGTCGAAACAGTCGTACTATAGCATAACTTTTTCATCGACACAAAAATCACAAAAAATGTCATGCTATAGTATGACTTTTTTTTCGTCCCAAAAATTTTAAAATACTTAATACTTTAGTATCTGGTCTAAAATATGAAGAAAAAGTCATACTATAGTATGTCGTCGAAACAGTCGTACTATAGCATAACTTTTTCATCGACACAAAAATCACCAAAAATGGCATACTATAGTATGACTTTTTTTTTTGCCCAAAAAATTTAAAATACTTAATACTTTAGTATGTCGTCTAAAATATGAAGAAAAAGTCATACCATAGTATGTCGTCGAAACAGTCGTACTATAGCATAACTTTTTCATCGACACAAAAATCACCAAAAATGTCATACTATAGTATGACTTTTTTTTTGGCCCAAAAATTTTAAAATACTTAATACTTTAGTATGTTGTCTAAAATGTGAAGAAAAAGTCATACCGTAGTATGTCATCGATACAGTCGAACTATAGCATAACTTTTTTTTCGACACAAAAATCACAAAAAATGTCATGCTATAGTATGACTTTTTATTTGGCACAAAAAATTTAAAATACTTAATACTTTAGTATCTGGTCTAAAATATGAAGAAAAAGTCATACTATAGTATGTCGTCGAAACAGTCGTACTATAGCATAACTTTTTCATCGACACAAAAATCACCAAAAATGTCATGCTATAGTATGACTTTTTTTTTTGCCCAAAAAATTTAAAATACTTAATACTTTAGTATGTTGTCTAAAATGTGAAGAAAAAGTCATACCATAGTATGTCGTCGAAACAGACGTACTTTAGCATAACTTTTTCATCGACACAAAATTCACCAAAAATGTCACACTATAGTATGACTTTTTTTTTGGCCCAAAAAAATTTGAAATACTTAATACTTCAGTATGTTGTCTAAAATATGAAGAAAAAGTCATACCGTAGTATGTCGTCGAAACAGTCGTACTATAGCATAACTTTTTCATCGACACAAAAATCACCAAAAATGTCATACTATAGTAAAATACCAAAAAATTTAAAATACTTAATACTTTAGTATGTTGTCTAAAATGTGAAGAAAAAGTCAGACCGTAGTATGTCATCGAAACAGTCGAACTATAGCAAAACTTTTTCTTCGACACAAAAATCACAAAAAATGTCATGCTATAGTTTGACTTTTTTTTTTGTCCAAAAAATTTAAAATACTTAATACTTCAGTATGTTTTCTAAAATATGAAGAAAAAGTCATACCGTAGTATGTCGTCGAAACAGTCGTACTATAGCATAACTTTTTCATCGACACAAAAATCACAAAAAATGTCATACTATAGCATGACTTTTTATTTGGCACAAAAAATTTAAAATACTTAATACTTTAGTATGTTGTCTAAAATGTGAAGAAAAAGTCATACCATAGTATGTCATCGAAACAGTCGAACTATAGCATAACTTTTTCATCGACACAAAAATCATAAAAAATGTCATACTATCCTATGACTTTATTTTTGGCCCAAAAAAATTTAAAATACTTAATACTTTAGTATGTTGTCTAAAATATGAAGAAAAAGTCATACCATAGTATGTCGTCGAAACAGTCGAACTATAGCATAACTTTTTCATCGACACAAAAATCATAAAAAATGTCACACTATAGTACGACTTTTTTTTTGGCCCAAAAAAAATTTAAAATACTTAATACTTCAGTATGTTGTCTAAAATATGAAGAATAAGTCATACTATAGTATGTCATCGAAACAGTCGAACTATAGAATAACTTTTTCATCGACACAAAAATCACAAAAAATGTCACACTATAGCATGACTTTTTTTTTTGCCCAAAAAATTTAAAATACTTAATACTTTAGTATGTTGTCTAAAATGTGAAGAAAAAGTCATACCATAGTATGTCGTCGAAACAGTCGTACTATAGCATAACTTTTTCATCGACACAAAAATCACCAAAAATGTCATACTATCCTATGACTTTATTTTTGGCCCAAAAAAATTTAAAATACTTAATACTTTAGTATGTTGTCTAAAATATGAAGAAAAAGTCATACCATAGTATGTCGTCGAAACAGTCGAACTATAGCATAACTTTTTCATCGACACAAAAATCACAAAAAATGTCACACTATAGTACGACTTTTTTTTTGCCCCAAAAAAAATTTAAAATACTTAATACTTCAGTATGTTGTCTAAAATATGAAGAATAAGTCATACCATAGTATGTCGTCCAAACCATCGTCTCAAAAATGTAAAAAAAAAAGTCACACTATAGTATGACTTTTTTTTTGTCCCAAAAACTCTATATTATGCTAAGGCGTGTCGTCAAATAAAACCGAAAAAAAACCCTGCCGTATACAAACACAGGCAGAGTGGAACAGTGGTAAGTGCTGCGGCCTTGCATTCAGAAGGCCATGGGATCGAGTCCAACTGGAAGCAACGTATGAATTCAACTCAAAAATATAAAAAGACTAACACTATAGTATGAAGTTTATTTCGGCCCAATTTTGAAAAAAAAATACTTAACACTTTAGTATGTCGTATGAAATGTGAAGAATAAGTCATACCATAGTATGTCGTCCAAACCATCGTCCGAAAAATGTAAAAACAGAAAAGTCATACGACTTTTTTTTAGGCCCAAAAAATTTAAAATACTTAATACTTCAGTATGTTTTCTAAAATATGAAGAAAAAGTCATACCGTAGTATGTCGTCGAAACAGTCGTACTATAGCATAACTTTTTCATCGACACAAAAATCACAAAAAATGTCATTCTATAGCATGACTTTTCATTTGGCACAAAAAATTTAAAATACTTAATACTTTAGTATGTTGTCTAAAATGTGAAGAAAAAGTCATACCATAGTATGTCATCGAATCAGTCGAACTATAGCATAACTTTTTCATCGACACAAAAATCACAAAAAATGTCATACTATAGTATGACTTTTTTTTTTGCCCAAAAAATTTAAAATACTTAATACTTTAGTATGTTGTCTAAAATGTGAAGAAAAAGTCATACCGTAGTATGTCATCGAAACAGACGAACTATAGCAAAACTTTTTCTTCGACACAAAAATCACAAAAAATGTCATGCTATAGTATGACTTTTTTTTTTGTCCAAAAAATTTAAAATACTTAATACTTCAGTATGTTTTCTAAAATATGAAGAAAAAGTCATACCGTAGTATGTCGTCGAAACAGTCGTACTATAGCATAACTTTTTCATCGACACAAAAATCACAAAAAATGTCATACTATAGCATGACTTTTTATTTGGCACAAAAAATTTAAAATACTTAATACTTTAGTATGTTGTCTAAAATGTGAAGAAAAAGTCATACCATAGTATGTCATCGAAACAGTCGAACTATCGCATAACTTTTTCATCGACACAAAAATCACAAAAAATGTCATGCTATAGTATGACTTTTTATTTGGCACAAAAAATTTAAAATACTTAATACTTTAGTATCTGGTCTAAAATGTGAAGAAAAAGTCATACCATAGTATGTCGTCGAAACAGTCGTACTATAGCATAACTTTTTCATCGACACAAAAATCACCAAAAATGTCATACTATAGTATGACTTTTTTTTTGGCCCAAAAAATTTAAAATACTTAATACTTTAGTATGTCATCTAAAATATGAAGAAAAAGTCATACCATAGTATGTCGTCGAAACAGTCGTACTATAGCATAACTTTTTCATCGACACAAAAATCACAAAAAATGTCATACTATAGTATGAGTTTTGTTTTGGCACAAAAAATTTAAAATACTTAATACTTTAGTATGTCGTCTAAAATATGAAGAAAAAGTCATACCATAGTATGTCGTCGAAACAGACGTACTTTAGCATAACTTTTTCATCGACACAAAATTCACCAAAAATGTCACACTATAGTATGACTTTTTTTTTGGCCCAAAAAAATTTGAAATACTTAATACTTCAGTATGTTGTCTAAAATGTGAAGAAAAAGTCAGACCGTAGTATGTCATCGAAACAGTCGAACTATAGCAAAACTTTTTCTTCCACACAAAAATCACAAAAAATGTCATGCTATAGTTTTACTTTTTTTTTTGTCCAAAAAATTTAAAATACTTAATACTTCAGTATGTTTTCTAAAATATGAAGAAAAAGTCATACCGTAGTATTTCGTCGAAACAGTCGTACTATAGCATAACTTTTTCATCGACACAAAAATCACAAAAAATGTCATACTATAGCATGACTTTTTATTTGGCACAAAAAATTTAAAATACTTAATACTTTAGTATGTTGTCTAAAATGTGAAGAAAAAGTCATACCATAGTATGTCATCGAAACAGTCGAACTATAGCATAACTTTTTCATCGACACAAAAATCACAAAAAATGTCACACTATAGTATGACTTTTTTTTTGGCCCAAAAAATTTAAAATACTTAATACTTTAGTATGTGGTCTAAAATATGAAGAAAAAGTCATACTATAGTATGTCATCGAAACAGTCGAACTATAGCATAACTTTTTCATCGACACAAAAATCACAAAAAATGTCACACTATAGTATGACTTTTTTTTTGGCCCAAAAAAAATTCAAAATACTAAATACTTTAGTATCTGGTCTAAAATATGAAGAAAAAGTCATACTATAGTATGTCGTCGAAACAGTCGTACTATAGCATAACTTTTTCATCGACACAAAAATCACCAAAAATGTCATGCTATAGTATGACTTTTCTTTTTGCCCAAAAAATTTAAAATACTTAATACTTTAGTATGTCGTCTAAAATATGAAGAAAAAGTCCTACCATAGTATGTCGTCGAAACAGTCGTACTATAGCATAACTTTTTCATCGACACAAAAATCACAAAAAATGTCATACTGTAGTATGACTTTTTTTTTGGCCGAAAAAATTTAAAATACTTAATACTTTAGTATGTTGTCTAAAATGTGAAGAAAAAGTCATACCGTAGTATGTCATCGAAACAGTCGAACTATAGCATAACTTTTTCATCGACACAAAAATCACAAAAAATGTCATGCTATAGTATGACTTTTTTTTTGTCCCAAAAAATTTAAAATACTTAATACTTTAGTATGTGGTCTAAAATATGAAGAAAAAGTCATACCATAGTATGTCGTCGAAACAGTCGTACTATAGCATAACTTTTTCATCGACACAAAAATCACAAAAAATGTCATGCTATAGTATGACTTTTTTTTTTGCCCAAAAAATTTAAAATACTTAATACTTTAGTATGTTGTCTAAAATGTGAAGAAAAAGTCATACCATAGTATGTCGTCTAAACAGTCGTACTATAGCATAACTTTTTCATCGACACAAAAATCACCAAAAATGTCATACTATAGTATGACTTTTTTTTTGGCCCAAAAAATTTAAAATACTTAATACTTTAGTATGTCATCTAAAATATGAAGAAAAAGTCATACCATAGTATGTCGTCGAAACAGTCGAACTATAGCATAACTTTTTCATCGACACAAAAATCACCAAAAATGTCATACTATAGTATGACTTTTTTTTTGCCCCAAAAAATTTTAAATACTTAATACTTTAGTATGTAGTCTAAAATATGAAGAAAAAGTCATACCATAGTATGTCGTCGAAACAGTCGTACTATCGCATAACTTTTTCATCGACACAAAAATCATAAAAAATGTCATACTATCCTATGACTTTTTTTTTGGCCCAAAAAAATTTAAAATACTTAATACTTTAGTATGTTGTCTAAAATATGAAGAAAACGTCATACCATAGTATGTCGTCGAAACAGTCGAACTATAGCTTAACTTTTTCATCGACACAAAAATCACAAAAAATGTCACACTATAGTACGACTTTTTTTTTGGCCCAAAAAATTTAAAATACTTAATACTTCAGTATGTTGTCTAAAATATGAAGAATAAGTCATACCATAGTATGTCGTCCAAACCATCGTCCCAAAAATGTAAAAAAAAAAGTCACACTATAGTATGACTTTTTTTTTGTCCCAAAAACTCTATATTATGCTAAGGCGTGTCGTCAAATAAAACCGAAAAAAAACCCTGCCGTATACAAACACAGGCAGAGTGGTTCAGTGGTTAGTGCTGCGGCCTTGCATTCAGAAGGCCATGGGATCGAGTCCAACTGGAAGCAACGTATGAATTCAACTCAAAAATATAAAAAGACTAACACTATAGTATGAAGTTTATTTCGGCCCAATTTTGAAAAAAAAAATACTTAACACTTTAGTATGTCGTATGAAATGTGAAGAATAAGTCATACCATAGGATGTCGTCCAAACCATCGTCCGAAAAATGTAAAAAAAGAAAAGTCATATGACTTTTTTTTAGGCCCAAAAAATTTAAAATACTTAATACTTTAGTATGTGGTCTAAAATATGAAGAAAAAGTCATACCATAGTATGTCGTCGAAACAGTCGTACTATAGCATAACTTTTTCATCGACACAAAAATCACAAAAAATGTCATGCTATAGTATGACTTTTTTTTTTGCCCAAAAAATTTAAAATACTTAATACTTCAGTATGTTTTCTAAAATATGAAGAAAAAGTCATACCGTAGTATGTCGTCGAAACAGTCGTACTATAGCATAACTTTTTCATCGACACAAAAATCACAAAAAATGTCATACTATAGCATGACTTTTTATTTGGCACAAAAAATTTAAAATACTTAATACTTTAGTATGTTGTCTAAAATGTGAAGAAAAAGTCATACCATAGTATGTCATCGAAACAGTCGAACTATAGCATAACTTTTTCATCGACACAAAAATCACAAAAAATGTCACACTATAGTATGACTTTTTTTTTGGCCCAAAAAATTTAAAATACTTAATACTTTAGTATGTGGTCTAAAATATGAAGAAAAAGTCATACTATAGTATGTCATCGAAACAGTCGAACTATAGCATAACTTTTTCATCGACACAAAAATCACAAAAAATGTCATGCTATAGTATGACTTTTTTTTTGTCCCAAAAAATTTAAAATACTTAATACTTTAGTATGTGGTCTAAAATATGAAGAAAAAGTCATACCATAGTATGTCGTCGAAACAGTCGTACTATAGCATAACTTTTTCATCGACACAAAACTCACAAAAAATGTCATGCTATAGTATGACTTTTTTTTTTGCCCAAAAAATTTAAAATACTTAATACTTCAGTATGTTTTCTAAAATATGAAGAAAAAGTCATACCGTAGTATGTCGTCGAAACAGTCGTACTATAGCATAACTTTTTCATCGACACAAAAATCACAAAAAATGTCATACTATAGCATGACTTTTTATTTGGCACAAAAAATTTAAAATACTTAATACTTTAGTATGTTGTCTAAAATGTGAAGAAAAAGTCATACCATAGTATGTCATCGAAACAGTCGAACTATAGCATAACTTTTTCATCGACACAAAAATCACAAAAAATGTCACACTATAGTATGACTTTTTTTTTGGCCCAAAAAATTTAAAATACTTAATACTTTAGTATGTGGTCTAAAATATGAAGAAAAAGTCATACTATAGTATGTCATCGAAACAGTCGAACTATAGCATAACTTTTTCATCGACACAAAAATCACAAAAAATGTCACACTATAGTATGACTTTTTTTTTGGCCCAAAAAAAATTCAAAATACTAAATACTTTAGTATCTGGTCTAAAATATGAAGAAAAAGTCATACTATAGTATGTCGTCGAAACAGTCGTACTATAGCATAACTTTTTCATCGACACAAAAATCACCAAAAATGTCATGCTATAGTATGACTTTTTTTTTTGCCCAAAAAATTTAAAATACTTAATACTTTAGTATGTCGTCTAAAATATGAAGAAAAAGTCCTACCATAGTATGTCGTCGAAACAGTCGTACTATAGCATAACTTTTTCATCGACACAAAAATCACAAAAAATGTCATACTGTAGTATGACTTTTTTTTTGGCCGAAAAAATTTAAAATACTTAATACTTTAGTATGTTGTCTAAAATGTGAAGAAAAAGTCATACCGTAGTATGTCATCGAAACAGTCGAACTATAGCATAACTTTTTCATCGACACAAAAATCACAAAAAATGTCATGCTATAGTATGACTTTTTTTTTGTCCCAAAAAATTTAAAATACTTAATACTTTAGTATGTGGTCTAAAATATGAAGAAAAAGTCATACCATAGTATGTCGTCGAAACAGTCGTACTATAGCATAACTTTTTCATCGACACAAAAATCACAAAAAATGTCATGCTATAGTATGACTTTTTTTTTTGCCCAAAAAAATTTAAAATACTTAATACTTTAGTATGTTGTCTAAAATATGAAGAAAACGTCATACCATAGTATGTCGTCGAAACAGTCGAACTATAGCTTAACTTTTTCATCGACACAAAAATCACAAAAAATGTCACACTATAGTACGACTTTTTTTTTGGCCCAAAAAATTTAAAATACTTAATACTTCAGTATGTTGTCTAAAATATGAAGAATAAGTCATACCATAGTATGTCGTCCAAACCATCGTCCCAAAAATGTAAAAAAAAAAGTCACACTATAGTATGACTTTTTTTTTGTCCCAAAAACTCTATATTATGCTAAGGCGTGTCGTCAAATAAAACCGAAAAAAAACCCTGACGTATACAAACACAGGCAGAGTGGTTCAGTGGTTAGTGCTGCGGCCTTGCATTCAGAAGGCCATGGGATCGAGTCCAACTGGAAGCAACGTATGAATTCAACTCAAAAATATAAAAAGACTAACACTATAGTATGAAGTTTATTTCGGCCCAATTTTGAAAAAAAAAATACTTAACACTTTAGTATGTCGTATGAAATGTGAAGAATAAGTCATACCATAGGATGTCGTCCAAACCATCGTCCGAAAAATGTAAAAAAAGAAAAGTCATATGACTTTTTTTTAGGCCCAAAAAATTTAAAATACTTAATACTTTAGTATGTGGTCTAAAATATGAAGAAAAAGTCATACCATAGTATGTCGTCGAAACAGTCGTACTATAGCATAACTTTTTCATCGACACAAAAATCACCAAAAATGGCATACTATAGTATGACTTTTTTTTTTGCCCAAAAAATTTAAAATACTTAATACTTTAGTATGTTGTCTAAAATATGAAGAAAAAGTCATACCATAGTATGTCGTCGAAACAGTCGAACTATAGCATAACTTTTTCATCGACACAAAAATCACAAAAAATGTCACACTATAGTATGACTTTTTTTTTGGCCCAAAAAATGTAAAATACTTAATACTTCAGTATGTTGTCTAAAATATGAAGAAAAAGTCATACCATAGTATGTCGTCGAAACAGTCGTACTATAGCATAACTTTTTCATCGACACAAAAATCACCAAAAATGTCATACTATAGTATGACTTTTTTTTTTGCCCAAAAAATTTAAAATACTTAATACTTTAGTATGTCGTCTAAAATATGAAGAAAAAGTCATACCATAGTATGTCGTCGAAACAGTCGTACTATAGCATAACTTTTTCATCGACACAAAAATCACAAAAAATGTCATGCTATAGTATGACTTTTTTTTTTGCCAAAAAATTTAAAATACTTAATACTTTAGTATGTTGTCTAAAATATGAAGAATAAGTCATACCATAGTATGTCGTCCAAACCATCGTCCCAAAAATGTAAAAAAAAAGTCACACTATAGTATGACTTTTTTTTCGTCCCAAAAACTCTAAATTATGCTAAGGCGTGTCGTCAAATAAAACCGAAAAAAAACCCTGCCGTATACAAACACAGGCAGAGTGGAACAGTGGTTAGTGCTGCGGCCTTCCATTCAGAAGGCCATGGGATCGAGTCCAACTGGAAGCAACGTATGAATTCAACTCAAAAATATAAAAAGACTAACACTATAGTATGAAGTTTATTTCGGCCCAATTTTGAAAAAAAAATACTTAACACTTTAGTATGTCGTATAAAATGTGAAGAATAAGTCATACCATAGTATGTCATCCAAACCATCGTCCGAAAAATGTAAAAAAAGAAAAGTCATACGACTTTTTTTTAGGCCCAAAAAATTTAAAATACTTAATACTTTAGTATGTGGTCTAAAATATGAAGAAAAAGTCATACCATAGTATGTCGTCGAAACAGTCGAACTATAGCATAACTTTTTCATCGACACAAAAATCACCAAAAATGTCATATTATAGTATGACTTTTTTTTTGGCCCAAAAAATTAAAAATACTTAATACTTTAGTATGTTGTCTAAAATGTGAAGAAAAAGTCATACCGTAGTATGTCATCGAAACAGTCGAACTATAGCATAACTTTTTCTTCGACACAAAAATCACAAAAAATGTCACACTATAGTATGACTTTTTTTTTGGCCCAAAAAATTTAAAATACTTAATACTTTAGTATCTGGTCTAAAATATGAAGAAAAAGTCATACTATAGTATGTCGTCGAAACAGTCGTACTATAGCATAACTTTTTCATCGACACAAAAATCACCAAAAATGTCATGCTATAGTATGACTTTTTTTTTTGCCCAAAAAATTTAAAATACTTAATACTTTAGTATGTCGTCTAAAATATGAAGAAAAAGTCCTACCATAGTATGTCGTCGAAACAGTCGTACTATAGCATAACTTTTTCATCGACACAAAAATCACAAAAAATGTCATACTGTAGTATGACTTTTTTTTTGGCCGAAAAAATTTAAAATACTTAATACTTTAGTATGTTGTCTAAAATGTGAAGAAAAAGTCATACCGTAGTATGTCATCGAAACAGTCGAACTATAGCATAACTTTTTCATCGACACAAAAATCACAAAAAATGTCATGCTATAGTATGACTTTTTTTTTGTCCCAAAAAATTTAAAATACTTAATACTTTAGTATGTGGTCTAAAATATGAAGAAAAAGTCATACCATAGTATGTCGTCGAAACAGTCGTACTATAGCATAACTTTTTCATCGACACAAAAATCACAAAAAATGTCATGCTATAGTACGACTTTTTTTTTTGCCCAAAAAATTTAAAATACTTAATACTTCAGTATGTTTTCTAAAATATGAAGAAAAAGTCATACCGTAGTATGTCGTCGAAACAGTCGTACTATAGCATAACTTTTTCATCGACACAAAAATCACAAAAAATGTCATACTATAGCATGACTTTTTATTTGGCACAAAAAATTTAAAATACTTAATACTTTAGTATGTTGTCTAAAATGTGAAGAAAAAGTCATACCATAGTATGTCATCGAAACAGTCGAACTATAGCATAACTTTTTCATCGACACAAAAATCACAAAAAATGTCACACTATAGTATGACTTTTTTTTTGGCCCAAAAAATTTAAAATACTTAATACTTTAGTATGTGGTCTAAAATATGAAGAAAAAGTCATACTATAGTATGTCATCGAAACAGTCGAACTATAGCATAACTTTTTCATCGACACAAAAATCACAAAAAATGTCACACTATAGTATGACTTTTTTTTTGGCCCAAAAAAAATTCAAAATACTAAATACTTTAGTATCTGGTCTAAAATATGAAGAAAAAGTCATACTATAGTATGTCGTCGAAACAGTCGTACTATAGCATAACTTTTTCATCGACACAAAAATCACAAAAAATGTCATGCTATAGTATGACTTTTTTTTTTGCCAAAAAATTTAAAATACTTAATACTTTAGTATGTTGTCTAAAATATGAAGAATAAGTCATACCATAGTATGTCGTCCAAACCATCGTCCCAAAAATGTAAAAAAAAAGTCACACTATAGTATGACTTTTTTTTCGTCCCAAAAACTCTAAATTATGCTAAGGCGTGTCGTCAAATAAAACCGAAAAAAAACCCTGCCGTATACAAACACAGGCAGAGTGGAACAGTGGTTAGTGCTGCGGCCTTCCATTCAGAAGGCCATGGGATCGAGTCCAACTGGAAGCAACGTATGAATTCAACTCAAAAATATAAAAAGACTAACACTATAGTATGAAGTTTATTTCGGCCCAATTTTGAAAAAAAAATACTTAACACTTTAGTATGTCGTATAAAATGTGAAGAATAAGTCATACCATAGTATGTCATCCAAACCATCGTCCGAAAAATGTAAAAAAAGAAAAGTCATACGACTTTTTTTTAGGCCCAAAAAATTTAAAATACTTAATACTTTAGTATGTGGTCTAAAATATGAAGAAAAAGTCATACCATAGTATGTCGTCGAAACAGTCGAACTATAGCATAACTTTTTCATCGACACAAAAATCACCAAAAATGTCATATTATAGTATGACTTTTTTTTTGGCCCAAAAAATTAAAAATACTTAATACTTTAGTATGTTGTCTAAAATGTGAAGAAAAAGTCATACCGTAGTATGTCATCGAAACAGTCGAACTATAGCATAACTTTTTCTTCGACACAAAAATCACAAAAAATGTCACACTATAGTATGACTTTTTTTTTGGCCCAAAAAATTTAAAATACTTAATACTTTAGTATCTGGTCTAAAATATGAAGAAAAAGTCATACTATAGTATGTCGTCGAAACAGTCGTACTATAGCATAACTTTTTCATCGACACAAAAATCACCAAAAATGTCATGCTATAGTATGACTTTTTTTTTTGCCCAAAAAATTTAAAATACTTAATACTTTAGTATGTCGTCTAAAATATGAAGAAAAAGTCCTACCATAGTATGTCGTCGAAACAGTCGTACTATAGCATAACTTTTTCATCGACACAAAAATCACAAAAAATGTCATACTGTAGTATGACTTTTTTTTTGGCCGAAAAAATTTAAAATACTTAATACTTTAGTATGTTGTCTAAAATGTGAAGAAAAAGTCATACCGTAGTATGTCATCGAAACAGTCGAACTATAGCATAACTTTTTCATCGACACAAAAATCACAAAAAATGTCATGCTATAGTATGACTTTTTTTTTGTCCCAAAAAATTTAAAATACTTAATACTTTAGTATGTGGTCTAAAATATGAAGAAAAAGTCATACCATAGTATGTCGTCGAAACAGTCGTACTATAGCATAACTTTTTCATCGACACAAAAATCACAAAAAATGTCATGCTATAGTACGACTTTTTTTTTTGCCCAAAAAATTTAAAATACTTAATACTTCAGTATGTTTTCTAAAATATGAAGAAAAAGTCATACCGTAGTATGTCGTCGAAACAGTCGTACTATAGCATAACTTTTTCATCGACACAAAAATCACAAAAAATGTCATACTATAGCATGACTTTTTATTTGGCACAAAAAATTTAAAATACTTAATACTTTAGTATGTTGTCTAAAATGTGAAGAAAAAGTCATACCATAGTATGTCATCGAAACAGTCGAACTATAGCATAACTTTTTCATCGACACAAAAATCACAAAAAATGTCACACTATAGTATGACTTTTTTTTTGGCCCAAAAAATTTAAAATACTTAATACTTTAGTATGTGGTCTAAAATATGAAGAAAAAGTCATACTATAGTATGTCATCGAAACAGTCGAACTATAGCATAACTTTTTCATCGACACAAAAATCACAAAAAATGTCACACTATAGTATGACTTTTTTTTTGGCCCAAAAAAAATTCAAAATACTAAATACTTTAGTATCTGGTCTAAAATATGAAGAAAAAGTCATACTATAGTATGTCGTCGAAACAGTCGTACTATAGCATAACTTTTTCATCGACACAAAAATCACAAAAAATGTCATGCTATAGTATGACTTTTTTTTTTGCCAAAAAATTTAAAATACTTAATACTTTAGTATGTTGTCTAAAATATGAAGAATAAGTCATACCATAGTATGTCGTCCAAACCATCGTCCCAAAAATGTAAAAAAAAAGTCACACTATAGTATGACTTTTTTTTCGTCCCAAAAACTCTAAATTATGCTAAGGCGTGTCGTCAAATAAAACCGAAAAAAAACCCTGCCGTATACAAACACAGGCAGAGTGGAACAGTGGTTAGTGCTGCGGCCTTCCATTCAGAAGGCCATGGGATCGAGTCCAACTGGAAGCAACGTATGAATTCAACTCAAAAATATAAAAAGACTAACACTATAGTATGAAGTTTATTTCGGCCCAATTTTGAAAAAAAAATACTTAACACTTTAGTATGTCGTATAAAATGTGAAGAATAAGTCATACCATAGTATGTCATCCAAACCATCGTCCGAAAAATGTAAAAAAAGAAAAGTCATACGACTTTTTTTTAGGCCCAAAAAATTTAAAATACTTAATACTTTAGTATGTGGTCTAAAATATGAAGAAAAAGTCATACCATAGTATGTCGTCGAAACAGTCGAACTATAGCATAACTTTTTCATCGACACAAAAATCACCAAAAATGTCATATTATAGTATGACTTTTTTTTTGGCCCAAAAAATTAAAAATACTTAATACTTTAGTATGTTGTCTAAAATGTGAAGAAAAAGTCATACCGTAGTATGTCATCGAAACAGTCGAACTATAGCATAACTTTTTCTTCGACACAAAAATCACAAAAAATGTCACACTATAGTATGACTTTTTTTTTGGCCCAAAAAATTTAAAATACTTAATACTTTAGTATCTGGTCTAAAATATGAAGAAAAAGTCATACTATAGTATGTCGTCGAAACAGTCGTACTATAGCATAACTTTTTCATCGACACAAAAATCACCAAAAATGTCATGCTATAGTATGACTTTTTTTTTTGCCCAAAAAATTTAAAATACTTAATACTTTAGTATGTCGTCTAAAATATGAAGAAAAAGTCCTACCATAGTATGTCGTCGAAACAGTCGTACTATAGCATAACTTTTTCATCGACACAAAAATCACAAAAAATGTCATACTGTAGTATGACTTTTTTTTTGGCCGAAAAAATTTAAAATACTTAATACTTTAGTATGTTGTCTAAAATGTGAAGAAAAAGTCATACCGTAGTATGTCATCGAAACAGTCGAACTATAGCATAACTTTTTCATCGACACAAAAATCACAAAAAATGTCATGCTATAGTATGACTTTTTTTTTGTCCCAAAAAATTTAAAATACTTAATACTTTAGTATGTGGTCTAAAATATGAAGAAAAAGTCATACCATAGTATGTCGTCGAAACAGTCGTACTATAGCATAACTTTTTCATCGACACAAAAATCACAAAAAATGTCATGCTATAGTACGACTTTTTTTTTTGCCCAAAAAATTTAAAATACTTAATACTTCAGTATGTTTTCTAAAATATGAAGAAAAAGTCATACCGTAGTATGTCGTCGAAACAGTCGTACTATAGCATAACTTTTTCATCGACACAAAAATCACAAAAAATGTCATACTATAGCATGACTTTTTATTTGGCACAAAAAATTTAAAATACTTAATACTTTAGTATGTTGTCTAAAATGTGAAGAAAAAGTCATACCATAGTATGTCATCGAAACAGTCGAACTATAGCATAACTTTTTCATCGACACAAAAATCACAAAAAATGTCACACTATAGTATGACTTTTTTTTTGGCCCAAAAAATTTAAAATACTTAATACTTTAGTATGTGGTCTAAAATATGAAGAAAAAGTCATACTATAGTATGTCATCGAAACAGTCGAACTATAGCATAACTTTTTCATCGACACAAAAATCACAAAAAATGTCACACTATAGTATGACTTTTTTTTTGGCCCAAAAAAAATTCAAAATACTAAATACTTTAGTATCTGGTCTAAAATATGAAGAAAAAGTCATACTATAGTATGTCGTCGAAACAGTCGTACTATAGCATAACTTTTTCATCGACACAAAAATCACCAAAAATGTCATGCTATAGTATGACTTTTTTTTTTTGCCCAAAAAATTTAAAATACTTAATACTTTAGTATGTCGTCTAAAATATGAAGAAAAAGTCCTACCATAGTATGTCGTCGAAACAGTCGTACTATAGCATAACTTTTTCATCGACACAAAAATCACAAAAAATGTCATACTGTAGTATGACTTTTTTTTTGGCCGAAAAAATTTAAAATACTTAATACTTTAGTATGTTGTCTAAAATGTGAAGAAAAAGTCATACCGTAGTATGTCATCGAAACAGTCGAACTATAGCATAACTTTTTCATCGACACAAAAATCACAAAAAATGTCATGCTATAGTATGACTTTTTTTTTTGTCCCAAAAAATTTAAAATACTTAATACTTTAGTATGTGGTCTAAAATATGAAGAAAAAGTCATACCATAGTATGTCGTCGAAACAGTCGTACTATAGCATAACTTTTTCATCGACACAAAAATCACAAAAAATGTCATGCTATAGTATGACTTTTTTTTTTTGCCCAAAAAATTTAAAATACTTAATACTTTAGTATGTTGTCTAAAATGTGAAGAAAAAGTCATACCATAGTATGTCGTCTAAACAGTCGTACTATAGCATAACTTTTTCATCGACACAAAAATCACCAAAAATGTCATACTATAGTATGACTTTTTTTTTGGCCCAAAAAATTTAAAATACTTAATACTTTAGTATGTCATCTAAAATATGAAGAAAAAGTCATACCATAGTATGTCGTCGAAACAGTCGTACTATAGCATAACTTTTTCATCGACACAAAAATCACCAAAAATGTCATACTATAGTATGACTTTTTTTTTGGCCCAAAAAATTTTAAATACTTAATACTTTAGTATGTAGTCTAAAATATGAAGAAAAAGTCATACCATAGTATGTCGTCGAAACAGTCGTACTATCGCATAACTTTTTCATCGACACAAAAATCATAAAAAATGTCATACTATCCTATGACTTTTTTTTTGGCCCAAAAAAATTTAAAATACTTAATACTTTAGTATGTTGTCTAAAATATGAAGAATAAGTCATACCATAGTATGTCGTCCAAACCATCGTCCCAAAAATGTAAAAAAAAAGTCACACTATAGTATGACTTTTTTTTCGTCCCAAAAACTCTAAATTATGCTAAGGCGTGTCGTCAAATAAAACCGAAAAAAAACCCTGCCGTATACAAACACAGGCAGAGTGGAACAGTGGTTAGTGCTGCGGCCTTCCATTCAGAAGGCCATGGGATCGAGTCCAACTGGAAGCAACGTATGAATTCAACTCAAAAATATAAAAAGACTAACACTATAGTATGAAGTTTATTTCGGCCCAATTTTGAAAAAAAAATACTTAACACTTTAGTATGTCGTATAAAATGTGAAGAATAAGTCATACCATAGTATGTCATCCAAACCATCGTCCGAAAAATGTAAAAAAAGAAAAGTCATACGACTTTTTTTTAGGCCCAAAAAATTTAAAATACTTAATACTTTAGTATGTGGTCTAAAATATGAAGAAAAAGTCATACCATAGTATGTCGTCGAAACAGTCGAACTATAGCATAACTTTTTTTTCGACACAAAAATCACAAAAAATGTCATGCTATAGTATGACTTTTTATTTGGCACAAAAAAATTTAAAATACTTAATACTTTAGTATGTTGTCTAAAATATGAAGAAAAAGTCATACTATAGTATGTCGTCGAAACAGTCGTACTATAGCATAACTTTTTCATCGACACAAAAATCACCAAAAATGTCATGCTATAGTATGACTTTTTTTTTTGCCCAAAAAATTTAAAATACTTAATACTTTAGTATGTTGTCTAAAATGTGAAGAAAAAGTCATACCATAGTATGTCGTCGAAACAGTCGTACTATAGCATAACTTTTTCATCGACACAAAAATCACCAAAAATGTCATATTATAGTATGACTTTTTTTTTGGCCCAAAAAATTTAAAATACTTAATACTTTAGTATGTCATCTAAAATATGAAGAAAAAGTCATACCATAGTATGTCGTCGAAACAGTCGTACTATAGCATAACTTTTTCATCGACACAAAAATCACCAAAAATGTCATATTATAGTATGACTTTTTTTTTGGCCCAAAAAATTTAAAATACTTAATACTTTAGTATGTTGTCTAAAATGTGAAGAAAAAGTCATACCGTAGTATGTCATCGAAACAGTCGAACTATAGCAAAACTTTTTCTTCGACACAAAAATCACAAAAAATGTCATGCTATAGTATGACTTTTTATTTGGCACAAAAAATTTAAAATACTTAATACTTCAGTATGTTGTCTAAAATGTGAAGAAAAAGTCATACCATAGTATGTCATCGAAACAGTCGAACTATAGCATAACTTTTTCATCGACACAAAAATCACGAAAAATTTCACACTATAGTATGACTTTTTTTTTTGCCCAAAAAATTTAAAATACTTAATACTTTAGTATGTCGTCTAAAATATGAAGAAAAAGTCCTACCATAGTATGTCGTCGAAACAGTCGTACTATAGCATAACTTTTTCATCGACACAAAAATCACAAAAAATGTCATACTGTAGTATGACTTTTTTTTTGGCCGAAAAAATTTAAAATTCTTAATACTTTAGTATGTTGTCTAAAATGTGAAGAAAAAGTCATACCGTAGTATGTCATCGAAACAGTCGAACTATAGCATAACTTTTTCATCGACACAAAAATCACAAAAAATGTCATGCTATAGTATGACTTTTTTTTTGTCCCAAAAAATTTAAAATACTTAATACTTTAGTAAGTGGTCTTAAATATGAAGAAAAAGTCATACCATAGTATGTCGTCGAAACAGTCGTACTATAGCATAACTTTTTCATCGACACAAAAATCACAAAAAATGTCATGCTATAGTATGACTTTTTTTTTTGCCCAAAAAATTTAAAATACTTAATACTTTAGTATGTTGTCTAAAATGTGAAGAAAAAGTCATACCATAGTATGTCGTCGAAACAGTCGTACTATAGCATAACTTTTTCATCGACACAAAAATCACCAAAAATGTCATATTATAGTATGACTTTTTTTTTGGCCCAAAAAATTTAAAATACTTAATACTTTAGTATGTTGTCTAAAATGTGAAGAAAAAGTCATACCGTAGTATGTCATCGAAACAGTCGAACTATAGCAAAACTTTTTCTTCGACACAAAAATCACAAAAAATGTCATGCTATAGTATGACTTTTTTTTTTGCCCAAAAAATTTAAAATACTTAATACTTCAGTATGTTTTCTAAAATATGAAGAAAAAGTCATACCGTAGTATGTCGTCGAAACAGTCGTACTATAGCATAACTTTTTCATCGACACAAAAATCACAAAAAATGTCAGACTATAGCATGACTTTTTATTTGGCACAAAAAATTTAAAATACTTAATACTTTAGTATGTTGTCTAAAATGTGAAGAAAAAGTCATACCATAGTATGTCATCGAAACAGTCGAACTATAGCATAACTTTTTCTTCGACACAAAAATCACAAAAAATGTCACACTATAGTATGACTTTTTTTTTGGCCCAAAAAATTTAAAATACTTAATACTTTAGTATGTGGTCTAAAATATGAAGAAAAAGTCATACTATAGTATGTCATCGAAACAGTCGAACTATAGCATAACTTTTTCATCGACACAAAAATCACAAAAAATGTCACACTATAGTATGACTTTTTTTTTGGCCCAAAAAAAATTCAAAATACTAAATACTTTAGTATCTGGTCTAAAATATGAAGAAAAAGTCATACTATAGTATGTCGTCGAAACAGTCGTACTATAGCATAACTTTTTCATCGACACAAAAATCACCAAAAATGTCATGCTATAGTATGACTTTTGTTTTGGCCCAAAAACTCTATATTATGCTAAGGCGTGTCGTCAAATAAAACCGAAAAAAAACCCTGCCGTATACAAACACAGGCAGAGTGGTTCAGTGGTTAGTGCTGCGGCCTTGCATTCAGAAGGCCATGGGATCGAGTCCAACTGGAAGCAACGTATGAATTCAACTCAAAAATATAAAAAGACTAACACTATAGTATGAAGTTTATTTCGGCCCAATTTTGAAAAAAAAAATACTTAACACTTTAGTATGTCGTATGAAATGTGAAGAATAAGTCATACCATAGTATGTCGTCGAAACAGTCGTACTATAGCATAACTTTTTCATCGACACAAAAATCCCCAAAAATGTCATATTATAGTATGACTTTTTTTTTGGCCCAAAAAATTTAAAATACTTAATACTTTAGTATGTTGTCTAAAATGTGAAGAAAAAGTCATACCGTAGTATGTTATCGAAACAGTCGAACTATAGCATAACTTTTTCATCGACACAAAAATCACAAAAAATGTCATACTATAGCATGACATTTTATTTGGCACAAAAAATTTAAAATACTTAATACTTTAGTATGTTGTCTAAAATGTGAAGAAAAAGTCATACCATAGTATGTCATCGAAACAGTCGAACTATAGCATAACTTTTTCATCGACACAAAAATCACAAAAAATGTCACACTATAGTATGACTTTTTTTTTTGCCCAAAAAATTTAAAATACTTAATACTTTAGTATGTCGTCTAAAATATGAAGAAAAAGTCCTACCATAGTATGTCGTCGAAACAGTCGTACTATAGCATAACTTTTTCATCGACACAAAAATCACCAAAAATGTCATACTGTAGTATGACTTTTTTTTTGGCCGAAAAAATTTAAAATACTTAATACTTTAGTATGTTGTCTAAAATGTGAAGAAAAAGTCATACCGTAGTATGTCATCGAAACAGTCGAACTATAGCATAACTTTTTCATCGACACAAAAATCACAAAAAATGTCATGCTATATTATGACTTTTTTTTTGGCCCAAAAAATTTAAAATACTTAATACTTTAGTATGTCATCTAAAATATGAAGAAAAAGTCATACCATAGTATGTCGTCGAAACAGTCGTACTATAGCATAACTTTTTCATCGACACAAAAATCACCAAAAATGTCATACTATAGTATGACTTTTTTTTTGGCCCAAAAAATTTAAAATACTTAATACTTTAGTATGTTGTCTAAAATGTGAAGAAAAATTCATACCGTAGTATGTCATCGAAACAGTCGAACTATAGCAAAACTTTTTCTTCGACACAAAAATCACAAAAAATGTCATGCTATAGTATGACTTTTTTTTTTGCCCAAAAAATTTAAAATACTTAATACTTCAGTATGTTTTCTAAAATATGAAGAAAAAGTCATACCGTAGTATGTCGTCGAAACAGTCGTACTATAGCATAACTTTTTCATCGACACAAAAATCACAAAAAATGTCCTACTATAGCATGACTTTTTATTTGGCACAAAAAATTTAAAATACTTAATACTTTAGTATGTTGTCTAAAATGTGAAGAAAAAGTCATACCATAGTATGTCATCGAAACAGTCGAACTATAGCATAACTTTTTCATCGACACAAAAATCACAAAAAACGTCAAAAAGTAATTGTACAACCCACTGAACATCCCACTCGTATACAACTGCACAAGTCTTGAAACCCAAAAAAAAAAAAAATTGTACAACCCACTGAACATCCCACTCGTATACAACTGCACAAGTCTTGAAACCCAAAAAAATTTAAAATACTTAATACTTTAGTATGTTGTCTAAAATATGAAGAAAAAGTCACACCATAGTATGTCGTCGAAACAGTCGAACTATAGCATAACTTTTTCATCGACACAAAAATCACAAAAAATGTCACACTATAGTACGACTTTTTTTTTGGCCCAAAAAATTTAAAATACTTAATACTTCAGTATGTTGTCTAAAATATGAAGAATAAGTCATACCATAGTATGTCGTCCAAACCATCGTCCCAAAAATGTAAAAAAAAAAGTCACACTATAGTATGACTTTTTTTTTGTCCCAAAAACTCTATATTATGCTAAGGCGTGTCGTCAAATAAAACCGAAAAAAAAACCCTGCCGTATACAAACACAGGCAGAGTGGAACAGTGGTTAGTGCTGCGGCCTTGCATTCAGAAGGCCATGGGATCGAGTCCAACTGGAAGCAACGTATGAATTCAACTCAAAAATATAAAAAGACTAACACTATAGTATGAAGTTTATTTCGGCCCAATTTTGAAAAAAAAATACTTAACACTTTAGTATGTCGTATGAAATGTGAAGAATAAGTCATACCATAGTATGTCGTCCAAACCATCGTCCGAAAAATGTAAAAAAAGAAAAGTCATATGACTTTTTTTTTTGCCCAAAAAATTTAAAATACTTAATACTTTAGTATGTGGTCTAAAATATGAAGAAAAAGTCATACCATAGTATGTCGTCGAAACAGTCGTACTATAGCATAACTTTTTCATCAACACAAAAATCATCAAAAATGTCATGCTATAGTATGACTTTTTTTTTGCCCAAAAAATTTAAAATACTTAATACTTTAGTATGTCGTCTAAAATATGAAGAAAAAGTCCTACCATAGTATGTCGTCGAAACAGTCGTACTATAGCATAACTTTTTCATCGACACAAAAATCACCAAAAATGTCATACTGTAGAATGACTTTTTTTTTGGCCGAAAAAAATTTAAAATACTTAATACTTTAGTATGTTGTCTAAAATGTGAAGAAAAAGTCATACCGTAGTTTGTCATCGAAACAGTCGAACTATAGCATAACTTTTTCATCGACACAAAAATCACAAAAAATGTCATATTATAGTATGACTTTTTTTTTGGCCCAAAAAATTTAAAATACTTAATACTTTAGTATGTTGTCTAAAATGTGAAGAAAAAGTCATACCATAGTATGTCGTCGAAACAGTCGTACTATAGCATAACTTTTTCATCGACACAAAAATCACAAAAAATGTCATACTATAGCATGACTTTTTATTTGGCACAAAAAATTTAAAATACTTAATACTTTAGTATGTTGTCTAAAATGTGAAGAAAAAGTCATACCATAGTATGTCATCGAAACAGTCGAACTATAGCATAACTTTTTCATCGACACAAAAATCACAAAAAATGTCACACTATAGTATGACTTTTTTTTTGGCCCAAAAAATTTAAAATACTTAATACTTCAGTATGTTTTCTAAAATATGAAGAAAAAGTCATACCGTAGTATGTCGTCGAAACAGTCGTACTATAGCATAACTTTTTCATCAACACAAAAATCACAAAAAATGTCATACTATAGCATGACTTTTTATTTGGCACAAAAAATTTAAAATACTTAATACTTTAGTATGTTGTCTAAAATGTGAAGAAAAAGTCATACCATAGTATGTCGTCGAAACAGTCGAACTATAGCATAACTTTTTCATCGACACAAAAATCACAAAAAATGTCACACTATAGTATGACTTTTTTTTTGGCCCAAAAAAAATTCAAAATACTTAATACTTTAGTATCTGGTCTAAAATATGAAGAAAAAGTCATACTATAGTATGTCGTCGAAACAGTCGTACTATAGCATAACTTTTTCATCGACACAAAAATCACCAAAAATGTCATACTATAGTATGACTTTTTTTTTGGCCCAAAAAATTTAAAATACTTAATACTTTAGTATGTCATCTAAAATATGAAGAAAAAGTCATACCATAGTATGTCGTCGAAACAGTCGTACTATAGCATAACTTTTTCATCGACACAAAAATCACAAAAAATGTCACACTATCGTATGACTTTTTTTTTGGCCCAAAAAAATTTAAAATACTTAATACTTTAGTATGTCATCTAAAATATGAAGAAAAAGTCATACCATAGTATGTCGTCGAAACAGTCGTACTATAGCATAACTTTTTCATCGACACAAAAATCACCAAAAATGTCATACTATAGTATGACTTTTTTTTTTGGCCCAAAAATATTTAAAATACTTAATACTTTACTATGTTGTCTAAAATATGATGAAAAAGTCATACCGTAGTATGTCGTCGAAACAGTTGTACTATAGCATAACTTTTTCATCGACACAAAAATCACCAAAAATGTCATACTATAGTATGACTTTTTTTTTGGCCCAAAAAATTTAAAATACTTAATACTTTAGTATGTTGTCTAAAATGTGAAGAAAAAGTCATACTATAGTATGTCGTCGAAACAGTCGTACTATAGCATAACTTTTTCATCGACACAAAAATCACCAAAAATGTCATATTATAGTATGACTTTTTTTTTGGCCCAAAAAATTTAAAATACTTAATACTTTAGTATGTTGTCTAAAATGTGAAGAAAAAGTCATACCGTAGTATGTCATCGAAACAGTCGAACTATAGCATAACTTTTTCTTCGACACAAAAATCACAAAAAATGTCATGCTATAGTATGACTTTTTTTTTTACCCAAAAAATTTAAAATACTTAATACTTCAGTATGTTTTCTAAAATATGAAGAAAAAGTCATACCGTAGTATGTCGTCGAAACAGTCGTACTATAGCATAACTTTTTCATCGACACAAAAATCACAAAAAATGTCATACTATAGCATGACTTTTTATTTGGCACAAAAAATTTAAAATACTTAATACTTTAGTATGTTGTCTAAAATGTGAAGAAAAAGTCATACGATAGTATGTCATCGAAACAGTCGAACTATAGCATAACTTTTTCATCGACACAAAAATCACCAAAAATGTCATAGTATAGTATGACTTTTTTTTTTTCCCAAAAAATTTAAAATACTTAATACTTTAGTATGTTGTCTAAAATATGAAGTAAAAGTCATACCATAGTATGTCGTCGAAACAGTCGTACTATAGCATAACTTTTTCATCGACACAAAAATCATCAAAAATATCATACTATAGTATGATTTTTTTTTGGCCCAAAAAATTTAAAATACTTAATATTTTAGTATGTTGTCTAAAATATGAAGTAAAAGTCATACCATAGTATGTCGTCGAAACAGTCGTACTGTAGCATAACTTTTTCATCGACACAAAAATCACAAAAAATGTCATACTATAGTATGACTTTTTTTGTGGCCCAAAAAATTTAAAATACTTAATACTTTAGTATGTTGTCTAAAATATGAAGAAAAAGTCATACCGTAGTATGTCGTCGAAACAGTCGTACTATAGCATAACTTTTTCATCGACACAAAAATCACCAAAAATGTCATAGTATAGTGTGACTTTTTTTTTGGCCGAAAAAATTTAAAATACTTAATACTTCAGTATGTTGTCTAAAATATGAAGAAAAAGTCATACCGTAGTATGTCGTCGAAACAGTCGTACTATAGCATAACTTTTTCATCGACACAAAAATCACAAAAACTGTCATACTATACTATGACTTTTTTTTAAGCCCAAAAAATTTAAAACACTTAATACTTCAGTATGTTGTCTAAAATATGAAGAAAAAGTCATACCGTAGTATGTCGTCGAAACAGTCGTACTATAGCATAACTTTTTCATAGACACAAAAATCACAAAAAATGTCCTACTATAGTATGACTTTTTTTTTGGCCCAGAAAATTTAAAATACTTAATACTTTAGTATGTTGTCTAAAATATGAAGAAAAAGTCATACCGTAGTATGTCGTCGAAACAGTTGTACTATAGCATAACGTTTTTATCGACACAAAAATCACCAAAAATGTCATACTATAGTATGACTTTTTTTTTGGCCCAAAAAATTTAAAATACTTAATACTTTAGTATGTCATCTAAAATATGAAGAAAAAGTCATACCATAGTATGTCGTCGAAGCAGTCGTACTATAGCATAACTTTTTCATCGACACAAAAATCACAAAAAATGTCACAAAAAATGACTTTTTTTTTTTGCCCAAAAAATTTAAAATACTTAATACTTCAGTATGTCGTCTAAAATATGAAGAAAAAGTCATACCATAGTATGTCGTCGAAACAGTCGTACTATAGCATAACTTTTTCATCGACACAAAAATCACAAAAAATGTCATACTATAGTATGACTTTTTTTTTTGCCCAAAAAATTTAAAATACTTAATACTTCAGTATGTTGTCTAAAATATGAAGAAAAAGTCATACCATAGTATGTCGTCGAAACAGTCGTACTATAGCATAACTTTTTCATCGACACAAAAATCACAAAAAATGTCATACTATAGCATGACTTTTTATTTGGCACAAAAAATTTAAAATACTTAATACTTTAGTATGTTGTCTAAAATGTGAAGAAAAAGTCATACCATAGTATGTCATCGAAACAGTCGAACTATAGCATAACTTTTTCATCGACACAAAAATCACAAAAAATGTCACACTATAGTATGACTTTTTTTTTGGCCCAAAAAATTTAAAATACTTAATACTTCAGTATGTTTTCTAAAATATGAAGAAAAAGTCATACCGTAGTATGTCGTCGAAACAGTCGTACTATAGCATAACTTTTTCATCAACACAAAAATCACAAAAAATGTCATACTATAGCATGACTTTTTATTTGGCACAAAAAATTTAAAATACTTAATACTTTAGTATGTTGTCTAAAATGTGAAGAAAAAGTCATACCATAGTATGTCGTCGAAACAGTCGAACTATAGCATAACTTTTTCATCGACACAAAAATCACAAAAAATGTCACACTATAGTATGACTTTTTTTTTGGCCCAAAAAAAATTCAAAATACTTAATACTTTAGTATCTGGTCTAAAATATGAAGAAAAAGTCATACTATAGTATGTCGTCGAAACAGTCGTACTATAGCATAACTTTTTCATCGACACAAAAATCACCAAAAATGTCATACTATAGTATGACTTTTTTTTTGGCCCAAAAAATTTAAAATACTTAATACTTTAGTATGTCATCTAAAATATGAAGAAAAAGTCATACCATAGTATGTCGTCGAAGCAGTCGTACTATAGCATAACTTTTTCATCGACACAAAAATCACAAAAAATGTCACACTATCGTATGACTTTTTTTTTGGCCCAAAAAAATTTAAAATACTTAATACTTTAGTATGTCATCTAAAATATGAAGAAAAAGTCATACCATAGTATGTCGTCGAAACAGTCGTACTATAGCATAACTTTTTCATCGACACAAAAATCACCAAAAATGTCATACTATAGTATGACTTTTTTTTTTGGCCCAAAAATATTTAAAATACTTAATACTTTACTATGTTGTCTAAAATATGATGAAAAAGTCATACCGTAGTATGTCGTCGAAACAGTTGTACTATAGCATAACTTTTTCATCGACACAAAAATCACCAAAAATGTCATACTATAGTATGACTTTTTTTTTGGCCCAAAAAATTTAAAATACTTAATACTTTAGTATGTTGTCTAAAATGTGAAGAAAAAGTCATACTATAGTATGTCGTCGAAACAGTCGTACTATAGCATAACTTTTTCATCGACACAAAAATCACCAAAAATGTCATATTATAGTATGACTTTTTTTTTGGCCCAAAAAATTTAAAATACTTAATACTTTAGTATGTTGTCTAAAATGTGAAGAAAAAGTCATACCGTAGTATGTCATCGAAACAGTCGAACTATAGCATAACTTTTTCTTCGACACAAAAATCACAAAAAATGTCATGCTATAGTATGACTTTTTTTTTTGCCCAAAAAATTTAAAATACTTAATACTTCAGTATGTTTTCTAAAATATGAAGAAAAAGTCATACCGTAGTATGTCGTCGAAACAGTCGTACTATAGCATAACTTTTTCATCGACACAAAAATCACAAAAAATGTCATACTATAGCATGACTTTTTATTTGGCACAAAAAATTTAAAATACTTAATACTTTAGTATGTTGTCTAAAATGTGAAGAAAAAGTCATACGATAGTATGTCATCGAAACAGTCGAACTATAGCATAACTTTTTCATCGACACAAAAATCACCAAAAATGTCATAGTATAGTATGACTTTTTTTTTTTCCCAAAAAATTTAAAATACTTAATACTTTAGTATGTTGTCTAAAATATGAAGTAAAAGTCATACCATAGTATGTCGTCGAAACAGTCGTACTATAGCATAACTTTTTCATCGACACAAAAATCATCAAAAATATCATACTATAGTATGATTTTTTTTTGGCCCAAAAAATTTAAAATACTTAATATTTTAGTATGTTGTCTAAAATATGAAGTAAAAGTCATACCATAGTATGTCGTCGAAACAGTCGTACTGTAGCATAACTTTTTCATCGACACAAAAATCACAAAAAATGTCATACTATAGTATGACTTTTTTTGTGGCCCAAAAAATTTAAAATACTTAATACTTTAGTATGTTGTCTAAAATATGAAGAAAAAGTCATACCGTAGTATGTCGTCGAAACAGTCGTACTATAGCATAACTTTTTCATCGACACAAAAATCACCAAAAATGTCATAGTATAGTGTGACTTTTTTTTTGGCCGAAAAAATTTAAAATACTTAATACTTCAGTATGTTGTCTAAAATATGAAGAAAAAGTCATACCGTAGTATGTCGTCGAAACAGTCGTACTATAGCATAACTTTTTCATCGACACAAAAATCACAAAAACTGTCATACTATACTATGACTTTTTTTTAAGCCCAAAAAATTTAAAATACTTAATACTTCAGTATGTTGTCTAAAATATGAAGAAAAAGTCATACCGTAGTATGTCGTCGAAACAGTCGTACTATAGCATAACTTTTTCATAGACACAAAAATCACAAAAAATGTCCTACTATAGTATGACTTTTTTTTTGGCCCAGAAAATTTAAAATACTTAATACTTTAGTATGTTGTCTAAAATATGAAGAAAAAGTCATACCGTAGTATGTCGTCGAAACAGTTGTACTATAGCATAACGTTTTTATCGACACAAAAATCACCAAAAATGTCATGCTATAGTATGACTTTTTTTTTGGCCCAGAAAATTTAAAATACTGAATACTTTAGTATGTTGTCTAAAATATGAAGAAAAAGTTATACCGTAGTATGTCGTCGAAACAGTTGTACTATAGCATAACGTTTTTATCGACACAAAAATCACCAAAAATGTCATACTATAGTATGACTTTTTTTTTGGCCTAAAAAATATAAAATACTTAATACTTTAGTATGTTGTCTAAAATGTGAAGAAAAAGTCATACCGTAGTATGTCATCGAAACAGTCGAACTATAGCATAACTTTTTATTCGACACAAAAATCACAAAAAATGTCATGCTATAGTATGACTTTTTTTTTTTGCCCAAAAAATTTAAAATACTTAATACTTCAGTATGTCGTCTAAAATATGAAGAAAAAGTCATACCATAGTATGTCGTCGAAACAGTCGTACTATAGCATAACTTTTTCATCGACACAAAAATCACAAAAAATGTCATACTATAGTATGACTTTTTTTTTTGCCCAAAAAATTTAAAATACTTAATACTTCAGTATGTTGTCTAAAATATGAAGAAAAAGTCATACCATAGTATGTCGTCGAAACAGTCGTACTATAGCATAACTTTTTCATCGACACAAAAATCACCAAAAATGTCATACTATAGTATGACTTTTTTTGTGGCCCAAAAAATTTAAAATACTTAATACTTTAGTATGTTGTCTAAAATATGAAGAAAAAGTCATACCGTAGTATGTCGTCGAAACAGTCGTACTATAGCATAACTTTTTCATCGACACAAAAATCACCAAAAATGTCATAGTATAGTGTGACTTTTTTTTTGGCCGAAAAAATTTAAAATACTTAATACTTCAGTATGTTGTCTAAAATATGAAGAAAAAGTCATACCGTAGTATGTCGTCGAAACAGTCGTACTATAGCATAACTTTTTCATCGACACAAAAATCACAAAAACTGTCATACTATACTATGACTTTTTTTTAAGCCCAAAAAATTTAAAATACTTAATACTTCAGTATGTTGTCTAAAATATGAAGAAAAAGTCATACCGTAGTATGTCGTCGAAACAGTCGTACTATAGCATAACTTTTTCATAGACACAAAAATCACAAAAAATGTCCTACTATAGTATGACTTTTTTTTTGGCCCAGAAAATTTAAAATACTTAATACTTTAGTATGTTGTCTAAAATATGAAGAAAAAGTCATACCGTAGTATGTCGTCGAAACAGTTGTACTATAGCATAACGTTTTTATCGACACAAAAATCACCAAAAATGTCATGCTATAGTATGACTTTTTTTTTGGCCCAGAAAATTTAAAATACTGAATACTTTAGTATGTTGTCTAAAATATGAAGAAAAAGTTATACCGTAGTATGTCGTCGAAACAGTTGTACTATAGCATAACGTTTTTATCGACACAAAAATCACCAAAAATGTCATACTATAGTATGACTTTTTTTTTGGCCTAAAAAATATAAAATACTTAATACTTTAGTATGTTGTCTAAAATGTGAAGAAAAAGTCATACCGTAGTATGTCATCGAAACAGTCGAACTATAGCATAACTTTTTATTCGACACAAAAATCACAAAAAATGTCATGCTATAGTATGACTTTTTTTTTTTGCCCAAAAAATTTAAAATACTTAATACTTCAGTATGTCGTCTAAAATATGAAGAAAAAGTCATACCATAGTATGTCGTCGAAACAGTCGTACTATAGCATAACTTTTTCATCGACACAAAAATCACAAAAAATGTCATACTATAGTATGACTTTTTTTTTTGCCCAAAAAATTTAAAATACTTAATACTTCAGTATGTTGTCTAAAATATGAAGAAAAAGTCATACCATAGTATGTCGTCGAAACAGTCGTACTATAGCATAACTTTTTCATCGACACAAAAATCACCAAAAATGTCATAGTATAGTATGACTTTTTTTTTTTCCCAAAAAATTTAAAATACTTAATACTTTAGTATGTTGTCTAAAATATGAAGTAAAAGTCATACCATAGTATGTCGTCGAAACAGTCGTACTATAGCATAACTTTTTCATCGACACAAAAATCATCAAAAATGTCATACTATAGTATGATTTTTTTTTGGCCAAAAAAATTTAAAATACTTAATATTTTAGTATGTTGTCTAAAATATGAAGTAAAAGTCATACCATAGTATGTCGTCGAAACAGTCGTACTGTAGCATAACTTTTTCATCGACACAAAAATCACAAAAAATGTCATACTATAGTATGACTTTTTTTTTGGCCGAAAAAATTTAAAATACTTAATACTTCAGTATGTTGTCTAAAATATGAAGAAAAAGTCATACCGTAGTATGTCGTCGAAACAGTCGTACTATAGCATAACTTTTTCATCGACACAAAAATCACAAAAACTGTCATACTATACTATGACTTTTTTTTAAGCCCAAAAAATTTAAAATACTTAATACTTCAGTATGTTGTCTAAAATATGAAGAAAAAGTCATACCGTAGTATGTCGTCGAAACAGTCGTACTATAGCATAACTTTTTCATAGACACAAAAATCACAAAAAATGTCCTACTATAGTATGACTTTTTTTTTGGCCCAGAAAATTTAAAATACTTAATACTTTAGTATGTTGTCTAAAATATGAAGAAAAAGTCATACCGTAGTATGTCGTCGAAACAGTTGTACTATAGCATAACGTTTTTATCGACACAAAAATCACCAAAAATGTCATACTATAGTATGACTTTTTTTTTGGCCCAAAAAATTTAAAATACTTAATACTTCAGTATGTTGTCTAAAATATGAATAAAAAGTCATACCGTAGTATGTCGTCGAAACAGTCGTACTGTAGCATAACTTTTTCATAGACACAAAAATCACAAAAAATGTCATGCTATAGTATGACTTTTTTTTTGGCCCAGAAAATTTAAAATACTGAATACTTTAGTATGTTGTCTAAAATATGAAGAAAAAGTTATACCGTAGTATGTCGTCGAAACAGTTGTACTATAGCATAACGTTTTTATCGACACAAAAATCACCAAAAATGTCATACTATAGTATGACTTTTTTTTTGGCCTAAAAAATATAAAATACTTAATACTTTAGTATGTTGTCTAAAATGTGAAGAAAAAGTCATACCGTAGTATGTCATCGAAACAGTCGAACTATAGCATAACTTTTTATTCGACACAAAAATCACAAAAAATGTCATGCTATAGTATGACTTTTTTTTTTTGCCCAAAAAATTTAAAATACTTAATACTTCAGTATGTCGTCTAAAATATGAAGAAAAAGTCATACCATAGTATGTCGTCGAAACAGTCGTACTATAGCATAACTTTTTCATCGACACAAAAATCACAAAAAATGTCATACTATAGTATGACTTTTTTTTTTGCCCAAAAAATTTAAAATACTTAATACTTCAGTATGTTGTCTAAAATATGAAGAAAAAGTCATACCATAGTATGTCGTCGAAACAGTCGTACTATAGCATAACTTTTTCATCGACACAAAAATCACCAAAAATGTCATAGTATAGTATGACTTTTTTTTTGGCCGAAAAAATTTAAAATACTTAATACTTCAGTATGTTGTCTAAAATATGAAGAAAAAGTCATACCGTAGTATGTCGTCGAAACAGTCGTACTATAGCATAACTTTTTCATCGACACAAAAATCACAAAAAATGTCATACTATACTATGACTTTTTTTTAAGCCCAAAAAATTTAAAACACTTAATACTTCAGTATGTTGTCTTAAATATGAAGAAAAAGTCATACCGTAGTATGTCGTCGAAACAGTCGTACTATAGCATAACTTTTTCATAGACACAAAAATCACAAAAAATGTCCTACTATAGTATGACTTTTTTTTTGGCCCAGAAAATTTAAAATACTTAATACTTTAGTATGTTGTCTAAAATATGAAGAAAAAGTTATACCGTAGTATGTCGTCGAAACAGTTGTTCTATAGCATAACGTTTTTATCGACACAAAAATCACCAAAAATGTCATACTATAGTATGACTTTTTATTTGGCCCAAAAAATATAAAATACTTAATACTTTAGTATGTCGTCTAAAATATGAAGAAAAAGTCATAACGTAGTATGTCGTCGAAACAGTTGTACTATAGCATAACTTTTTCATCGACACAAAAATCACCAAAAATGTCATACTATAGTATGACTTTTTTTTTTGCCCAAAAAATTTAAAATACTTAATACTTCAGTATGTTGTCTAAAATATGAAGAAAAAGTCATACCATAGTATGTCGTCGAAACAGTCGTACTATAGCATAACTTTTTCATAGACACAAAAATCACAAAAAATGTCCTACTATAGTATGACTTTTTTTTTGGCCCAGAAAATTTAAAATACTTAATACTTTAGTATGTTGTCTAAAATATGAAGAAAAAGTTATACCGTAGTATGTCGTCGAAACAGTTGTTCTATAGCATAACGTTTTTATCGACACAAAAATCACCAAAAATGTCATACTATAGTATGACTTTTTATTTGGCCCAAAAAATATAAAATACTTAATACTTTAGTATGTCGTCTAAAATATGAAGAAAAAGTCATAACGTAGTATGTCGTCGAAACAGTTGTACTATAGCATAACTTTTTCATCGACACAAAAATCACCAAAAATGTCATACTATAGTATGACTTTTTTTTTTGCCCAAAAAATTTAAAATACTTAATACTTCAGTATGTTGTCTAAAATATGAAGAAAAAGTCATACCATAGTATGTCGTCGAAACAGTCGTACTATAGCATAACTTTTTCATCGACACAAAAATCACGAAAAATGTTATACTATAGTATGACTTTTTTTTTGACCAAAAAAATTTAAAATACTTAATACTTTAGTATGATGTCTAAAATATGAAGAAAAAGTCTTACCATAGTATGTCATCGAAACAGTCGAACTATAGCATAACTTTTTCATCGACACAAAAATCACAAAAAATGTTAAACTATAGTATGACTTTTTTTTTGACCAAAAAAATTTAAAATACTTAATACTTTAGTATGTTGTCTAAAATATGAAGAAAAAGTCATACCGTAGTATGTCGTCGAAACAGTTGTACTATAGCATAACTTTTTCATCGACACAAAAATCACAAAAAATGTCATACTATAGTATGACTTTTTTTTTGGCCCAAAAATATTTAAAATACTTAATACTTTAGTATGTTGTCTAAAATATGAAGAAAAAGTCATACCGTAGTATGTCGTCGAAACAGTTGTACTATAGCATAACTTTTTCATCGACACAAAAATCACCAAAAATGTCATACTATAGTATGACTTTTTTTTTGGCCCAAAAATATTTAAAATACTTAATACTTTAGTATGTTGTCTAAAATATGAAGAAAAAGTCATACCATAGTATGTCGTCGAAACAGTCGTACTGTAGCATAACTTTTTCATCGACACAAAAATCACAAAAAATGTCATACTATAGTATGACTTTTTTATTGGCCCAAAAAATTTAAAATACTTAATACTTTAGTATGTTGTCTAAAATATGAAGAAAAAGTCATACCGTAGTATGTCGTCGAAACAGTTGTACTATAGCATAACTTTTTCATCGACACAAAAATCACAAAAAATGTCATACTATAGTATGACTTTTTTTTTGGCCCAAAAATATTTAAAATACTTAATACTTTAGTATGTTGTCTAAAATATGAAGAAAAAGTCATACCGTAGTATGTCGTCGAAACAGTTGTACTATAGCATAACTTTTTCATCGACACAAAAATCACAAAAAATGTCATACTATAGTATGACTTTTTTTTTGGCCCAAAAAATTGAAAAGACTTAATACTTTAGTATGTCGTCTAAAATATGAAGAAAAAGTCATACCGTAGTATGTCGTCGAAACAGTCGTACTGTAGCATAACTTTTTCATCGACACAAAAATCACAAAAAATGTCATACTATAGTATGACTTTTTTTTTGGCCCAAAAATATTTAAAATACTTAATACTTTAGTATGTTGTCTAAAATATGAAGAAAAAGTCATACCGTAGTATGTCGTCGAAACAGTTGTACTATAGCATAACTTTTTCATCGACACAAAAATCACCAAAAATGTCATACTATAGTATGACTTTTTTTTTGGCCCAAAAAATTGAAAAGACTTAATACTTTAGTATGTCGTCTAAAATATGAAGAAAAAGTCATACCGTAGTATGTCGTCGAAACAGTTGTACTATAGCATAACTTTTTCATCGACACAAAAATCACAAAAAATGTCATTCTATAGCATGACTTTTTTTTTGGCCCAAAAATATTTAAAATACTTAATACTTTAGTATGTTGTCTAAAATATGAAGAAAAAGTCATACCGTAGTATGTCGTCGAAACAGTTGTACTATAGCATAACTTTTTCATCGACACAAAAATCACAAAAAATGTCATACTATAGTATGACTTTTTTTTTGGCCCAAAAAATTGAAAAGACTTAATACTTTAGTATGTCGTCTAAAATATGAAGAAAAAGTCATACCGTAGTATGTCGTCGAAACAGTCGTACTGTAGCATAACTTTTTCATCGACATAAAAATCACAAAAAATGTCATACTATAGTATGACTTTTTTATTGGCCCAAAAAATTTAAAATACTTAATACTTTAGTATGTTGTCTAAAATATGAAGAAAAAGTCATACCGTAGTATGTCGTCGAAACAGTTGTACTATAGCATAACTTTTTCATCGACACAAAAATCACAAAAAATGTCATACTATAGTATGACTTTTTTTTTGGCCCAAAAATATTTAAAATACTTAATACTTTAGTATGTTGTCTAAAATATGAAGAAAAAGTCATACCGTAGTATGTCGTCGAAACAGTTGTACTATAGCATAACTTTTTCATCGACACAAAAATCACCAAAAATGTCATACTATAGTATGACTTTTTTTTTGGCCCAAAAAATTGAAAAGACTTAATACTTTAGTATGTTGTCTAAAATATGAAGAAAAAGTCATACCGTAGTATGTCGTCGAAACAGTCGTACTGTAGCATAACTTTTTCATCGACACAAAAATCACAAAAAATGTCATACTATAGCATGACTTTTTTTTTGGCCCAAAAAAATTTAAAATACTTAATACTTTAGTATGTTGTCTAAAATATGAAGAAAAAGTCATACCGTAGTATGTCATCGAAACAGTCGTACTATAGCATAACTTTTTCATCGACACAAAAATCACAAAAAATGTCATACTATAGTATGACTTTTTTTTTGGCCCAAAAATATTTAAAATACTTAATACTTTAGTATGTTGTCTAAAATATGATGAAAAAGTCATACCGTAGTATGTCGTCGAAACAGTTGTACTATAGCATAACTTTTTCATCGACACAAAAATCACCAAAAATGTCATACTATAGTATGACTTTTTTTTTGGCCCAAAAAATTGAAAAGACTTAATACTTTAGTATGTTGTCTAAAATATGAAGAAAAAGTCATACCGTAGTATGTCGTCGAAACAGTTGTACTATAGCATAACTTTTTCATCGACACAAAAATCACCAAAAATGTCATACTATAGTATGACTTTTGTTTTGGCCCAAAAAATTGGAAAGACTTAATACTTTAGTATGTTGTCTAAAATATGAAGAAAAAGTCATACCGTAGTATGTCGTCGAAACAGTTGTACTATAGCATAACTTTTTCATCGACACAAAAATCACCAAAAATGTCATACTATAGTATGACTTTTTTTTTGGCCCAAAAATATTTAAAATACTTAATACTTTAGTATGTTGTCTAAAATATGATGAAAAAGTCATACCGTAGTATGTCGTCGAAACAGTTGTACTATAGCATAACTTTTTCATCGACACAAAAATCACCAAAAATGTCATACTATAGTATGACTTTTTTTTTGGCCCAAAAATATTTAAAATACTTAATACTTTAGTATGTTGTCTAAAATATGAAGAAAAAGTCATACCGTAGTATGTCGTCGAAACAGTTGTACTATAGCATAACTTTTTCATCGACACAAAAATCACAAAAAATGTCATACTATAGTATGACTTCTTTTTTGGCCCAAAAAATTGAAAAGACTTAATACTTTAGTATGTTGTCTAAAATATGAAGAAAAAGTCATACCGTAGTATGTCATCGAAACAGTCGTACTATAGCATAACTTTTTCATCGACACAAAAATCACAAAAAATGTCATACTATAGTATGACTTTTTTTTTGGCCCAAAAATATTTAAAATACTTAATACTTTAGTATGTTGTCTAAAATATGATGAAAAAGTCATACCGTAGTATGTCGTCGAAACAGTTGTACTATAGCATAACTTTTTCATCGACACAAAAATCACCAAAAATGTCATACTATAGTATGACTTTTTTTTTGGCCCAAAAAATTGAAAAGACTTAATACTTTAGTATGTTGTCTAAAATATGAAGAAAAAGTCATACCGTAGTATGTCGTCGAAACAGTTGTACTATAGCATAACTTTTTCATCGACACAAAAATCACCAAAAATGTCATACTATAGTATGACTTTTGTTTTGGCCCAAAAAATTGGAAAGACTTAATACTTTAGTATGTTGTCTAAAATATGAAGAAAAAGTCATACCGTAGTATGTCGTCGAAACAGTTGTACTATAGCATAACTTTTTCATCGACACAAAAATCACCAAAAATGTCATACTATAGTATGACTTTTTTTTTGGCCCAAAAATATTTAAAATACTTAATACTTTAGTATGTTGTCTAAAATATGAAGAAAAAGTCATACCGTAGTATGTCGTCGAAACAGTTGTACTATAGCATAACTTTTTCATCGACACAAAAATCACAAAAAATGTCATACTATAGTATGACTTTTTTTTTGGCCCAAAAATATTTAAAATACTTAATACTTTAGTATGTTGTCTAAAATATGAAGAAAAAGTCATACCGTAGTATGTCGTCGAAACAGTTGTACTATAGCATAACTTTTTCATCGACACAAAAATCACAAAAAATGTCATACTATAGTATGACTTTTTTTTTGGCCCAAAAAATTGAAAAGACTTAATACTTTAGTATGTCGTCTAAAATATGAAGAAAAAGTCATACCGTAGTATGTCGTCGAAACAGTCGTACTGTAGCATAACTTTTTCATCGACATAAAAATCACAAAAAATGTCATACTATAGTATGACTTTTTTATTGGCCCAAAAAATTTAAAATACTTAATACTTTAGTATGTTGTCTAAAATATGAAGAAAAAGTCATACCGTAGTATGTCGTCGAAACAGTTGTACTATAGCATAACTTTTTCATCGACACAAAAATCACAAAAAATGTCATACTATAGTATGACTTTTTTTTTGGCCCAAAAATATTTAAAATACTTAATACTTTAGTATGTTGTCTAAAATATGAAGAAAAAGTCATACCGTAGTATGTCGTCGAAACAGTTGTACTATAGCATAACTTTTTCATCGACACAAAAATCACCAAAAATGTCATACTATAGTATGACTTTTTTTTTGGCCCAAAAAATTGAAAAGACTTAATACTTTAGTATGTTGTCTAAAATATGAAGAAAAAGTCATACCGTAGTATGTCGTCGAAACAGTCGTACTGTAGCATAACTTTTTCATCGACACAAAAATCACAAAAAATGTCATACTATAGCATGACTTTTTTTTTGGCCCAAAAAAATTTAAAATACTTAATACTTTAGTATGTTGTCTAAAATATGAAGAAAAAGTCATACCGTAGTATGTCATCGAAACAGTCGTACTATAGCATAACTTTTTCATCGACACAAAAATCACAAAAAATGTCATACTATAGTATGACTTTTTTTTTGGCCCAAAAATATTTAAAATACTTAATACTTTAGTATGTTGTCTAAAATATGATGAAAAAGTCATACCGTAGTATGTCGTCGAAACAGTTGTACTATAGCATAACTTTTTCATCGACACAAAAATCACCAAAAATGTCATACTATAGTATGACTTTTTTTTTGGCCCAAAAAATTGAAAAGACTTAATACTTTAGTATGTTGTCTAAAATATGAAGAAAAAGTCATACCGTAGTATGTCGTCGAAACAGTTGTACTATAGCATAACTTTTTCATCGACACAAAAATCACCAAAAATGTCATACTATAGTATGACTTTTGTTTTGGCCCAAAAAATTGGAAAGACTTAATACTTTAGTATGTTGTCTAAAATATGAAGAAAAAGTCATACCGTAGTATGTCGTCGAAACAGTTGTACTATAGCATAACTTTTTCATCGACACAAAAATCACCAAAAATGTCATACTATAGTATGACTTTTTTTTTGGCCCAAAAATATTTAAAATACTTAATACTTTAGTATGTTGTCTAAAATATGATGAAAAAGTCATACCGTAGTATGTCGTCGAAACAGTTGTACTATAGCATAACTTTTTCATCGACACAAAAATCACCAAAAATGTCATACTATAGTATGACTTTTTTTTTGGCCCAAAAATATTTAAAATACTTAATACTTTAGTATGTTGTCTAAAATATGATGAAAAAGTCATACCGTAGTATGTCGTCGAAACAGTTGTACTATAGCATAACTTTTTCGTCGACACAAAAATCACCAAAAATATCATACTATAGTATGACTTTTTTTTTGGCCCAAAAAATTGAAAAGACTTAATACTTTAGTATGTTGTCTAAAATATGAAGAAAAAGTCATACCGTAGTATGTCGTCGAAACAGTCGTACTGTAGCATAACTTTTTCATCGACACAAAAATCACAAAAAATGTCATACTATAGTATGACTTTTTTTTTGGCCCAAAAAAATTTAAAATACTTAATACTTTAGTATGTTGTCTAAAATATGAAGAAAAAGTCATACCGTAGTATGTCGTCGAAACAGTCGTACTATAGCATAACTTTTTCATCGACACAAAAATCACAAAAAATGTCATACTATAGTATGACTTTTTTTTTGGCCCAAAAATATTTAAAATACTTAATACTTTAGTATGTTGTCTAAAATATGATGAAAAAGTCATACCGTAGTATGTCGTCGAAACAGTTGTACTATAGCATAACTTTTTCATCGACACAAAAATCACCAAAAATGTCATACTATAGTATGACTTTTTTTTTGGCCCAAAAAATTGAAAAGACTTAATACTTTAGTATGTTGTCTAAAATATGAAGAAAAAGTCATACCGTAGTATGTCGTCGAAACAGTCGTACTGTAGCATAACTTTTTCATCGACACAAAAATCACAAAAAATGTCATACTATAGTATGACTTTTTTTTTGGCCCAAAAAAATTTAAAATACTTAATACTTCAGTATGTTGTCTAAAATATGAAGAAAAAGTCATACCGTAGTATGTCGTCGAAACAGTCGTACTATAGCATAACTTTTTCATCGACACAAAAATCACAAAAAATGTCATACTATCGTATGACTTGTTTTTTGGCCCAAAAATATTTAAAATACTTAATACTTTAGTATGTTGTCTAAAATATGAAGAAAAAGTCATACCGTAGTATGTCGTCGAAACAGTTGTACTATAGCATAACTTTTTCATAGACACAAAAATCACAAAAAATGTCATACTATAGTATGACTTGTTTTTTGGCCCAAAAATATTTAAAATACTTAATACTTTAGTATGTTGTCTAAAATATGAAGAAAAAGTCATACCGTAGTATGTCGTCGAAACAGTTGTACTATAGCATAACTTTTTCATCGACACAAAAATCACCAAAAATGTCATACTATAGTATGACTTTTCTTTTGGCCCAAAAATATTTAAAATACTTAATACTTTAGTATGTTGTCTAAAATATGATGAAAAAGTCATACCGTAGTATGTCGTCGAAACAGTTGTACTATAGCATAACTTTTTCATCGACACAAAAATCACCAAAAATGTCATACTATAGTATGACTTTTGTTTTGGCCCAAAAAATTGAAAAGACTTAATACTTTAGTATGTTGTCTAAAATATGAAGAAAAAGTCATACCGTAGTATGTCGTCGAAACAGTTGTACTATAGCATAACTTTTTCATCGACACAAAAATCACCAAAAATGTCATACTATAGTATGACTTTTTTTTTGGCCGAAAAATATTTAAAATACTTAATACTTTAGTATGTTGTCTAAAATATGATGAAAAAGTCATACCGTAGTATGTCGTCGAAACAGTTGTACTATAGCATAACTTTTTCATCGACACAAAAATCACCAAAAATGTCATACTATAGTATGACTTTTTTTTTGGCCCAAAAATATTTAAAATACTTAATACTTTAGTATGTTGTCTAAAATATGAAGAAAAAGTCATACCATAGTATGTCGTCGAAACAGTCGTACTATAGCATAACTTTTTCATCGACACAAAAATCACCAAAAATGTCTTACTATAGTATGACTTTTTTTTTGGCCCAAAAAAATTGAAAAGACTTAATACTTTAGTATGTCGTCTACAATATGAAGAAAAAGTCATACCATAGTATGTCGTCGAAACAGTCGTACTATAGCATAACTTTTTCATCGACACAAAAATCACAAAAAATGTCATACTATAGTATGACTTTTTTTTTGGCCCAAAAATATTTAAAATACTTAATACTTTAGTATGTTGTCTAAAATATGATGAAAAAGTCATACCGTAGTATGTCGTCGAAACAGTTGTACTATAGCATAACTTTTTCATCGACACAAAAATCACCAAAAATGTCATACTATAGTATGACTTTTTTTTTTGGCCCAAAAATATTTAAAATACTTAATACTTTAGTATGTTGTCTAAAATATGATGAAAAAGTCATACCGTAGTATGTCGTCGAAACAGTTGTACTATAGCATAACTTTTTCGTCGACACAAAAATCACCAAAAATATCATACTATAGTATGACTTTTTTTTTGGCCCAAAAAAATTTAAAATACTTAATACTTTAGTATGTTGTCTAAAATATGAAGAAAAAGTCATACCGTAGTATGTCGTCGAAACAGTTGTACTATAGCATAACTTTTTCATAGACACAAAAATCACAAAAAATGTCATACTATAGTATGACTTGTTTTTTGGCCCAAAAATATTTAAAATACTTAATACTTTAGTATGTTGTCTAAAATATGAAGAAAAAGTCATACCGTAGTATGTCGTCGAAACAGTTGTACTATAGCATAACTTTTTCATCGACACAAAAATCACAAAAAATGTCATTCTATAGTATGACTTTTTTTTTGGCCCAAAAAAATTTAAAATACTTAATACTTTAGTATGTTGTCTAAAATATGAAGAAAAAGTCATACCGTAGTATGTCGTCGAAACAGTCGTACTATAGAATAACTTTTTCATCGACACAAAAATCAGAAAAAATGTCATACTATAGTATGACTTGTTTTTTGGCCCAAAAATATTTAAAATACTTAATACTTTAGTATGTTGTCTAAAATATGAAGAAAAAGTCATACCGTAGTATGTCGTCGAAACAGTTGTATTATAGCATAACTTTTTCATCGACACAAAAATCACCAAAAATGTCATACTATAGTATGACTTTTTTTTTTGGCCCAAAAATATTTAAAATACTTAATACTTTAGTATGTTGTATAAAATATGATGAAAAAGTCATACCGTAGTATGTCGTCGAAACAGTTGTACTATAGCATAACTTTTTCATCGACACAAAAATCACCAAAAATGTCATACTATAGTATGACTTTTTTTTTGGCCCAAAAAAATTTAAAATACTTAATACTTTAGTTTGTTGTCTAAAATATGAAGAAAAAGTCATACCGTAGTATGTCGTCGAAACAGTCGTACTATAGCATAACTTTTTCATCGACACAAATATCACAAAAAATGTCATACTATAGTATGACTTTTTTTTTGGCCCAAAAAAATTTAAAATACTTAATACTTTAGTATGTTGTCTAAAATATGAAGAAATGTCATACCATTGTATGTCGTCGAAACAGTTGTACTATAGCATAACTTTTTCATCGACACAAAAATCACAAAAAATGTCATACTATAGTATGACTTTTTTTTTGGCCCAAAAAAATTTAAAATACTTAATACTTCAGTATGTTGTCTAAAATATGAAGAAAAAGTCATACCGTAGTATGTCGTCGAAACAGTCGTACTATAGCATAACTTTTTCATCGACACAAAAATCACAAAAAATGTCATACTATCGTATGACTTGTTTTTTGGCCCAAAAATATTTAAAATACTTAATACTTTAGTATGTTGTCTAAAATATGAAGAAAAAGTCATACCGTAGTATGTCGTCGAAACAGATGTACTATAGCATAACTTTTTCATCGACACAAAAATCACCAAAAATGTCATACTATAGTATGACTTTTTTTTTGGCCCAAAAAAATTTAAAATACTTAATACTTTAGTTTGTTGTCTTAAATATGAAGAAAAAGTCATACCGTAGTATGTCGTCGAAACAGTCGTACTATAGCATAACTTTTTCATCGACACAAATATCACAAAAAATGTCATACTATAGTATGACTTTTTTTTTGGCCCAAAAAAATTTAAAATACTTAATACTTTAGTATGTTGTCTAAAATATGAAGAAATGTCATACCATTGTATGTCGTCGAAACAGTTGTACTATAGCATAACTTTTTCATCGACACAAAAATCACAAAAAATGTCATACTATAGTATGACTTTTTTTTTTGTCCCAAAAAAATTTAAAATACTTAATACTTTAGTTTGTTGTCTAAAATATGAAGAAAAAGTCATACCATAGTATGTCGTCGAAACAGTCGTACTATAGCATAACTTTTTCATCGACACAAAAATCACAAAAAATGTCATACTATAGTATGACTTTTTTTTTGGCCCAAAAAAATTTAAAATACTTAATACTTCAGTATGTTGTCTAAAATATGAAGAAAAAGTCATACCGTAGTATGTCGTCGAAACAGTCGTACTATAGCATAACTTTTTCATCGACACAAAAATCACAAAAAATGTCATACTATCGTATGACTTGTTTTTTGGCCCAAAAATATTTAAAATACTTAATACTTTAGTATGTTGTCTAAAATATGAAGAAAAAGTCATACCGTAGTATGTCGTCGAAACAGTTGTACTATAGCATAACTTTTTCATAGACACAAAAATCACAAAAAATGTCATACTATAGTATGACTTGTTTTTTGGCCCAAAAATATTTAAAATACTTAATACTTTAGTATGTTGTCTAAAATATGACGAAAAAGTCATACCGTAGTATGTCGTCGAAACAGTTGTACTATAGCATAACTTTTTCATCGACACAAATATCACAAAAAATGTCATACTATAGTATGACTTTTTTTTTGGCCCAAAAAATTTTAAAATACTTAATACTTTAGTATGTTGTCTAAAATATGAAGAAATGTCATACCATAGTATGTCGTCGAAACAGTTGTACTATAGCATAACTTTTTCATCGACACAAAAATCACCAAAAATGTCATACTATAGTATGACTTTTTTTTTGGCCCAAAAAATTGAAAAGACTTAATACTTTAGTATGTTGTCTAAAATATGAAGAAAAAGTCATACCGTAGTATGTCGTTGAAACAGTCGTACTGTAGCATAACTTTTTCATCGACACAAAAATCACAAAAAATGTCATACTATAGTATGACTTTTTTTTTGGCCCAAAAAAATTTAAAATACTTAATACTTTAGTATGTTGTCTAAAATATGAAGAAAAAGTCATACCGTAGTATGTCGTCGAAACAGTCGTACTATAGCATAACTTTTTCATCGACACAAAAATCACAAAAAATGTCATACCTTCAACTATCTAAAAACAAGTCTTAAAATTCTAAACTGCCCATGATTTGACAATCACATTGCCAGTTTAGTATAATTTGAGACTCTGATTCCACGTAGCATCCCTTATAGTCTGTAGTCCAAAAAGGCAGGAATCGAGAGTATCGCAGGTTGCAAAAAACAAACTTCAGATTTTTTTTCAAATGAAAAAAAAAAAAAGAAAAAGAACTTCATTTGATGACCTGAGATAAAACGACTTTTTTTTTGGCCCAAAAATATTTAAAATACTTAATACTTTAGTATGTTGTCTAAAATATGATGAAAAAGTCATACCGTAGTATGTCGTCGAAACAGTTGTACTATAGCATAACTTTTTCATCGACACAAAAATCACCAAAAATGTCATACTATAGTATGACTTTTTTTTTGGCCCAAAAAATTGAAAAGACTTAATACTTTAGTATGTTGTCTAAAATATGAAGAAAAAGTCATACCGTAGTATGTCGTCGAAACAGTCGTACTGTAGCATAACTTTTTCATCGACACAAAAATCACAAAAAATGTCATACTATAGTATGAGTTTTTTTTTGGCCCAAAAAAATTTAAAATACTTAATACTTTAGTTTGTTGTCTAAAATATGAAGAAAAAGTCATACCATAGTATGTCGTCGAAACAGTCGTACTATAGCATAACTTTTTCATCGACACAAAAATCACAAAAAATGTCATACTATAGTATGACTTTTTTTTTGGCCCAAAAAAATTTAAAATACTTAATACTTCAGTATGTTGTCTAAAATATGAAGAAAAAGTCATACCGTAGTATGTCGTCGAAACAGTCGTACTATAGCATAACTTTTTCATCGACACAAAAATCACAAAAAATGTCATACAATCGTATGACTTGTTTTTTGGCCCAAAAATATTTAAAATACTTAATACTTTAGTATGTTGTCTAAAATATGAAGAAAAAGTCATACCGTAGTATGTCGTCGAAACAGTTGTACTATAGCATAACTTTTTCATAGACACAAAAATCACAAAAAATGTCATACTATAGTATGACTTGTTTTTTGGCCCAAAAATATTTAAAATACTTAATACTTTAGTATGTTGTCTAAAATATGAAGAAAAAGTCATACCGTAGTATGTCGTCGAAACAGTTGTACTATAGCATAACTTTTTCATCGACACAAAAATCACCAAAAATGTCATACTATAGTATGACTTTTTTTTTGGCCCAAAAATATTTAAAATACTTAATACTTTAGTATGTTGTCTAAAATATGATGAAAAAGTCATACCGTAGTATGTCGTCGAAACAGTTGTACTATAGCATAACTTTTTCATCGACACAAAAATCACCAAAAATGTCATACTATAGTATGACTTTTTTTTTGGCCCAAAAAAATTTAAAATACTTAATACTTTAGTATGTTGTCTAAAATATGAAGAAAAAGTCATACCGTAGTATGTCGTCGAAACAGTTGTACTATAGCATAACTTTTTCATCGACACAAAAATCACCAAAAATGTCATACTATAGTATGACTTTTGTTTTGGCCCAAAAAATTGAAAAGACTTAATACTTTAGTATGTTGTCTAAAATATGAAGAAAAAGTCATACCGTAGTATGTCGTCGAAACAGTTGTACTATAGCATAACTTTTTCATCGACACAAAAATCACCAAAAATGTCATACTATAGTATGACTTTTTTTTTGGCCCAAAAATATTTAAAATACTTAATACTTTAGTATGTTGTCTAAAATATGATGAAAAAGTCATACCGTAGTATGTCGTCGAAACAGTTGTACTATAGCATAACTTTTTCATCGACACAAAAATCACCAAAAATGTCATACTATAGTATGACTTTTTTTTTGGCCCAAAAATATTTAAAATACTTAATACTTTAGTATGTTGTCTAAAATATGATGAAAAAGTCATACCGTAGTATGTCGTCGAAACAGTTGTACTATAGCATAACTTTTTCGTCGACACAAAAATCACCAAAAATATCATACTATAGTATGACTTTTTTTTTGGCCCAAAAAAATTTAAAATACTTAATACTTTAGTATGTTGTCTAAAATATGAAGAAAAAGTCATACCGTAGTATGTCGTCGAAACAGTTGTACTATAGCATAACTTTTTAATAGACACAAAAATCACAAAAAATGTCATACTATAGTATGACTTGTTTTTTGGCCCAAAAATATTTAAAATACTTAATACTTTAGTATGTTGTCTAAAATATGAAGAAAAAGTCATACCGTAGTATGTCGTCGAAACAGTTGTACTATAGCATAACTTTTTCATCGACACAAAAATCACAAAAAATGTCATACTATAGTATGACTTTTTTTTTGGCCCAAAAAAATTTAAAATACTTAATACTTTAGTATGTTGTCTAAAATATGAAGAAAAAGTCATACCGTAGTATGTCGTCGAAACAGTCGTACTATAGAATAACTTTTTCATCGACACAAAAATCACAAAAAATGTCATACTATAGTATGACTTGTTTTTTGGCCCAAAAATATTTAAAATACTTAATACTTTAGTATGTTGTCTAAAATATGAAGAAAAAGTCATACCGTAGTATGTCGTCGAAACAGTTGTATTATAGCATAACTTTTTCATCGACACAAAAATCACCAAAAATGTCATACTATAGTATGACTTTTTTTTTTGGCCCAAAAATATTTAAAATACTTAATACTTTAGTATGTTGTCTAAAATATGACGAAAAAGTCATACCGTAGTATGTCGTCGAAACAGTTGTACTATAGCATAACTTTTTCATCGACACAAATATCACAAAAAATGTCATACTATAGTATGACTTTTTTTTTGGCCCAAAAAATTTTAAAATACTTAATACTTTAGTATGTTGTCTAAAATATGAAGAAATGTCATACCATAGTATGTCGTCGAAACAGTTGTACTATAGCATAACTTTTTCATCGACACAAAAATCACCAAAAATGTCATACTATAGTATGACTTTTTTTTTGGCCCAAAAAATTGAAAAGACTTAATACTTTAGTATGTTGTCTAAAATATGAAGAAAAAGTCATACCGTAGTATGTCGTTGAAACAGTCGTACTGTAGCATAACTTTTTCATCGACACAAAAATCACAAAAAATGTCATACTATAGTATGACTTTTTTTTTGGCCCAAAAAAATTTAAAATACTTAATACTTTAGTATGTTGTCTAAAATATGAAGAAAAAGTCATACCGTAGTATGTCGTCGAAACAGTCGTACTATAGCATAACTTTTTCATCGACACAAAAATCACAAAAAATGTCATACTATAGTATGACTTTTTTTTTGGCCCAAAAATATTTAAAATACTTAATACTTTAGTATGTTGTCTAAAATATGATGAAAAAGTCATACCGTAGTATGTCGTCGAAACAGTTGTACTATAGCATAACTTTTTCATCGACACAAAAATCACCAAAAATGTCATACTATAGTATGACTTTTTTTTTGGCCCAAAAAATTGAAAAGACTTAATACTTTAGTATGTTGTCTAAAATATGAAGAAAAAGTCATACCGTAGTATGTCGTCGAAACAGTCGTACTGTAGCATAACTTTTTCATCGACACAAAAATCACAAAAAATGTCATACTATAGTATGAGTTTTTTTTTGGCCCAAAAAAATTTAAAATACTTAATACTTTAGTTTGTTGTCTAAAATATGAAGAAAAAGTCATACCATAGTATGTCGTCGAAACAGTCGTACTATAGCATAACTTTTTCATCGACACAAAAATCACAAAAAATGTCATACTATAGTATGACTTTTTTTTTGGCCCAAAAAAATTTAAAATACTTAATACTTCAGTATGTTGTCTAAAATATGAAGAAAAAGTCATACCGTAGTATGTCGTCGAAACAGTTGTACTATAGCATAACTTTTTCATAGACACAAAAATCACAAAAAATGTCATACTATAGTATGACTTGTTTTTTGGCCCAAAAATATTTAAAATACTTAATACTTTAGTATGTTGTCTAAAATATGAAGAAAAAGTCATACCGTAGTATGTCGTCGAAACAGTTGTACTATAGCATAACTTTTTCATCGACACAAAAATCACCAAAAATGTCATACTATAGTATGACTTTTCTTTTGGCCCAAAAATATTTAAAATACTTAATACTTTAGTATGTTGTCTAAAATATGATGAAAAAGTCATACCGTAGTATGTCGTCGAAACAGTTGTACTATAGCATAACTTTTTCATCGACACAAAAATCACCAAAAATGTCATACTATAGTATGACTTTTGTTTTGGCCCAAAAAATTGAAAAGACTTAATACTTTAGTATGTTGTCTAAAATATGAAGAAAAAGTCATACCGTAGTATGTCGTCGAAACAGTTGTACTATAGCATAACTTTTTCATCGACACAAAAATCACCAAAAATGTCATACTATAGTATGACTTTTTTTTTGGCCCAAAAATATTTAAAATACTTAATACTTTAGTATGTTGTCTAAAATATGATGAAAAAGTCATACCGTAGTATGTCGTCGAAACAGTTGTACTATAGCATAACTTTTTCATCGACACAAAAATCACCAAAAATGTCATACTATAGTATGACTTTTTTTTTGGCCCAAAAATATTTAAAATACTTAATACTTTAGTATGTTGTCTAAAATATGATGAAAAAGTCATACCGTAGTATGTCGTCGAAACAGTTGTACTATAGCATAACTTTTTCGTCGACACAAAAATCACCAAAAATATCATACTATAGTATGACTTTTTTTTTGGCCCAAAAAAATTTAAAATACTTAATACTTTAGTATGTTGTCTAAAATATGAAGAAAAAGTCATACCGTAGTATGTCGTCGAAACAGTTGTACTATAGCATAACTTTTTAATAGACACAAAAATCACAAAAAATGTCATACTATAGTATGACTTGTTTTTTGGCCCAAAAATATTTAAAATACTTAATACTTTAGTATGTTGTCTAAAATATGAAGAAAAAGTCATACCGTAGTATGTCGTCGAAACAGTTGTACTATAGCATAACTTTTTCATCGACACAAAAATCACAAAAAATGTCATACTATAGTATGACTTTTTTTTTGGCCCAAAAAAATTTAAAATACTTAATACTTTAGTATGTTGTCTAAAATATGAAGAAAAAGTCATACCGTAGTATGTCGTCGAAACAGTCGTACTATAGAATAACTTTTTCATCGACACAAAAATCACAAAAAATGTCATACTATAGTATGACTTGTTTTTTGGCCCAAAAATATTTAAAATACTTAATACTTTAGTATGTTGTCTAAAATATGAAGAAAAAGTCATACCGTAGTATGTCGTCGAAACAGTTGTATTATAGCATAACTTTTTCATCGACACAAAAATCACCAAAAATGTCATACTATAGTATGACTTTTTTTTTTGGCCCAAAAATATTTAAAATACTTAATACTTTAGTATGTTGTATAAAATATGATGAAAAAGTCATACCGTAGTATGTCGTCGAAACAGTTGTACTATAGCATAACTTTTTCATCGACACAAAAATCACCAAAAATGTCATACTATAGTATGACTTTTTTTTTGGCCCAAAAAAATTTAAAATACTTAATACTTTAGTTTGTTGTCTAAAATATGAAGAAAAAGTCATACCGTAGTATGTCGTCGAAACAGTCGTACTATAGCATAACTTTTTCATCGACACAAATATCACAAAAAATGTCATACTATAGTATGACTTTTTTTTTGGCCCAAAAAAATTTAAAATACTTAATACTTTAGTATGTTGTCTAAAATATGAAGAAATGTCATACCATTGTATGTCGTCGAAACAGTTGTACTATAGCATAACTTTTTCATCGACACAAAAATCACCAAAAATGTCATACTATAGTATGACTTTTTTTTTGGCCCAAAAAATTGAAAAGACTTAATACTTTAGTATGTTGTCTAAAATATGAAGAAAAAGTCATACCGTAGTATGTCGTCGAAACAGTCGTACTGTAGCATAACTTTTTCATCGACACAAAAATCACAAAAAATGTCATACTATAGTATGACTTTTTTTTTGGCCCAAAAAAATTTAAAATACTTAATACTTTAGTATGTTGTCTAAAATATGAAGAAAAAGTCATACCGTAGTATGTCGTCGAAACAGTTGTACTATAGCATAACTTTTTCATCGACACAAAAATCACAAAAAATGTCATACTATAGTATGACTTTTTTTTTGTCCCAAAAAAATTTAAAATACTTAATACTTTAGTTTGTTGTCTAAAATATGAAGAAAAAGTCATACCATAGTATGTCGTCGAAACAGTCGTACTATAGCATAACTTTTTCATCGACACAAAAATCACAAAAAATGTCATACTATAGTATGACTTTTTTTTTGGCCCAATAAATTGAAAAGACTTAATACTTTAGTATGTTGTCTAAAATATGAAGAAAAAGTCATACCGTAGTATGTCGTCGAAACAGTCGTACTGTAGCATAACTTTTTCATCGACACAAAAATCACAAAAAATGTCATACTATAGTATGACTTTTTTTTTGGCCCAAAAAAATTTAAAATACTTAATACTTTAGTTTGTTGTATAAAATATGAAGAAAAAGTCATACCGTAGTATGTCGTCGAAACAGTCGTACTATAGCATAACTTTTTCATCGACACAAATATCACAAAAAATGTCATACTATAGTATGACTTTTTTTTTGGCCAAAAAAAAATTTAAAATACTTAATACTTTAGTATGTTGTCTAAAATATGAAGAAAAAGTCATACCATAGTATGTCGTCGAAACAGTCGTACTATAGCATAACTTTTTCATCGACACAAAAATCACAAAAAATGTCATACTATAGTATGACTTTTTTTTTGGCCCAAAAAATATAAAATACTTAATACTTTAGTATGTTGTCTAAAATATGAAGAAAAAGTCATACCGTAGTATGTCGTCGAAACAGTTGTACTATAGCATAACTTTTTCATCGACACAAAAATCACAAAAAATATCATACTATAGTATGACTTTTTTTTTGGCCCAAAAAATTGAAAAGACTTAATACTTTAGTATGTCGTCTAAAATATGAAGAAATAGTCATACCGTAGTATGTCGTCGAAACAGTCGTACTATAGCATAACTTTTTCATCGACACAAAAATCACAAAAAATGTCATACTGTTGTATGACTTGTTTTTTGGCCCAAAAATATTTAAAATACTTAATACTTTAGTATGTTGTCTAAAATATGAAGAAAAAGTCATACCATAGTATGTCGTCGAAACAGTTGTACTATAGCATAACTTTTTCATCGACACAAAAATCACCAAAAATGTCATACTATAGTATGACTTTTTTTTTGGCCCAAAACATTGAAAAGACTTAATACTTTAGTATGTCGTCTAAAATATGAAGAAAAAGTCATACCGTAGTATGTCGTTGAAACAGTCGTACTATAGCATAACTTTTTCATCGACACAAAAATCACAAAAAATGTCATACTATAGTATGACTTTTTTTTTGGCCCAAAAAATTGAAAAGACTTAATACTTTAGTATGTTGTCTAAAATATGAAGAAAAAGTCATACCGTAGTATGTCGTCGAAACAGTCGTACTGTAGCATAACTTTTTCATCGACACAAAAATCACAAAAAATGTCATACTATAGTATGACTTTTTTTTGGCCCAAAAAAATTTAAAATACTTAATACTTTAGTATGTTGTCTAAAATATGAAGAAAAAGTCATACCGTAGTATGTCGTCGAAACAGTCGTACTATAGCATAACTTTTTCATCGACACAAAAATCACAAAAAATGTCATACTATAGTATGACTTTTTTTTTGGCCCAAAAATATTTAAAATACTTAATACTTTAGTATGTTGTCTAAAATATGAAGAAAAAGTCATACCATAGTATGTCGTCGAAACAGTTGTACTATAGCATAACTTTTTCATCGACACAAAAATCACCAAAAATGTCATACTATAGTATGACTTTTTTTTTGGCCCAAAACATTGAAAAGACTTAATACTTTAGTATGTCGTCTAAAATATGAAGAAAAAGTCATACCGTAGTATGTCGTCGAAACAGTCGTACTATAGCATAACTTTTTCATCGACACAAAAATCACAAAATATGTCATACTATAGAATGACTTTTTTTTTGGCCCAAAAAATTGAAAAGACTTAATACTTTAGTATGTCGTCTACAATATGAAGAAAAAGTCATACCATAGTATGTCGTCGAAACAGTCGTACTATAGCATAGCTTTTTCATCAACACAAAAATCACTAAAAAATGTCAAACTATAGTATGACTTTTTTTTTGGCCCAAAAATATTTAAAATACTTAATACTTTAGTATGTTGTCTAAAATATGAAGAAAAAGTCATACCATAGTATGTCGTCGAAACAGTCGTACTATAGCATAACTTTTTCATCGACACAAAAATCACAAAAAATGTCATACTATAGTATGACTTTTTTTTTGGCCCAAAAATATTTAAAATGCTTAATACTTTAGTATGTTGTCTAAAATATGAAGAAAAAGTCATACCATAGTATGTCGTCGAAACAGTCGTACTATAGCATAGCTTTTTCATCGACACAAAAATCACAAAAAATGTCATACTATAGTATGACTTTTTTTTTGGCCCAAAAATATTTAAAATACTTAATACTTTAGTATTTTGTCTAAAATATGAAGAAAAAGTCATACCGTAGTATGTCGTCGAAACAGTCGTACTATAGCATAACTTTTTCATCGACACAAAAATCACAAAAAATGTCATACTATAGTATGACTTTTTTTTTGGCCCAAAAAAATTGAAAAGACTTAATACTTTAGTATGTCGTCTAAAATATGAAGAAAAAGTCATACCGTAGTATGTCGTCGAAACAGTCGTACTATAGCATAACTTTTTCATCGACACAAAAATCACAAAATATGTCATACTATAGAATGACTTTTTTTTTGGCCCAAAAAATTGAAAAGACTTAATACTTTAGTATGTCGTCTACAATATGAAGAAAAAGTCATACCATAGTATGTCGTCGAAACAGTCGTACTATAGCATAACTTTTTCATCAACACAAAAATCACTAAAAAATGTCATACTATAGTATGACTTTTTTTTTGGCCCAAAAATATTTAAAATACTTAATACTTTAGTATGTTGTCTAAAATATGAAGAAAAAGTCATACCATAGTATGTCGTCGAAACAGTCGTACTATAGCATAACTTTTTCATCGACACAAAAATCACAAAAAATGTCATACTATAGTATGACTTTTTTTTTGGCCCAAAAATATTTAAAATACTTAATACTTTAGTATGTTGTCTAAAATATGAAGAAAAAGTCATACCATAGTATGTCGTCGAAACAGTCGTACTATAGCATAACTTTTTCATCGACACAAAAATCACCAAAAATGTCTTACTATAGTATGACTTTTTTTTTGGCCCAAAAAAATTGAAAAGACTTAATACTTTAGTATGTCGTCTACAATATGAAGAAAAAGTCATACCATAGTATGTCGTCGAAACAGTCGTACTATAGCATAACTTTTTCATCGACACAAAAATCACAAAAAATGTCATACTATAGTATGACTTTTTTTTGGCCCAAAAATATTTAAAATACTTAATACTTTAGTATGTTGTCTAAAATATGAAGAAAAAGTCATACCATAGTATGTCATCGAAACAGTCGTACTTTTGAATTACGTTTTCATCGACACAAAAATCACCAAAAAGTCACACTATAGCATGACATTTTTTTTCGGCAAATTTTTTTCTAAATACTTAAGACTTTAGTATGTCGTCTAAAATATGAATAAAAGGTGCCTCAGATCATACACGACAAACCAAGACCAAAATTTGGTACAACCAAAAAATGCCCAAAAATAGTGCCTTGGATCTCGATAGAGTCAATTCATTGCTGGTTTTGGTATTTTCATGGAATTTTTTGGATTTCACAAAAATACACAAAATCACGTTACCCTTCGATATCTCAGTACTCCTAGAAGAGAAATATATTAAGAACTGCGGTTTTGCTGCATCACTGTGTTATTTCTTAATCTTGTGTTTAACAACCGCTTCATGTTCCAGAAACTGACTGATGATGAGGGTGAGTGCACCACTGCTTCTCTGCTGGACCTGTTTAGAACTCAAAAAATGAGAAAACATACTTTAATCCTCATGTTCAACTGGTAAGACTCGCTAGAAATCCCAAATACTGTCGACTAAGCCTAGCCTACACGCAGAAGAGATTTTAAATCTTTGCGTTTGTACTCTGTAGGTTCACCAGCGCTGTGGTTTATCAGGGCCTCATCATGCGAGTGGGGATAACGGGAGGAAATGTCTACATCGACTTCCTCATCTCCGGCTTGGTCGAGTTCCCCGCCGCCTTCCTCATCCTCCTCACCATCGAGCGCATCGGCCGGCGCCTCCCCTTCGCCGCCGCCAACATCGTGGCCGGAGCTTCCTGCGTCACCGCGGCCTTCATTCCTGACAGTGAGTTTTAATCGTTGGTTGAGACACGGAAAAGATCATAAAAAAACTGCTGATGCTGCATTTCCATCCACTTTAGGCATGTTCTGGTTCAAGACGGTTGTGGCCTGTATCGGTCGGTTGGGGATCACCATGGCCTTCGAGATGGTGGTGTTTGTTAACACCGAGCTCTACCCGACATTCGTCAGGTAAAGACCAGAGTGACGTATATATAAAAAAATTTACTACCCAGAAAACTTCTTTATGACTCTACTAAAGCCAAATGGAAGCAGGTTTACTTTGAGATTATTGCCAACACACAGAATACGTTGAAACGCGTTACAACTCACGTTAAACTGTCAAACATTTTTACCGCATACAGGAACCTGGGAGTGTCTGTTTGTTCCAGTCTGTGTGATATCGGAGGCATCGTGTCTCCCTTCCTGCTCTACAGACTGGCCGCCATTTGGTTGGAGCTGCCACTCATCATCTTCGGTAAATTTTTCAACTTTTAACGATTGGCTCCTAATATTGGTCGCATCTCTACTATTATGTTCAAGAAGGCCGCTATGCTATGCAAATGTCTCTTATGTAACATATATAAACTCCCAAAAACTCTCGTAGGCTGATTATTTGTCGTAATCAGACGTGTAAATATGTAACGGTATTTAACTACAACAACTCACATGGATTTCACAAGAGTCACAGGCTCCTGAGGCCAGTTACTGCTACCCTGCTAAGCTAGGCTAGTTAGATTTGTAAAGCTGAAAAAAAAGAGTAGTTTGAAGGTTTTTAGCAAAACTGTGTGACAGGGACATGGGTTTTGAAAATTTCAATTTCATGCCTCTAAAGGCTGATTCTCAGTTATTGTCACAGATCATAGACAGAAGGCTGTCCAGATGCTGGTAGAAACAGTACAATTTTCAGTCATTAAAGGCAATAGCCCTAAAATAGGCCTACGTTGTTTTCATTTCTGACATAATTGACCATTGAGTTAGCCGAGAGCCATTTCAAGTTGTAATAATTTGCACATCCAAAAAAGTCAGCTCTAAGTATTTCATGAGGACGTTAATGCATTCAATATGTTTGTTCACATTTATGGGTACACAGTGTGTTTTTCTAAAAATATTTTTAGATCATTTTACAAATAATATTTTAGGTAAATCTACATATAAAAATAAAAACAATATGAGCTTCTTATTGGTTTCTGTTTTCTCTACGACTTTAGCTATACTTAGTTGTCATTAGCATTTATCTTCTACCTCGCAGCTAAGTAGATAAAGATTGTACGAGGATTCAGTTGTAATTAAAATTCTGTGGTTGTTTATAACACAAGAAAACATGCGTTACAACGGTACCCTAAAATCATATAAAGTGCACTGCTGTTTCTTTCCTTCACTAATCAATCAATAATTTGTTGATTTAAAAAAGTCGTATCCATCCAGTTACCCCTGGCAAAAGTAACGTCTTCAAATAGTTTACGCTGTCCAAAATCCAAACATTATTATGAAAATATTTGCTAAGCTCTTTGTATATTCATGGTTCAGGAGCCCTGGCGTTCATAGCTGGAGGTTTGGTATTGCTGCTGCCTGAAACAAGAGGAGCTCCTCTTCCTGACACCATCGATGATATCGAGGTCCCTGATTGGTAAGAATTTTCTCAGCTCTCAGTTAAAACACACTCAGGCACGAGTTTATTAAATACAAGAGAGAAATCATGGTATGAACATAGAAGGGGTTTAAATGACATTTGCCTCCACAGCTTCAGTTTTCTGTTGGGATAATATATATACGGGTGGTTTTATGAATATTTATGAGAATTTATTGTAGTTACGCCCACGATTAGGTACACCTAAACCTAAACAACTGGAGTCTCATACAACAGTCCTTCAGTAAATTCAACCTTCATGAAGGTTATAATGTTCAACCTTAATTAAAACCATTGCAAAAAGGTGGGTGATTCAACCGATCATTTTGAAGGATGCTGCATTATATTAACTTGTTCTTTTGTCCGTATTTTATATCAACGAGGGTAAATAACTCTACCATTATCTATAACGTATATACTGTTAATGCATTAAATTTTGTATTTGATGATTCTTCAAGCTTCAAGTTTACTTTTGTAGTTATTTAGACTAAATATCTAAATTAAGTGACGATTTCAGACACGCAGGTACAGAAAATGATCTAAGCAAAAGTCAGCTGAACTTTATTTAATGCATTTTTATTTTGATGCCTTATCCACAGGTTTAACAGCAGAATACACTTCATATCCAGTTAAAAAATGTTTTTCTTTTCTTCAGGAAAAAGGAGAATCGACAAATGAAGAAACTTTTAAAAGCAGATCCGACAAACAAGGAAACAACTGTGTGATTATCTTATATTTTTACTCACTCAGCTTAAAAACAAGGAAGTAGTTGTTTTGTTTGTTTACGCATTTTCTATAAAGTGTAATTTCCCAGTTTCCTTTGTAATACGTTTTTTTTCCAGCTCTTAAAGAAAACAGACCTTTACATCCTAAAACCGTGGATATACTGTGCTTAATCTATTTCAATTATAATTAAATGAAACAATAACATCAGATAAAAACCGGCCTGCAAACCTGAGTCCGAGCAGAACAGTTCATACATGTTTAAAACATCTTCAAAAAAAGCCCTACGATGATGAGTTACTTCCAGCGCCTGGTGACATTTGAAGGTTAATTAGCTTTGATGGTTCTTTCTATCCAGTCGACAAACTTCGAGGTTCGAGCATAAACGCCAGGTTTCATGGCGTTGGCGCATCCCAAACCCCATGACGTCACGCCCTGCAGGACATACCTGTTTTGGGCATAACACACCAGAGGGCCGCCGCTGTCACCCTGCAGAGAGAAAACACACATTATTTTAAAATTGTATTTATCGTTTTGATGCCAAAACTAGACTTAAAAAAAAGATCAAAGCAGGACATTTTCTCTAGAAGTGGTATCAAATTATAGATTCATTCCCTGAAAAGTTCCTAGAAAATGACTCAAACTTACAGATAGTATAAAAAAACAACAACACTGTTATAAAAAAATATAAAAAGAGACCGAGGCAGACGGCAATGCACAACACAAACACTGTAGTACTTTATTTTTTGGGGACTTTTTCATACCTGACAGCTGTCTGTTCCTCCCTCGATATTTCCGGCACACATCTCGTGGCTTTTGACTCGGCCGTTCAGGTAGGATGGACGGTTGCAGATCTTGTTCTCGATCACGGGGAAACCAGCTTCCTTGAGGATGCCGTCACCTCCCGTACCTGCAACACGATAACTCCAATTACCCTCTTCATCGTAACAATACAATCATCACCACAGGATTTCGGAGATGTGTTGTAATGCAGCACCAGTGGGAAACACTCCCTGATTGTTTTCTATGTCACCCAGCTTACTGTTGAATTTTTAAAGCGTGTAGATGAGTTTAGTTTGTGTATAATCAGTTAGAAAGCAACAAATGTGATGAATAAAGTTACTTTTGGCTTAAGACGATGAAAAAGTGTCTGATATTTAGTTTTACCAGTGGACAATGCTTTGTATTTTGCTAAATCAATAAAGAAATACCTTGAAAAATATCTAATACCAATTTTTGCAATTAAAAGTCCATACAGAGATCTAAAGAGTAATTAGAGGTTTTTTTGTGTTTGTTTTTTTAAAACTTCACTCTCCAACTGGTCCTCACGAAGAGAGCTGACGCCCATGTGACTCACCTTGAGTCTCGCCCCAGCCGGTCACGTAGCACTCGGTTCCACTGGCAACGATGAAGTCCTTTTCAGGCAGACAAGCCGGCAGCACTTTGTCATTTATCAGCGCGGGTCTACAAACACAACAAACATACAAACATCAGTTTCAGGGATATTAGAAGAGCTGCAACTCGTTCAAGCAGTGGACAACAGTGATAAGCATAAATGTAAACATTCAGCACATTGTGGACAACATCTCAGAATCGTCTATTTACAGCCATTTATAATATTATTAGTGCTGTTAGGAAAAGTAGACCTGTACTGACACTTCTAGTTTGAGCAGGGCGATGTCAGCTCCATTGGGTCCCAGCACCAGTTTCTCCAGTCTCCTGTCTTGTTTCGACGCCTCATTGGCTCTCTCTGTGTGGACACCCAGGACTACCGCATAGGACGCAGGACGCTTGGAACTGCAGCAAAAGACATTTATAAACACACACACGCCAGTTATCAAGTGTTTGTGTTATTGGCAGGATGTATTTTTGAGATTGTGTTAATGAGCACTCTGCTCTGACCTCTCCAGACAATGTGCAGCAGTAAGAACCCACTGACGGTGAATCAGGGTTCCTCCACAGAAATGGATTCCGCTACTGATAGAAAGAAAAATAGGCAGACAGAAGTGTATTTAATAAAAAAAAAAAATAAAAAAAAAAAAAAACAGGTGAGTGTCAGATATTTATTTCTTTAAAGATGTATATATTTTGTATGTATTTTAAAGAGGGATACAAAAATACATTTAAAACATTAAGAAGCAACAAAAGCAAAATGTGAAAGGAAAACAAAAATAACATATTAGCTGTCTCTGATGTGTTATATTATTTTATATTGATTATTTGCTTATGTTTATATGCAACTCCAACAACAACAACATTCTGTATTTGTTAAATGTAATGTCTTTGATGTCTTCTGTACTTTTGGTGCAAAAGTCGGACCCTTATTTTGACTGTACGCTTAATTTAATTTCTAAACGGTTTTACTATGAATTTGAAGACACTGGCTAATTGTTGGCTTCAGTAAAAACATAGTATTTTCCTTTGAAAACAAAATATTATATAAGGCTTTATATCATATTTTATAAATGCAGAGAGTCATACGTTACTTATTGGTCTACTCACTGGGTCCTGAGGCTGATCTGCCAGGGCCACGAGTGAGGTTTAGACACACAGCCGCCAACGATACGACCAAAACAGCGCTTTGGTTTGGTGACTGGCGTCCCACATTCCAGTCCAGCTACAGAGAAAGTTCACAGTTCTCACAAGAGCAGTGAAACAAAAGCATAGAGTTTGTTTGATTTCTTATCAGTCAACAAGACCAAGAGCATAAACGTTTTAGGAGACTAGGTTGATCGGATAGAATAGCAGGATTATTCCTCTGGGAATCATGAACATCTGAACCAAATTGTGCGGGGTGGTTAAATAGCACAAAATTCAGCCGTGCTCACATACCACAGTCCGGGATCTGGCAGTAGTCCCATTTCTTGTTCCTGTCGGTAGTGTAGCACCAAGGTCCGTTCACGTCACTGTCTGGATTTCTGCAGCTCTGAAAGTAGAGATAAGCAAAGAATCAGAGAGCTAGAAAAGAAAAAAAATGTTATGTCCTTACGCGAACAAGTAGATGCACTCTTACATTACTGTCCAGACCCTTAGTGGGGTGAGTTTGTGGGGTGAAGCTGTTGTGTTGGTGAGGACTTTGAGCACTCCACGCCTGGCAAGTCACCCCCAGTATCGTGATGGAGGTCGGACCTCGGTACGTACTTCCACTTCCAATCTTACAGTCTGAGACGGCATCCGAGACACCAACAGGGTGAATGAAGGATCAAACAAATGCGACAGACAGACATGTAAAGTGTAGATTCACCTCTCTCTGCTGAGGTCTGGGTAGGCGCCGGGGATTTGGGAGGCTTGATGGTTGCTGCTCCTGCAGGATTGGTGGGGCATTTCTCCAAGTTGCAGTACTCCCAGCGGACTTTGGGGTCTGTGGTGTAACACCAGGGACTCCGGTCTCCGTCCGGGTTCCTGCACAGATTCCTTTTAAGGTCCCTGTTGAAAAAGAAGACCAGGAACTTCAGGAAAGATGTTTGCAGAAGCCCACTATAATATAAACCTAATCTGATGAGACTATTGATGAGGGTGGCGTAATACTGAAGGTACAGCTACACACCAAAACAACAAGTGTTTTGTCTGTGAGTCTTAATAAAATAACTGGATAGATTGTACTTTCATATTTTTCAACTCGTGAAATTCCATGTTTTCCTGTGTTATACGACTTCCAAAAATACCTAGGTCTATGGTAAATCCATCTCACAGGCCCATTGTGCCCATTAATGGTTTCCTAACAGAAGCCTATCTTTCTTTGTGGTTTCACAGTGTGAAGTGTAGTAAAAAAATAATGTTGATAAAATTTGACTTTCCGTTTTTGCACTTGTCAAAAAAGTCCACTATGGTGGAAATTCAGATTCTTTGAGGGCATAACTAATAAACTTGTTTGGTCATTTTACAAATCTGCTGTATAAAAAAATCCATTAGCTGCCATTATTTCATGCTCACGCAGTGGGGAAGGCCCGTGGAGTTTTGTTATGGTTATGAGGAGTCATGGAGCTCCAGTGTTGACATTTTTTCCCACTGATTGTCTCCGACGTTATGCCCCGATAACTGGACCCATTCCCCTCGTAGCAGTCTTCCTCATCTGGGGGGATCACTGGATCATCTGCAGCAAGAGACAGGAAGTATGTCAGATTATTTGTAATTAACTCCATCAACACTTAAAACTAGTTTTTTATTTGCTCATACAACAAATTATTTATTTGCCCTGTTCTTTACCCTTACTTTGCAGATTTTCTATTTCTTCAAAGTAAATGGTCAAATTACAGAATTCTGCTGAGCAAGTATTTAATACATCACTACTATGTTTTGCTGTTTTTAAAGTAGACGCCCTTGTACCTGGTCCAGGTTCATCACCACAGCGCGGCACCCTGCAGTACTCCCAGCGAGTTTCAGAGTCAGTCGTGTAACACCAAGGCATCCTCTCATTGTCGGGGTTACGACAGTAGTTATTATCCAAGCTTCTGATTAAAAAAAAAAAGAGAGAGAACACAATGATTATTGCCAAAATATAAAGCCCATAAAGCCCTTTTTTTTTTTTTTACGTTTTCATTTTTGTCAGTGAGGGTAGACGTTGTTCCCAGGTTCGGCTCCTTACTTGCAGGGGTAGTTGTCTGGGGTGCGGTTGTGTTTATGTGGCGTCTGAACCGACCAGCTCTGGCATGTTTTGCCAGACTCGGTCACAGCAATTGTGCCTCGGTACGCTCCACCTTCACCGGTAACACAGGTCATCTCTGGGACGATGGTGGGAGGCTCAGACGCTTTGGACAGAACACAGGTTGGATTAGTTGTCGGGTAGAAAAAACAAGTCGAGCATATTCTCTCTTCATCTATGGTTTCCATCTGTCTTTTTCAAATATTTTTCTTTCTACACTTGCAGTGCCCGTTCAAAATTGCCTGGTTGGCAGTATGATTGCCTGGCTTATGGTATTGCTGTGTAGCTTGCAAGTGGACATTGGTGAAGACACGCTCGACTACGTCAGCTGCGATGCTCTTTGGAAATGCGGCTGTGTGGCGCGACTCCGCCCTCGTCACTGTACAGAGCGCCTGTCGCCTTTTTATTAAAGTTTATTAATTTCAAATGTGTCGCATGTCCAAATTGCACCAAATTTGGCCAGTGCACATCCTTGGGTCTCCAGCAATACAATGACCAAGTTTTAAGCAGATTGGACGGACCGTTGTTGAGATATGCAAAGGACAAACATACATTTGTAAATTCATACAGACAAAGAGTCCTTGAATTATATATAGTTCTGTGCCTGATTCACAACGGTGGAAACCTTGGTAGGTTTTATGATATACATCTTATAAAAATGTGAGGACTTACTGCAGCGAGGTATGGAGCAGAAGTCCCATCGTTTGGACGGGCTGGTGGTGAAGCACCAGGGCCGGGGATCTCCATCTGGGTTCCTGCAGTAGTTCGCCTCAAGATATTTCTCTGGAAGACTGTAGAAAGCAGAAAAATAAGTATTTATACTTCGGTTCAGCGTCTCGAACATGTATTTTAATTCCAGGATAGGTTTAATAAACCTTATTAAATCCTGAAAGTTCAGTTTATGCAGTCTTACGCGCTGGGATTGTAGCCGTGGTTGTGAGGTTTCTGGGAGTCCCATCGTTGGCAAGTGAAGCCATTTTCAGTGGTGGAGATTTTTCCTCTGTAGTCCTCTCCGCTGCAGTGTATACACTCCTCTGTAAAAGATCGGGCAAAGACACGTCACGCTATTTCCTCTGCCGTGTTGTCTCTATTATCTACAGCCACGCATTGTTTCTGTGCCTTGGCAATGGTACAAACACAGATAACTGAATCATACCAGTGCAGCTGGATACATTGCAATGCTCCCAGCGGATGCTGGGGTCAGTGGTGTAGCACCAGGGTCCTCCGCTGTCCCCATCGGGGTTTCTACAGAAGTTCGACTCCAGGTCTGCCCGAGGGTTGCTCTGCGGTGTGACACTGTAGCAGACACATTGTTAAAAAAAAAATACCAAAAAAAAAACCACAAAGTGATATGTAAAATGAAATGACAATATATAAATATATACTTGGGCCTGTGTGGGAATTTTGCTTCCCATCTCTGACACAGCTTTGCCGATTTTGTTTTGGTCTTTGTTCCTCTGTAATCTGTTCCTATTCCATTTACACACTCCAGGAGATACTCTAGACAAAACAAAACAAAACAATATTCACCAGAGGACTATATCAGCATTTCAATACATCAAATTTAGATGGCACGCTTGTTTAGCCATTCACTGTATAGCACACTGCTGAGTGCAACGCTGCAAATACTAAATGCTAAACAAATCAATCAGACAGTTCATTGAAAGAATCCGTTTTTATCCCTAAAACTTGATTGACTGTGTTTGCAGACACAGTCCAAACATCATTTGATGATGTAACACGGGCTAAACATTAAACCACATTGCAAATAAAACAAACAAATATCATGTAAACGTAAACCAGAACGAAAAATGTATTGAAAAAAAAAAGGACTTACCATTTTTTTCGTATAAAACTGCGCTGCTTCTGCGCAGGACAGACTCTGTTTTTGAGTTTGCCGCTGCTGTCCAACACTCTTGATCCTTTTCAACAAATAAGAAAGACCTGTGAAAATAAAGCCGATGTCAGGCTTTGATGTTGACATCGAAAAAAAGTGTGAAGTGTGAAGTGTGAACCTACCTGCATGTGAAGGATGGTTCAGAGTCACATTTAGCGGCACAATCAGTCACAGTGTTGGCTGAATAGAGTCTTTTATTCAGCGAGATAATCCATGCCCCCTCAGTTTTGGAGTAGCCGTCCACGTCAGTGCCACCAACTGGAGTCAGAGACAAAAACATTCTTTTAAGGTCAAATACAAAACACGTGGAATAGAGTTTTCTGTATGAATTAAAGCCACTCTGGCTTAAATCTGGGTCTCGAGTTTTTTTTGTTTAATACATAAAGTAAATCAGCAGTAAATAGGTAGTATAGTAAAGGAATCAACAAAGTATTAAGTTATTACAGAGAAAAATAATGTAACAAAAATGTACTTGTAACCATGTGTAACCACAGTTCTCTGAGTGAGGAGTCAGTAGAGAAAGCAGCTACTGACTGGGCATTAAATAGTTTAAACTATAATCTTAAAAGAAGAGATTAGTTTTCCTGCAAATTGGTATACATACACAAACATACATATGGATATTATACATACTATATATAGTTGGAAGGGGGATAATAAAATGTTTATATTCCTTTAACAGTTTAATCTGATCAGGCCTTTATTAGTGAATCAAACATTTTTGAAAAAGATGTTATTTGCCCCACAAAAAGACAATTTGCTGAATTATAGTCTTCAGGTTTAAAATCAGACTTCAACTGATGCACTACAATAATCTGTTGCTTTGATAATTCTACAAATATTAAATCTGTTCATAAAAAATAAATAAATAAATAAATCCTGTTTCCGAGACACCAAAGGAATTGAGTAATAGTGAAGAATTGTGTCATCCAAATTTGTAACAGTTAAATAACGGTGTGCTGGGAAGTCGGCGTTTGCAACTGTGAGCTTTCCACTCACAGACGAATAACAGATATCAAGGACACAACACAGCAGAAAAACAATAAGTCACAGTATATTTACTGCTCTCAAACTGTAATTTACAAACAATATATTGTTTTAATTGGTTTTCTGGCATGGCGTTTTGGACTAACATTCAGCTTCTTAAGTATGTAAAACTGTGTATCATCTGCATAACAATACATTTATATTGTATCTTATGACTGTAGAATGAATTATTGGCATAAAAATAAAGAAAAAGAACACTGTAGGTACCAAGATTGAGCCCTGTGGTACACCATAGCTAATATATATGTTAGATTTTAAATCTCACAGGAGATGGTGCAATCAAAGAGAGAAGTTAAGGTTGTCAAAAGCACTCGAGACACCGTGGATTTGTTTGCTCCTATTAGCTTCCATTTGTTATTTCTATTGGTCCAGTGCATTTTGTCCAGACAGTCAAGGTTGCACTGACAATTTGCGTCATCTGAATAAGAGGAACCAAAATTGACCAGTCATTATGTTGTATTTTACTGATTTAGCCTTCAGCTAGCTTTATTAGCAAACCATCTTGATAAACAATGTAAATAAAGAAGCAAAAATTCCATTCCAGTGCATGAAATTACATCATGCACTGGACATCTAAGCCTGAATTTATCAAATTCCTTGTGTCAATAAGGTCCAGACTTCAGGTTTAGTTTTGAATAGATGACACGAGCTGAAGGCAATTTAATGATCTGAATCATAAAGTTAAATGAATCACATCAGCTACTTTTTTGTTAATTTTTAATCTGCGTCTTATGTGGAGAGTCTACTAAATTGTTGTTTTTTGTTTTTTTTTTTGCAGACGTGTCTCTTAATACATCCCGGCCGTGATTGAATGGTGAAACAGTAATGAAAGGGCCTTGAACAGTTTTGACGCGGTGCTCTCACAATGAAGCTAAGCACACTCTTTCTCTCTTTTTATATACATTTTATATAAATTACACAATTTCAGATATATTCATCAGTATCAAACAAAGATGATATCTTACCGGTGCAGATCAAGGCTGCCAGGAGGAAAGCTGCTTTGTACAGGTCCATGTTGAGACCCTTAATACTAGCAGCTTATAGTCGACTAAAACACAGAGATACCTCCTGGTACACTATTGGGTTCCTTTTGGCATGTCAGGAGGACAAACAGTACAGCTCAATTATTAGTCAATCATTGGCCCGACAAGGACAGCAGAAGAGTAAGAGGTCAAAATTCTTGTTTAAGGGAGATTCTGTAACAAGAAAAAGTGTTTCGTTGTAATATCACAGCATTTCAGTCTTTATTATGTGTTGACTATAATTAAATATTTTTCTACTGTACCTGTGCTGTTTCATTCTTTCAGTCTTTATCTCTGCTGAGATGCATCGACAGGCTTCTTTGAGCTAGTTCACCTTCTTTAGTTTCACACCTACCACCTTTGATTAAGAGACTCCTCCAGGGCTTGACATCATGTGACCTTGTGTTTTCTTGTCAACATGCTAATTCTGTCTCTTTGTACACGTTCTATGTGGAGTTTAACATTTCATTTGTTATGGATAATTGGTAGGCATCTATAATGATAATGTCTATCTACAGTATGTATGTGTCGATTGTATAATATTGTGGAGCGGATTTTCATTCTGCTGGTGAATATTATGTGAGCTAGATAAAAATTAGATCAATATCTACGGTTAATCTTCAGCTAAAAAAGGGACCAATGCCCTCAATTGCAAACATACGATTACAAAACAGCTTACTTTTGACTGTTCAGTGCACGACAGGAACAAAAAGCTAATGTTCAATTTTCAGTAAGTCACTATCTTTACAACAACACAAACAACCTACATTTTCAGGCTATTTTTTGTCAAATTTTTTTGAGTTATTTCATTATTAGAGACTTTGCGTTTATATAAAAATGTAGTAAAGAACATTATTAAATTGAACTTTTATGCTGCTTTATATTTTTACTGGATTAAATTTGAGAAAAACATATAGTACTTTTTACTCTACTACAATTATTTGACAACATTTGAGAAACATATGCTGTAATTATGTTATATAACAAGGTACAATACTAATTGTACCCAGTAGTAATTCATCTGTATTTTATGTATTTTTTAAGTTTTGAATATACATAACATACATTTTTAGTTCTTGTTGAAGGTGAAAGGAGGACTAGCAAAGAGAATTTCATTGTGTGGTGTAACAGCCTGTGAATTCTCTGGGCATAAATAAAGAATTTCTTATATATTTAAGAATTTGTATAAAAATTTACAGTAAAAGGAGCCACTCTATAGCCAGTGCTTTTACTTTTAATTATTTAAATGCATTTTGCTTAAAACTTTAAACTCAGAACTTGTACTTATAATAGTGTATTTTTTAATTATAGTATATATATATTTTGTTTTATTAAGGATTGAAGTACTTCTTCCACCAGTCTGAGTCTTTCTAATGTCGAACTTGTTTTTTGCGTGTACAGTTTGTTCTGTGCTTTTTTGGGTTGGTTTGCTTCAACATTAAAACAACACATATTGGTTCAAATTAGAGTCCATGTAATACCCATTTGTGGCCTAAAGAGGATGCTGTTGATCCCCAACCTTGAGGAGCATTTACTCACCGAAAACAAATTCCCTCACCTCTCTCCAACTTCACCTGAGCCATGAATGGAAAAGAGGAGGATAATTCTGACAAAAGGCACCTCATTGTTGCTGCCCGTGAAAAGAAAGTGAGGACAAATGTATGAACTATTGAAGTTGATGGGGGCAGAGTCAAGGATAGCGAGTAAAATAGAGCCATTGATGGTGATATCCACAATTAAAAAAAAAAACGTTCAGTGTTGGTGAATGACTCGTGCTCAGCGGACCCATAATACTGAATTTGACTGATTCTGAAGGGGCAAATGGTTCAAGGGATTTAGGAGTACCTCTACAATTTCACAATGTTACAATTGTGAAAGCAAAATTGGGTTTTAGACTTACAATTGTTCCACCTTCTTCAAAGGTTGGCTGCTAACAATCTATTGAAAATAGATTGGATTTGATTAAAAGTACGCACACACACACACACAAACAATGTCCCACGTGTACGACAGAGCTTGACATTGGCCTAAAACTTTCAAAGCATTTACATACTTGGCCTTCTTGGGAGGGTAAAACTATACAATCACAAACCAGACACCAAGGCGCTAGCTGGTACTTTACGATACTTTAAATGTAAAATTGCAAAATTAGCTTTTATTCTTATCAGTACGGTCAACGATTGTAATTCTCTTCTGTAGATTTAAAACATAGGAGAGACTTTAATTTGAAAAACTTTCTTTGTTGTGTTGCAGCTGTGCCTGTTAAATTACCTCACATCCCGTTTCAAACAGAAGGTGCATCTATTTGTGGAAGTTAAATATTTAACTCTGTGCAGGTTTTACATGTTAAAATCAAACTAGAAATGACACGTAGTACTCGGCTTGTGAAAATAGTTGTATATATCTTCCTGCCATGATGAGGTCTAAAAAGTGCCGACTATATCTCTCGGTCAGTCCGCCACTCTGGTCCAGACTGAAATATGTCATCAACTATTGGATGGATGGCCATTCAATTTTGATACACATAAATAATACCATGACTTTTCCATTAGTGCCACCCTGAGGATGACATTGTTTTTTTTTTCAGTAGCATGTCGTGACAATACATTGACTTTTTTCAATGAAACAAACCATTCAACTTTGCTTACGACCAAACCAGCAAAACTAAGCGGAGCAGTGGTTCATACTCATTCTGATTGGAAAACCGACGATACTACGTCCCGCCCACCGAAAGCCGTAACCCGACTGGACCACAGGCATGTCAACCAAATAGACACACCCCCAAAAACACAGCTTTTGGAGGCAAATTACAAACAAATGACAAGCATTCGATATGTTTGATGTTGAATAAACGTCAGCTTTTCAATTATAATGGATGGCTAATCAGCACTGAATTCATTTTAGTTGTTATAACAAACAAGAAATTTTCTAAGCCACCTACCAGTTTATTTTTAAAACATACATTCCCGACATGTAAAACTACACCCATCTATTAGCCAGGTTACGAGTCAATCACAAGGTTGACATACAAAGACCGACAACCATTCACACTCACATCTACATTCTCAAGGAAAACACTTCATTTTTCTTTTATAAAATGTGCCAGCGCTGGAAAAGGGTCTGGTTACATATAATTTTTCTATTAGAGGAAAATATCTGGCTCGTTTGGTATTTCTTTAAATCAGTCAGTAATAACCTTACCAAGCATGGCCTTTCGTCTGCAGGGAGTTTAGCCTGTAAGTATAGTATGTAAAAGTGCCATAGTTTTGGTAGTGTCAACATATATCTAACCTTTTCGGTGGATTTTTCACCCCCCAAAAAGTTTAGCTATTTTAATAAAAATTTTCAGTAACCGGGGGCAAACTTGCAGTAACGTTCCTGTTAGACAGCAAATGTTGACAACATATTCATTCACCGAAAGAACCAAGCCGAGTTAGACTAGATTTGGGATAATAAGGTAGAACATTTTACCTCAAAACTGTTTTCTCTGAAAAAAACAGATTCTTTAATGTAAGTAAAACAGAATATGTGCAGCTAGATCATTGCATACGATAGTCAGTGACATTACTTGGTGAAGCTGATGCTACAAAATTACCTCTAGTATTTAGAGCTACAGTGTTTGCATGAACCCGTGGCCTGACCTTGTTCTAATTGGTCCCTTCTAAGAGTTCACGGTGGCCTTAAAAGCTCGGGTAAGACCATTTTATTGAATGTAAAATCCTTCAAATGGACGTAATGGTCTCTTGAGCTCAGATAACATCTCAAGTTATATTCAGCTATAACAACACATCATTTTGTTTCCTTGAGTGACGAAGAGTATTGGTTCGTTATAGGTTGTTGGAAGTTGAAGGTCTACCTCCTCTGTAAACTGGGACCGCGACAATACTTCGTACAGGAGATGGCGGGCGACAGGTGTGTGCTTTCTGGCGTCCAAGGTTCGCTGCTCAATCAATATCCGACTGTCAGACCATAAGTGTAACAGTTAGCCTTCAAACATTCAGTGATAACCAACGTATAACTGTGGAACCAACTGTTCCACCGTGAAGCTGCTTTTAGCCGCACTTGTTGTCGCTGTGCTTGTTTGTTACATACGTTAACGGACGTCATACTGTTACCCAGTGTACCGCCATGACAGCGTTACGTCAACCGTGTCAGAAAAATGGCAAATGGTACCAATATTATTGTGAACAGCACGTCGTGGCAAGTCGTTTTATTGCCAGGACTTGTCTTTCAATTCATGCTTTTAAAACAGCTTTTCTTCCTGTGTGCAGCCCATGTGTTGGTAAAGTGGTAAAGGTCATAATTTTTTCACTTTTTCGCTTTTTTTTTTTTTTTTTTCCAAGCTGCAGTGTGATACCAACATAATAAGAGTGATATCAATATTAATACGTTTTCATCTGCTTGGACACAAACAATAATTTCCCTTCTGGCCACATAATTAGTTTTGAGGTGCTCCTCTGACAAGACAACCCTTATCAAGCTCTGGAAACATATCATGGTCATTTTGTATTATGGACATGAAAAACCTCATTTATTGCTCCTTCAAAATATCAACTCTTTGTGCGTTTTCAATTACAACCTCATTGGACAGAAGGTCCCGGCAGATGGACACAGAATGACGGTACATTAAAAAAACGACTCTTTTTTTTTTTTTCTTTAACCATTGTTCCTTAAATTGAGTACATTTTTACTTTGATTAAAAGCATTGCTTAAGTGACTTGCCCTTGACTGGACCATTGCACAGCGCTGCGGCTTTGAAGGATGTGTGATTAAACACTGCGTGCCTCTAAAACTACACACTCTGTAGGTATTTTGTTTTTGCTCTGTGTGCCCGTGGTTTTTTACAACTGTTTGCACATGGATGTGAAAAATCGAGTGAAAGCGTGCTTTCGACCCTCTTCACGTCCCACATATGGTTCACGTCTTTACTGCTTTCGTCTGATGGATGTAAAAAAAAAAAAAGTGAAATGAATGGATAAAAATGCTTAACAGGTTAGCATCATTGTGTCAAACCCATGTTATTATAATTTGTATTAGATGAGACACCCCTCAGTCCTCTTCACTGAAAAGGAAAAATGTTTCCCTGACTGGGGTGAGTGCTTGATATAGAAGCCTCTTTGTCAGCGTCGGTTGTCATGCCAGAATTACATTTTTTTACTTTCTGATTAATATGGTTCAATGAAAACAGGACAAATAGGCTTTGGAAGCCTATCATTTTATTTAGAAATGACTCAGTTTAGATGAATGTTTGATACGGCGGTGTTAAAGAGTCAAGTACAGACGAGGAAACAGAAAAGACTTTTTCCCACCATTACTCTTTTATGTTACTGTAATAGATAAATACGCGATTTTTGGGGAAAGACAACTCGATATCAGTATTGCGACGATATTCCAGGAATGGCTTGACACAATGAGTTTTTTTTATATATATATAATCATCAGTAATGTCGACATGATGACTTAACTGGGTACAGGTCAAGAATACATCAGCTAGAGCAGTCTGTAAAGTTTAGAAAATTACACCACTTTACTATCATAAAGTAACTATAGCACAGCTTTACTATAATAATAAAATATGGTGTTTTTCAATCTTGAATTTTAAAGCTCTGTAAGAAATAAATGTGTGACAATATGTTTGCACTTAACACAGAATTTGTATGCTGTAAATTTGTACCTGGACTTGGACACAAAGTACTGAAAGATTTTTTTGGTTCACATTTTATCATGTGGTACTTTAGGGGCTTCATAGTTTTGTCAATTATCCGTTTGTTTGTGTGTATTGTAGGTAAGTAGAGTTAAACGCCAAGATGAAACACTTTATTTTATTTAAAATACATTGAATAAAAAAGTGACATTTTGTGCTAAACATAAAAAAAGTTTAATTTTATTCTCTCCTAAAATGAACTTTCTGTTGCAACATATTGTATCGTGTTTCTTGTACATTTAATGATTATTTATTTTTTTAGTTGCCATTCATTTACAAACTCAAGTAATAGTGCTCAAATAATGCAATCAGGTATTGGTGAGAATGATACAGCTGATGTAAAACATTACCACCGAGGGACTTAAGAGCTCACCAAAGTCATCTAGTCTCAAAATCTTTTAAAATGGCAGTAAAAAAAAAACTTTGAAACTTCTCCAAAAAATACAACTATGTCCAATGATGCTAGGCCAAGTATAGAAAGTAGGTGAGATATTGTGTCTGTGGTAAAGGTCTTGTTTTTTTGGGGGTTTTTTTTTGGAAGATGTCAGAAAAAAACACTGAACAATTAGAATAAATAAAACAATAAACACAATAAAACCTGGTAGGTAGCTTTTCTTAATGTCTAAAAAAAAAAATTAAAAAAAAAAAAAAAAGCCAGAGATGTTAAACTGATACGCAGTCTTTTCCCTCACAATCTCCTCATGTCTTCCGTCGTTTGAGGAAGGACACAATGCATGCGGATGAGCGCTGATACTGTACAGTGCTGCGCACAAAGTATTCACACATGCACACACAGAGTCCAATGTTACCGAGTCCAGCTGTCTCCGTCCCTGCCATTACTGTAAGAGAATACCCCCGGCCGGCGCTCTAACCCACTCCATCAATCTCTCGCTGTTTGACAGAAACTATGCCCACCTGTTCTCCCACAGTCCGCACGCACACACACTCACAGAGGCTTGAAGCTCAACGTGCGACTTCGAGGCTTCAGGTTTGGGCCGACTGCGTTCGCTTCGCTGCGTTTCGGCCTCACGCGGTATCGCAACTGTCATAATATGCTGAATGATAAAAGCTGAAAGGTTTCAGACTCTTGTGGGAGATGGACGCCGAGAGTTTTTGCATACTTTTAAGAACTGGTTCTTAACTTGCATTTAAAGAGGCTTCTTCAGAGTCTGAGATTCATTTAAGAGGAAAAGATTACACATTTTACTCATATTTTTGACAACTATTGGTATTAATTCAGATTATTTTTTTTTTGGTAATCTGAGACAAAGACTACTGTTTTCCCAGGTACAAATTTTTCAACAAAACTTTTCGGGGGTCTTTGAATATAGGTCTGTTAACAGTCTGCAGATGAGCACACAACAAAATGAGGCATCACTAATGTAGGATTTTACTTATCTATTCATTTATCTGTGTAGGGCGGGCTACAAATGGTAAATCTGCTAAATCAAGAAATTACGCTGATGAATGTGAACAGTTACAGGCCGAGGAACCAAAACGACAAGCTGAGGCCGCAGAGGTAGAACTGTAACGTCAGGTCACAATTCTCTGTGGGGGTTTCGTGACATTTAGTCCGTCAGTCCATTGCCGACATGAAAATATTGGACTAGATCTGCTTTAAGTGAAGTATTTGAGTACTTCTTTCACCACTTCAACCGCTGGCACGGCAGCTGGAGGAAAAAATACACCACTTCTGTCTGACTTCCAGGATGAAGACTGTTGGTAAAGATGGTCAAACTTCTTTTTTTTTTTTAGAAAGAGGACCTTATAACTTGAATACATTTTGGGGGGAGAAATCCTGAGGTCACTGAGGTCATATTTTTCCTCTAAAAACACAGACGACATCGCCGATTACTGCTCTTAAATGCACATTTCTGCCAAAAACGACGGTATTTCATAGCAGACTGGTTTGGTATAGTTAATAAAATATAGAAAGTAAAATGTGCGCTACAGATTTACAGATTTGCATCAGTAAGATCCTACTGCACCTCAACTGCAGCGGCGTTTTCAGACAACAGGTGTCAGGTTACTTCGCACAGAGCTCTCGGTTTGTTTTGTCACGGCCAATCGGTGCTTCAGCGCGGCGGACTGAGGAAAGCTAAACTCTTCCAGGTCCAAAAACGCATCTAATGTCACAGCAACCCCACATGTTTTACCAACACCCGACAGCAACACGTTATTCTCCTCCTTTCGTTGCTTCATAGCGGTTAGCAAACAGCTCTGAGGTGCATCACCGCCACCTTCTGGCGGTAGTAACGCATTGCCACCGGGCGCTACTGCTAACGTGGAAAATAAGACACGACTTACTAATGACAATTCGAAAAGTTTGAAAATCATGACCCCCCCCCCTAAGTTTTGCTTCATAAAGTCATTTTAGTCTTGCGCGTCATATAAAAAAGCCATATAAAAATTACTTGTGCACCTAAATTTAAAAAAAAAAAAAATCTCCACAGCTGTGATTTCTTTACAGATTAAAGTTCTTTGCCGGCTGTGGGGTTTGAACCGATGATCCTCTGATCTCTAACCTTTAGGCTAGCTGCTGCCCCCCCCCCCCCCCGTCCTGAGTTAAAAAATACTTCAGACAAAAGAGGCCAGATTCCTTTTTAAACTCCCTCTTTTACTGATTTTTTTTTTTTTTTTTCCTTTTCATCCTGGCCATAGATCACCTGTCCGACCAGATTTGCTCGTCTTCACACCTCACCAATCACTCTTCATCCCCTCCTCCTCTTCTTCTCTACCTGTTTGGCCCTCAGCTCCATTACGAACACACACACACACACACACACACACACACACACACACACACACACGCACACACACACACACACACACACACACACACACACACACACACACACACCCTGAGGCCCAGTGGTGCTCACTAATGCTTGTGGCACTCGGGCAGGAAATGGGGGGTGGTGGTGGAGGTTTAAGGAGGAAGGGGGTTCAAGGTGGGTCTCCTCTCAGGTTACCTGTCCAGGTAAGTCTGTTTGTTTAGTGGTACCTCCCAGTAGTCCGGAGCTCGCCGCTCTAAAGTGTGTGTACGTGGTTTTTAGTGTGCGGGGCTCTGTTGACGTTTGAAGGAGGTGATACCTAATCCGACTATTGTGCCCTCACAAACACACACACACACACACACACACACACACACACACACACACACACACACACCAATTCCTGCGTTTGTGTGTCTTGTATTTTGTGCTATATTCTCACGGCTCAGAAAAGGAATAACCGATAGGGCAGCTGTCTTCTTAAAAATAAAATTACAGCTATTGATGGGATCCATCTATCGTCCCAGATAAGACCTCGCTATGTAACGTTGGCAGAGGTTCAGGTGCAGCAGAGGCCGAGCTTTCAGACAGCTGATGACTGGCTGGCTCCTTTTTGTGTCGGAAAAGTTGGAAACACTTCGAAAAAAAAAAAAAAAAAAAGTTGTTTAACACTAATTGAAGAATACAGTGGGGAGATGAAGGGGGGGGGGGGTGTCAATAGCTGTGGTTCCCTAATATAACATTTACAGTAGAATCTAATTCAAACGTCTCCAACCTTTTTTTTCCCCTCCGAGAGCCACTTCGAAGGAATGAAAGCGTCCGAGTGCGACTCATGTCTGCTAACATTTGTTCACATAGCTGAGCTCCACCCACACCAGCTGAATAAGCTTCCTTGATGTGAAACAATAACACATTGATACTCAACGCCCACATTTTGTATCACAACACCTTCAATAAAACAGCACGACAATGCTTTTTTTTTTTTTTTCTGTATACGTAACATTTACGTTTTCAAAAGTCTGCGTGGGTGTTTTAGGTATCTACAATTACACAGATGTTCCCTAAATGCCTTCTGCATTGCACGCAACTCTTGTGTGGCCAAACTGGTTTGAAAAAATGTCAATAAAGCGTTTTAATATAAGAATTAACAGGAAAAATCCAGTGTTTTTTCCGTTTAATTCGGACCACCTGCGCTCCCTTAAAGAAACTCATTTCTACGTCAAAACCTCGTATGTGGCTGGACCCTTTGAGTCGGGTAAAACGAAAGGACGGCCAATACTACAACACAGATCTTTAGTGAAGCCACTACTGGGTGTCCAAATGCTTTTCTGGGTTTAATTTTGAACTGTAGATGTATCGTTTTATTATTTAAACCCTAACGAAATTTATTTTTGCGCGCAATACTTTTGCTTGACGAGCACGGCAACTAAAATTCTCTTCTGTTATTTATCGCCATTAAATTCATACATTTTCATTACATCATAAGTGTCCAATTACTCTTTGGGGCCATTGTGAGTGTGCACACGTGTACAGATGATACATTTCTCTCAAATTCTTGCCTCTGAATTGTGACGAAGACCTGACAGGATGAGGGTCAGGATGCTGCCCCCTTTTCCTACGGTACTTTCCGATATGTGTCTGTGAAGACTCTCAGTCATCGAGGTCATTGTCAATCGAAGTGTCATCCAAAGACAACTGGACTCGCTTGAGTTTCTCAAAGAAGTTTCGCCTCTCGTTCAAAATCTCCTACATTCCTACATTCAGCGGTGGAATGCCGCTAAGAACATTTTCCTCAAGGACTGTACTTAAGTAGAAATTTGAGGTACTTTCACTTTACTTGAATATTTTCATTTTATACATCCACTTCACTGCATCTCAGAGGTAAATCTTGGACTTTTTGCTCCGCCACAGTCGTCTGACAGCAACTACGTACCTCCAAAGGTTTGTGATGTTGAATTTTTTTGGACAAACTGAACGATTAAATGTTCCTTTACGGACTATTTAAAAATCCACTTAGATCAACTGAAAAATGAATTGTCACAGAGCTTAAAAAAAAAGGACTATTTATATGAGCTTGTTGACTTTTTAAGAGATACGTGGTTCTCACCGGACAGTGACACTACAAAAAGTTGAGGATCTTAAAGAATATCATGTATTACTGCACATTAAAATAACCAACAGCATATGAAGTAGTTCAAATTAGCACAAATCTAATAAAACATGGCTGTAAAATACAAATTAGTTTACTTTTCAATACTTTAAGTATATTTTGCTGATAGTACTTGCATACTTTAACTTTTGAAGGTTTTGATTGCAGTATTTTAACTTGTAGCGGAGTATTTTCCCAGTGTGGTACTAGTACTTTTACTTAAGGACCTGAATACTTCTTCCACCACTGATTATAAGTGAAGTACGAGACTGAAAACGAAATGAAACTAGCATTAGGCAGCGCCACAGTTTTAGCATTAGTTTAGTTTTTAGGCATCTGTGAGTTTCCACTTCTCCTCCAGTTGGAATCGATGGAAATCAACGCATGTGGGAGGTAAACAAACCTCAATAAAAGTCAGGCAGTGTGCGTTCGGCACCAGGATTTGTTTTACCCCACAGCTGACAGCTCTGGCATTGCAGAGCCCGGATAACAAGAAGTGCAGCTGTGTTTCCACCCCGACTCGGCCCTCCACTTAAACACATTTGGATGCTTCATGACAAGCAGATCAACCATTTTGATGATTTTTTTTTAATGTAGGCTGTCACTGGGTTTGTTGACGCAAGTTCTGGACCAACGTGTTTGTCACGTCGTCCGACTTTCTGAGACTGAAAAAGACCGAATGTGACTGACAAATGGTTCGTTTTCCACCATAATGGCATTCCAACACGCATACAATACAAACATATGAATGCCAGTGTTGGACTGATATATTTGACTGTTGGAAACTCAAATTAACGCCTGGAGAGTGACACATGGCAATCTATGGAGAAGCAGATGTGATATGCAGCTGTGTTAGGAAAACTAGTAAAACATAAGAGATTCAAATTGTATCTTTATATACGATATATAATATAATATTTTGCAGATGTAAGTGTGGAAATTCCAATTACATTACATACATTCATATATGGTATATCAAAATAAAAGGTCATATTAAGAGCCTGTAAAATTAGTCAGAATGTACTTCAAAGCACAGTATTTATCAAAAATAAATACCATATGCTGTCAAATTGAAGTTTGCCAATGACAAACAGACATAAGCCGACAAAGTGTTGTTGTGGTTGTTGTTGTTGTTGTTGTAGGCGGCAGTGTTTGCAGCAGCGGAAACGGAAACTTTCCGACGGCAAAATACCAAATTACCGGGCAACCAAGAAAAGTTTCTGCATCATAAGCTCAGGTTGTTAAATTTCTGCCTTCAACTGGTTGGATTTTATGTATTATATACATACAGTATGATAAATAGTTCACATGGTGTAAGACCGAGGCGACATGTATGTCTTCACCATAATTAAGTCTTCTGAATTTTAATATAATAAAACGTCGAAAAACAATTCGTCGACTGACGATTGGTTCAATCAAACACCATCGTACGCATTCAACAAACAGCGTCTGCCCGGCTTTACAAGTTCAAGGTGATACTCAAGCGACAACAAATGATTTATTTCCGTTCCTTTTAGGTCCGTTTCAAACGATTAGAACATTTGACCGATAAAAACTAATATTTTGCCAAAGAATACTTTGATTGTTTGTTGTGATTATCGAAGGTTTCGTGGTGCTTGTTTTCTTTCTTGAGACTCTCCCTTTCTCTCTCTTTCCCCGTCATCCTCTTTTCCGTGAGTTGTTTGCACCTTAAACGTCCATCACTCTCGCCCTCTTTCCCTTGACTCTTTCTGAATTGTAGCAAAAAAAAAAAAAAACTGCGGTAGAAATGCGGGGAATGCCGCAGGAACAGAGCAGGAGGATTCATTCTAGCGTTGTTAAAGGGCTGTTCCGCTCCGTCTCTCCTGTAAACAGCCGTCGAGGGAGGAGAAACCCGATAGCCTCACTTAGGTCTGATCTGCTCGGACTACAGAGATCACAGACTAAATGACGGAGGGATGGAGAACAAGAAAAAGAAATGCACAGGCTTGAAAACAAGAAGTAAAGGCTTTTTTTTCTTTCACCTTGAAGTGACGTTGAGCCAATAATGTTACCCGCGTTAAAAGCACACAAAAAAAAAATGAATGTCAGGTACATTTCAACCTGCAGCTGCATCAAGTACACAATGCAGAAGTGCTCTGTAGGCGTTATTCCTACTGCACTTAGACATCCACTGGGTTTCAGACTAAAAAGAACTTCATCCTTCGATTTTTTTTTTTTTCCATTCTTCATGGTTGTTATGAATATACAAAGATACAGGTGGAGACATTGAGATGTGAAGCTGTTTTAACAGTCGGACAATTTTTTTTCATTGAATTTTCTTCCAACAACACAAAACCTACATGATGTATACTTCTTTGACAATAAAAATATCAACATACTTTTACGTTGGCAGAAGTAATGAATAAACCATTTTTCAGATTTTCGCCTCGCAACATATTAGTCTAGCAGCTCATATTCCCTTTTATTTTATATATATATATATATATATATTAATTACAACTTGCCAAATAAATCAATGAAACTCTAGAGAACATGGCTGCAGCTAAATTTCAGTTTCCCACCTCGTTTCCATCATCATCAGCTTGCATTGGCCAATGAACTGTAGAAAAATTTTGTAATTTGATTTTTTGTTGTCCCCACTTTCTCCACAGAAACCGCCAGCAGAACACGCCTGAACTCGTCGCCTTGAGCCACCGTTTCTAGGAGAAGAATTTCTGATGAAAACAAAGTGCCAGCGGCTGCAGGAAACACAGTTGACGAGAGTGACAAGCTGAAAGAAAAAAGTAAGAGGGTTGAAGGGTTGCTGATTATTCTGTGTCAGTTGGTTACTACGAGGGCCCGCGTGTTACGTGATCTTATTAGGGAAGGATCATGATTTTAGAATTTTTGAATAGTCGTTAAAAAAAAAAAAAAAGTTTATGTGGCAATTGTCAAGTCTAAAAATACGATTTCCCTTGTTTGTACCAGTTACCGGTAATAAATTACTACCGCCAGAAGGAGGCGATAATACACCTTAAAGCTGTTTGCCACCAACCTGCACACGTAGCAAAAGTTAAAAGGTTTTTTTTTGTTGTTTGTTTGTTTTTCATTAAACGGTTGAGTATGGACGTAGCCTAGCTTTCAAAATTTGGTACGTAATATCAAGGCATTTTTTTGATGTATGAAGAAATTAAACGGAAGAAATACAGCCTGTGCCATAAAGTATCAGACCGATACCGCCGCCTTCTTGCTTTCCAATTCATATAAAATTGCAGAAGGTATTAAAGGCTCTTTTTTTGTCAACATTGTTGAAGACAGGCTCATTGTCCTGTTTGAATCAACTTTATTACAACTGTCAATGTACAAAACTGATCAGGGGGTCCATGCTTACGTGTAAGTTGAGTATCCATTAATGTGTGTGAACATGGAGGTATGTTTTGTAGAAACTGCGCTTAAAACTGAGATAAAAAAAAACAAACAAACATAAAAGCCATAAAAGTGAGAATAAAATGTTCATCTGTCTGCCATTTAAGAAATTTGAGGTGATAAATTAAAGCTCTAAATGTTAAGAATGTTAACTAATCAGAAATTTTTGGGGAGATTAGAAATTTTGCAATAGAAATTTCCATTAGATTGTTTGCACAGCAGGCATTTGAATTTGAGATGAGAACAAGGTAATTCGATACCAGTAGAGACTGGCTTTAGCTTTTTCATATTAAAATAGTATATGTTGATACAAAAGTATGTTAAAAGTATGTGAAAGGAAAAGCTAATTAAACGGTTATCAAAATTACGAGAAAAATTCTTAAACATCGCCCCGGAGCAGCTGAAATGTTATCTCCTTGTGAAAAATGCATGTGGCTCGTGTGTGCATCTGGCAGCCACACAGATTATTGGAGTGTTAGGAATGAATGTGTTGTTAATGTGTAGTAAATGTGGAGTGAATGTGGTAGCAAGTGGCTCTGGAGCTCAGAGGAATTAGCGGGCTTCGCATTCCTCAACAGCCAATGAAGATTTTAGAGGGGCAGGCTGCATCACAGAGACGAGTGGGACAGTAATGAGATAAAAATGAATCTATTGATCCCTGCATCCTGGCAGCAGGATGTTAGATAAGCATTAAATATAAAGAAAAATGGAGCAAATGAGGACAATTAAATAAAAAAATGTAAAAAAAAAACCAATCTTAGAAATCCTATCATTCTCTGCGCTTCTCTCTGTTGTGGTACCACATACTTTGAGCCAGGTATAAGACATAGTTGTCCTTTTAAAACCAAGGTATTTTTTTAGATTGTGTTTATCAAAACATAAAAAAGGTAGGAAAGGAAAGAGTGCATCAATTGCTGCAGAAAGTTTTGTACGTTTAAATTCAACCGTCTGAAGCAATTATTACTTGTGTCCAAAAGGGACAAAGGAGAGCTGCTGCAAAGTCCTCAGAGGGACGAGTTCAGGGTGGATGGTTAGGTCAACAAAACATTGGACTTAAAAAGATTGTTTCCAGTGTACTACTGGCATTCAGCATTTAATCACAATCATTCCCTGACCAGCTTGTTGTTCCAGATTAACTTAACCAAATCTTAACCAAAACTACATACATTCATAAAATGGATTTGAAACTGCGATGTCATCAGAAAGCACAAAAAATATCCCAAATCAAGCGCTCTTTACATGTTTCATTTTCTTAAGTAGCTCTTGCAAGAAAAAGGTTGGAATCCGCTGATGTAAAAATCGAGCTTAGAATAAAAATAAGCTGTAAACCCTCAAATATTCCCCCCGACAAAAAAAAAAAAAAAAAATCCTAAAAAGTGATTGGTTTAGTATTTTCGGGGATATATGGGTGAGAAAATTCACCGGAAAATAAGCACTTTGAAAAACAAAAATATTAAATAAAGATAGAATTTATGTATGAAAACAAAAAAATGATAGAAACAGCATAACAAAAAACTGGGTTCCTCAATAACTTCAGCTCTATTGGATGCGTCACTGATTCCTAGAAGTCCATTTAAAGTGAAAACAATAAAATGCGCAAAGAGCAGTGCTTCAACTCTTTGATTCAGATACAAAAGCGTTAACGATTTACTAAAATAAAATGCTGAATTAATGCTTCTTTGATTAAAGAGCAGCTCTTGTCCTTAACCTCAACCCTGTGTTTCATGCTATTAGCAAAGCTTCATACTTTCCTATTCTACTGGAGAACTGAAGTAACTCTCGTCTTTGTGAAAGAAGGCTTTCTTTTTTTCTTATGAATTTCTCCAGAGAGCAAAAAAGGGTTAAAACAATTAAACAGAGTGTTGAGTATTGACGGCAATAGAAACAGAACCTCTTCACCCTTACGTCGATCAAATCAGAAGCCGATATTAACCTACAGCTGTCTCGCTCGTGGCTGAAAAAAAGTTCACACCCACCCGCCTTGTAGCTTCTGACAAACAGACTGGAATTGACCATTTTTAATTTGTGTAGTTTTCTTTATCTCCTCTGTATTTCCCCTCCCTCCCCCCTTGTTTTCTTATATTGCTGATACTTCACTTCTTATATGAACTAAATCCAGCCTTTTTATTTCAAAATCACAAATTCCTATTTATTCATACAACTCATGTACTGTACAAGGGCACAGCTGACACACTTTTTGACATATTTGCAGCTTTACTACAAAGAAAATGGTGCTTTACAATCGTATTTTTGAATGAAAATCAGTCCCAGCGTCTTTTTAGAATAATAATAATAATTGTCTGACATGAAAAAATGCTTTTGCCGTTCGGAGTTCGGTGTACAGTTATTCCTTTTAAGCAGCATGATACACTAAGATCTTGTCATCTGCACGATGGCACCTGGAGAGTCACAGAACAATGTTTATAAAGGTTTCACTGTAAAAACTAAATTTTAAAGTTGTGGAAATGTAGCATTACAAATAGCAAACCTTTCTGAGGTACGTGTACTGCGACAGATTAAATCAGCATGTAAAATGACTTTAAATTGACAAGCGCCGTAAAAGCAGCGATACGTCAGTCTGTGTGTGCCTTGTGTAAAGAGAGCGATAAAAAGGTCTCAGGGTAAAAGAAACTGACAATCTAATGTGGCGGGTACATGACCAATCACTCAAAGTCAAAGTGTCACGAAATCAAATCATCTGCCAAGCGCGGGCTTTGTGGAATCGTGCACTTGACTGTGGCTGAAGGGCAACTGGATTTTCACAAAAGCAATACAAAAATCGTCGACCGCTAAAGACGCACGGAACGGCTTTTTATCAACAAGTTTGAGAGCTGTCGGGTCCATGAGGGGACCTGTATTATAAGGAATATGAACTTGATTCTCCGGTCGATTTTCAGTGACTTAAATTAAAGTTTTTGTCCCTTAACTGTTCTTTATATTTACTATTTTGCAACAACAAAAAAAGTTGAATCAGTTTTGCAGCAGAAGAAATATACAAATTCAAGCAAACTATTTTAGCTGGATGTGAAAAAATATCAAACTGGGAATAATTAGTAAAGCTGAGCGGATGTAAAACATGAAATAAATAATTCTCTCGCACCTTGCCTCATACGAGATGCACGATAACTCAACATTAGTCATTACTCTGAGATGAACATAGAGCCAGTTATCAAAAACGTATCATGATGATGTACCCGGAACAATATGCAGATTAGATGCATGTGCTTTTACGTAAACCAGGCAATTCGTTCATGTCTTAAAAGAGCAGTGTGCAGGACAGTGGCATCTAGGGGTGAGGCTGTAGACTGCAAGCCTCCCACCAATAACTAATGTTCACAAATTTGAATCAGCAAAGGCTGAAGCGTCAAAAACTTTCTTTTTTTTTTGGGCTGAATTAATGTTGTGCTTTATATGTAAAAGTAGGTCTAAACGAAGCCTGGAAAAGAGTTGAATGAAATAAAATAAACAAACAAACAAACAAACGTGGAAAACAAAAAAGCAGGAACACAAATAAAGTCAACGCTTATTTCCACAAGTCTGCCATGCATGATGGGAAACTTCCCTATAGGCATTATTGAATAATAAATACAAAAATTGCAAAAGTATAATTCGTAACAGTGCCATCAATACAATGGCTGTTTTGATAACTGTTCACCTTTATAGTTGGGAGTCAATCAAACGAGACATGACATGACACAAAAGAGACGTAAACGAACTGCAAAGAGACGCAAGACGACTTCAAAGAGCAGCCGACAACATCGGAGACAGTTAGAAATGCAAACTGGCCACAAAGAAAACACAAACCAAATGAAAAAGAGACGGCTGAAGAAGATGCGACACAATTCGACAGACACGCCGAAAGTCCTCAAACACACTCGAAAGCTCAAAAAGATGCGAAAGGACGCAAAAGAAACCGCGAAATGAGACGCCGAGCACGTCCAGCTCATCGATAAATAGTATGACGTGCAGCTTTTTCAGAGTCCTAACGACAGACACATAACTTGTGAACGTGTAGTTAACAACAGGCAAAAACACTGACACCAAACAGCGCTTTATTTACTCAGCGGTAAACCCGCGTTGAAACAACAACAAAACAACAACCTTCTTCGGCGACCGAGAGCCGAGACATCGTTTTAGTGCCGTTACTTTATATTTACGGGTAAACAGCAAAAACACACAGAGATCGACAGAAAACAATACTTTCGGCAATATATAAATATATTCACATAGAACGACGCTTCATGCTCAGCTGCTGATTTTACAGTATGTACCTGGAAGGAAGGAAGGAGGAGATATCAGTTTTATATAAAAAAAAAAAAAATGGCCGCAGCAGGAGTCGATTTTCAGACGCACACACGATAACTCATCGCTATATTTTCAAGGATTTTTTTTTTTTTTTTTAATTATTGATCAAAACCCGGCTTTTAAACTGCTTGAATGTTTTGTTTTTGTTACCAAACAGTCAACACAAAAAAATAACTCCGAACCCGCTTAAAAATATTTGGTGAATCGAGGCCGGTGTCCTTAAAAAAAACACAAAAATGGTTTTGTGTTCTTTGTCATAAGTCAGCCAGAAACCGTTAAAAGTGCGACGCGATACGTCGCATCGAGAAAGCTGAGTGACTTTAGTAAACAGTCGTACCGACGCGTCGTCGAACCGAAACGACGCGACGGTCGATTTGCGATGAATCGGCAAAAAAAAAAAAAAAGCGTACAACGTCGCGTCGGAGTGACGGTTGGCCACGAATGACCTGCGTCCACGTGATGAAGGTCACGTGACGAACATTTCTGAAGTAGGTTGGACGGCTAAAACAGGAAAGCGACGTGGATTTCTTAAACCGAATAGTTAGTTAGTTAGGGTTAGTACTAACTAACCCATACAATAAAGTACAATAAACCAAATCTTCGATTTAAGAGCCGTTTACGAAAAGTGACAGCAACACCGTGACGCCTCAATTTTTCGTTTCCTTTTTTTTTTTTTATCCTTGTAAGTATAGAAACAGACACATGTACGTCCACCCCTCACAAATTACTTTATGGGACAGTTGTGTGCGCGTCCCTCTGCTGCCTTCACTTCCAATCGCACCAGTTGTCCCGGTACAAGGGGAGAGAGGGGAGGGGGGGAGGAAGGAGGGGGGGGGGGCTCATACTAAATGCTCCCCTTTATTTAAGTTCACAGGCCTGCCCCCGAAAAACACTGCACAGTGGGACGGTGTGTGTGTGTGTGTGTGTGTGTGTGTGTGTGTGTGTGTGTGCGTGTGTGTGTGTGTGTGCGTGTGTGTGTGCGTGTGCGTGTGCGTGTGCGTGTGCGTGTGTTCACCGAGTTGAGGAGCAGTTGTCGTTGACAGCTGCATGAGAGCAGGGAGAGAAAAAGTCAAGTGGCTTCAAATAGCCGTCGTTCTCCTCATTCATCGGCGAGACCCCTCCTCGCCTCCTCTTCGCTCTCTCAGCGAGTCACCGGTGTGAAGTTTACATTTCTGTTTGTTGACACAGTTGAAGAGGTTTTTTTTTTTTTTTTTAAATCTCACCACAAATTTTGTCACATAAAATGGTTAAAAAAAAAAAAAAGGTTAGCACAGTCCGGTCAATCGACAGCGAGTTAAAGGCTCTGGTTATGCAAATTTGGCCCATTCAGACAGTTTTTACATGAAATATTCACCGTGCAACCAAAATGTAAATATCTTAGCTGACAGGTCGGGTTATATGTATTTTTTTGATGTGTCGGTGACATCGATTCTCTTTGCTAAAAGTAGGATGAGTTTCAACCAGATGAAGTTGTATTTGGCAGCGAGTATTAATTCGATGATTTGTACGTCGAACGTGTGACTTTATGTTAAAACCGGGTTCGATTTTGGTGGAAAAATGAAACGTCCACAGAGCTCTACGTCACACGTTAACTCCGTTTGAACCAAAATGTGTAATACACCCGTCAGTCCGCTAGAGGGCCCCCGCGTCAAGAGTCAGGCTTTGCGGCGCCTAAAACGTGAAACGAAGTTAAGCGTGCGTAAACTACGGGTCGAAGAAGAGGTGAGAATTCAAGTCTGTGAGAAAGCAACGCGGACTTCTTTAAAAGATCGGATCCTAAAGCCTCAACCAGCTAGTTCTTGTGTTAACCACGAGGTTTTTCACGCCTTGAGCTAGGCAAAATGGCTTCGACCTCATTAAAGCTTCGGTTTTCTTCGCCGCGATGAAAGTCTGGAAACCCTGTTCGCTGTTCAACGGTGAGGAAGTCGAGTCTTTTTTTTCTAAATGTTGCAGCGATGGTAGCGTTTCGTTTTCGTATATGGCGGTCGGTGCCGATTGGTTAAAGGCGGCTCAAATAGTTTCGAAATGAACGTGAGGTTCAACAACTGGAAACAATTTTCTACGGCGGGTGAACAGACCCAAATATTCTGGTATTCTCAAGTAGCAAAAGGTGACACTGAACAGCACGCTGTAGTGGACTGATGGGTTCTGAGTTATGATCGTTGTTGTCAATTTGGTCTTTTTTCAAGAACTTAAGGCGCCCAAAAGAGTCCTGGAACCTCAAGATTTTAAACATAAACAGATAGAAAACAGAAAAGCACCAAATGGTATCGTATAATTAGTCCTAAAAATTGAACGTGCAATCCTGTTGAAACTAACTTTCTAATTTCTCAAACCAAATGCAGTCATGACTTTTGAATCCCCGACTCAACGCTAAGAGTCAACGGCTGAACTGAACCTTCGTACGTGAAAGTAGCACCCAACAAAAAGAAACCTGCTCCCGAAGAAGACGATAAAAGGGCTTTTCTGTTTTATATATCTGAAAATGACGCTGAATCCATCAAAATTATGACTTATGAAAAAAATCAAAAAAACTTTTCTTTTTTTTTTTTACTGAAGATTTGGATGTTTTCCAACATCTTTCCGCAGCTGCCGTCCAAAATGTATTTATTAACTTTGTGCAATGCTTTGTTGGACAATAGTTTACATCAAGTTACACTCCAAAAAAAAAGAAAAAAAAAAGAAAGAAGATTTAGTATGAGCATGCTTAACGTGTTTTTCCGTGTTCTCAAACCTCTTTAAATTAGTATGTGGTATAGAATAAGGACGTTGGGAGAAGGTCTGTAGTTGCAAATATGGCTTTAAATATCTTTTTGAAATCTGTTGAAATCCATCCAAAAAACAGTTTGGGTGTAATTTGTCCGGCTGGAACGTAACTCAGCGTAAACCGAGGCGTCCGTCTGGACTCCTCGACAACCGACTCGGCCTTCCCCTCCAGCCATAACACACCTCCCCAAAGTGTCTGAGCCCAGTTGCCCCCCCCCCTCCTCCCCCGTCCCCCCTCTCCCCGAGTAGAGGCCGAGTCCTGCCAAGTCCTTCAAAGCGCACTCGTCTTTTTGGAGTCCGACGAGCCGCATGTGTCTCCGTCCATCTGTCCCCGGACTCCTTTTTTTTTTTTTTTTTTTTTTTTTTTCTCTTCCCCCAGTTAAAGGAATGTCGTCCCTGCCTGTTACAGAAGCACAAAAGAGTCTCCGTCCGTGTCCGATCCAGATTCTCCGTCTCCCTTCCCCTGCGAGTTCAACTTTTTCGCTTTTTTGTATCCACGCTGTCGGCGTTTCAGCTCAGCAGGGCTGCGCCGCCGCCGCCGCTACTGCTGCTGCTGCTGCTGCTGCTGCTGCTGCTGCTGCTGCACAGTCCGCCGTAACACAGAGCTGCAAGTAGACCAGAAGCTGTTACGGCAAAAAAAAATAAAAATAAATAAAAATAAAAACTCAAAACACCAGAAAAAAATAAAACACAAAAAAAAAAACCTGCCGCCTCACCGATGGTCAGTCTGTCTCTTCTCTGTCCCATAAACAGCAGCGAAGCAACAAGAGGAGAGCGGGAGGAGGTGAAAAGAGGGGCTACAGCTGAAGGTAGAAAGTAGAAGGAGTCTAAAACCAGTACAAATCCTTGCTTTTATCCTGAGCCTGCAGACCTGAGAGGAGGAAAGAGGAAGAAAAAAAGGAAAAGGAAAAAAAAAAGGCAGAGGAGGAAGAGGCAAGACGAGAGAGGTTAGAAAAGCAAAATGCCCCAAAGGTGGAGATGGAGGTGATGGAGGTGGGGGGGTGAAAGCGAAGACAGCAACAGGAATACAAAAAAAAAAAAAAGGAGGGGGGGGAGGGAGTTGACAGGAGGTGTTAAAGGTGCCGATTGACTGGACGGGTTCCGTTGGTTCGAAGAAACCTACTCGAGGAAGTCGAAAAGGCGGAAAAACATCTTCATTTAATTCCGCTTTTGATTTTTTTTTTTCATTCAGTCGAAACAGACCGAGGATGTTTTCTTTTTTTTTTCCGAAATCATTTAGTAATCAGCCGTGCTTTTTGACAAGCCCGACGTCGACGTCCGCACAAACAGGGTTCAAGTGTGTCCGACGTAGAGTGAGAGGTGGGGGGGGGGGGGGGGGGAAACAAACTCCATTCGAATCTGCTCTCAATGTCAACACCAACGTCGTCTTCTTTTCCGCAGGTGGTTTTCATTCATCCCCCTTCGAAGCTGCGCGCTCACATCTGTGGCTGAAATTTTGGGGATTTATTTTGTTTACACGAGGCCCCCTCTCCCCCACCCCCCCCCCCGGGCACGTTTTTCACGTTCGCCTTGCTTTTGGTTTCCTCGTGTAAACACGTGGAAATCGACTCGGTCAGAAGCTCTTAAGTCTCCGACGCTTCACCGATACGTCTGTAAACCGCCGACACCGGTTACCAACACGAAGCTAATTAGAAACACATCACGGAACGACGTAAACTCTAACCGGGCCCCCCCCCTCCGAGTTTGTTTGTTCTGTTGTTTCAGACTTCCACCAAAAACTAAATATATTACAAGAAACCATTCTTAGAACATCTCGTTTGAAGTTCTTGCGGAAGTAAAAAGGCCATCTGGTTTTTATGGTTGAAGTTTGAGTGGAGGTTTTATCTTCGCTCGTCGTTCCCAGGGGCGGCGAATAATGTCGCTGTGTCAAAGCTTTTGCCGTCTAAGAGATACCTTAAAGCTGCCTTACGTCCCCGTGAAGAGGCGGGTCGAAGAAGGTCACGCGAAGGTCACGCAAAGGTCACGCGAAGGTCACGCGAAATAGAAAAAAAAGAAAAAGAGGAGCAAACTTGGTGTCGGGCAGGAGGACTTTCACCTGGGACACCTGGGACACCCGGGGCGGTCGAGTCCGTGACGAACCAAAAGTCAACGTGGTAACATACTCAAGTATTTATTTGAACTCTAAACCCACGATATTATCCTAAACGTAACCACGTGGTTTTAGCGCCCGAACCCAAAACCACCCTGACAGAAAACAAAACGCGAGTTTACCGGGAACGACTTCGATAAAACGGCGGTACCTGACGCTCTGGGAATGATAACGGGTCGCCTCGACTGACTCCAAGAAATAACCCACAGCAGCACTCAACCTATGTATCGCGAACAAGATATCGGATCAGCTACGTCGGCTCACGACTAAAGCCGACCATCAGTGAAACACCATCTAGATTGATTCTGACCAGTAAGTAACTCGTGACCCTTTAAAACACAACGAAGCCTACAGGTCAAAGGTTACAGTGGGTATCACAGGAGCATCTCAATCAATCAAACGAAGAGTGTTACCCTCCCAGGGCTTTATTGGGAACAACTGCCCAAGACTGTTTTAGATTTTAGATCTTTGATTTGATTTGGCTGGTGGCTTTTTTTTTTTTTTGGTCCCATTTGACTCGCAAAGATCTCTAATTTCTATCAAACTGAAAATAAAGACAGAAAATAAAGACATAAGCTGCCAACTCAGAAACCAATCAAACTAAACTCTGCGGCGTTTGGTTGGAAGGAAAAAAAAATCGCTCGGCTGCTGGCTCACGGAAAACCACTAAGTTGTTTTGTCATAAGTTTGAATGATGACGGATGATGTTGTTCTGAGTGTTATGACTATACTTCAGTTCCAACCTGTCCTCTGTCAATCATCCCGAGGTTTCTTCCTTCATCCCTCCCAATTTAACGTATTTTTTTTAATAAATTTTTTTTTAGTTTTTCGATATCTGAACAAAGCGAGTATTTTTTCAGGTTAAAATGGACAGTACCTGCGTCCATGTTGAGTCCGATCTCCGCCCCGGCTCCGGTGAAGGCGCCGCTCCAGGCCGTCCCCGACTCGCCCTTCCCCCCGAGGTCGCAGGGCGAGGCGCTGGGCCCCGGCGCCGAGCCGCCGGACGTCAGGCGGTGGTGCGACCTCACCGACGGCACCAGCAGCGAGCCGTAGCGCGGGTCGAACGCCGCGCCGTACATCTCGTGGACGCCCGGGCGCGGGTAGGCCGGGCTCTGGCTGCTTATGGCGCCCCCTAGCGAGTACGGGTGGTGGTGGTGGTGGTGGTGGTGGGACGGGTGCCAGGCGTCCGGGCTGGGCTGGTGGAGGTGGCTGTGCAGGGAGGCGGACGAGTACGGGTCCCCGGGGAAGGAGAGCTCCGCGTGGGGAGCGGACAGAGCGCTGCCCAGCGCCGAGGACACCGACGGCTGGTAGGAGCTGTTCCAGAAAGACGGAGGGAAACTTCTCTGGTTCATCGGAAAAGATCCATCTGGGAACACACGGAATCCACAAAGTTACTTCATAAATAAAACCCCATTTATTCATTAGATGAGAGCGAGTTAATAATAATAATAATAATAATCTAAGTCAGCGATCTCCAACCTTTTTTGACAAACTGAAAGTGTAACATTTATTCACATATCTGAGCTCCACCCTAACCAGCTGAATAAGCTTTTTTTTATGTGAACAATAACAAATTGATATTTGACTGAAGACCCCTGATTTAAATGAAGAAAGAAAATTCAAATTATAGCTCTAAAACTTGAAGGTTGAAGGTTCACGTTTGACCTCGAGAGTCTTTGCCGAGAAACGTTTGTAATTACGTAATTATTTAGCATTCAGCCATATGTAACCGTTCCTTTTTAAATGGGTACCTTGGTGACATCTTATTTGCCAAATGTCAAATACAGTGTGCGAAAGTGAATATTTGCTGCTTTTCTCAACATGTTTGGGTTTTTGAACTGCTGCTTTAAAAAAAAAAAAAAATCCTGGGATCTAGTTTTTTTGTGATTGACATTTTGTCACCGTTTTGTGAACATTTTATCAATAAAACATTCAATTAACTAAAAACGAGTCAATTCAACTTTACTGTAACATAAAATATCCCCGTGCAGAACATTAATAATACTTGAAAACATGTGTTTTGTTCCACAAAGGTGCTGGAGTTGAAAAAAAAAAAAACGGTTGTAAAGAGACATTAAATTAAAAGCGTGCCTGGCTGATTCACCGAAAGAATAATGAATGAATGAATCCTTCTGTGCGACTTTTTTTTTTTATCCTCCCTTTATACTCGTATGAACGGAAGTTGAGTTTTGATGGGGACACCACTTCACTTCACGGCTGACAAAAACCATTGACAAGAGAATCCTCAGCTGACGTGGCGCTCAAAAAGAATTTCACTCCAGCGCAGTGACATTAAATGAGATAAAAAAAAAAATTAAAAAAAAAGAAATAATAAAATGTCCTCAAAATTATTCAAAGATCCTTTTACGCACTACTAAAAAAATAATCATATCACCAAATGATTCCCGTACCACTAATCCGGTCCTGTGAAGGCATCACTACTGTTGCAAGAATTCAGATCAGTCCAGATAAAGGGACTGCCAACGACAATTTAGATTTTCTCAAAATATCATTCAATCAGAAATATTTTTTGTTATTTCGACAAGGTCAGCAACACGACAAACTCATCTTCCTCTCTCTTTTTTCCCTTTTGACAGCAAGTAACATCTAAAATACATTAAGAAAAAAAAGAAAAAAAAAGAGGGAAACAAGACTAAAATACTCCGTACGTGATGTCTAATCACTGATCAATAAATAAAGGAGGCTGCCAGTGATCTAACTCTGATTTTTAAGGAGATCTTGCCGTTTACTGCCCAAATATTTGTTGGAGAATTGATGGTTGTTATTACAACGCCTGCGGGGAAAAAAAACGTGACCTTCAAAACTGCCCTAAATGCTTTCTTCGCTTGTTTAAAAAAAAAAAAAACTGTTGCAGGAGTGAATTCTTACTCGTGAGAAAAGGTTGAATTGAAAGACGCTGAAAAGCAGCAAAAAAAAAAAAAAAAAAAAAAAAAAAAAATTGCAAAAATAATTTTTAAAAGTCCACATTGTCATTCCAAATGCTGTCAAACAAACCCGTCAGTGAAATCCTGCAATAAAAGCAGACGAGTTTTTTTTTTTTTTTTTTTTTACATTTGTCTGTCTTTTGACTAAACTGACCGAATTAAACGATTTGCAGGATGTTATCATTTTTTTTTTTAATTTTTTTTTATTCTCTTTCTTTGCATGACAATATTAGCGTGTGGCATGGTCGAAATCTTGTGGGGAAAAAAACCCAGAGACAAAGTTCGGCTTCAGTCCCACGAGATCAAAAGAAGAAAATGGAGGAAACTAAACATACAACAGAAGACACAAATCCCCCACTCAAAAAAAACAACCTAAAAAACATGGGAGAACTTTAGCATCCTTGTGATGGTCAAAAAAGAAAAGCTGCGTGAAGGGAAGACACTGGCGCACACACACACACACACACACACACACACACACACACACACACACAAAGACACACACACACAAAGACACACACACCTCTTACGGCCTTGTGGCTGCCGCCGCTCGATGCCGGGTACGCGGTCGTCTGGCTGAGGGCTCGGCTGAAGTGTTCGTCCACCACGCTGCTGATGTCGCCCTGGAAGTAGGTGAAGAGGACGCAGCGGGAGCTCAGGTACTCGGCGCCCGGCGGCAGCTCCTTGTCCTCCTCTTTGATGGCCGGGGGGCCGAGCCGGCCGTCCTGGGGGGCTTGCATTTTGGAGTACAAGGCCAGTTTCTACATGAAAAGAAAATATATTTATATATAAAAAAAAAACAAAAAAAAAAACACGAGACACAGATTCGAACGGTGTTATATGAAGAACATCCTGTTTGTATCATATTTATAAGGATTCCAAAGTTTGTTTGGTTTTTTTTGGGCGGGGGGGGGGGTTCTTTCATGGTGTTATTGACCGAAAACAAAACATGACATTTGACCTTTAGGTAACAGGTGTTTACAATGTGAAGGTAAATCCACCTGAATTATGTATGAGAGTGCAGAAATCTTTTATGTAGGGTGCAGCTTTTATGTAAAAATGAGGGGGAAAAAAAACGGGGAAAAAAACAACACTTTTATTGGAAATGTATAAAAGTTTATTTTGGTAATTTTTTACCTTCAAGATCAATAGTTTTTATCAAATATCTCACCCCTCTTTCATTAAATAAGCTGCACGCAGAAATATCAACACGTTAAGCGTTGTGGTCATTTTGAAATTGAATATTTCACTTATTGCTGCGATGATGAAAAGAACAACAACTAAAAACTTTGTATTTTTCCTTTTTAAATTTGACTTTGTGAAAAGAATATACAGTTTATGGCTTTTATAACGCCCTCAAAATAATAGTTAGACATATAACTTTGTAAAAAAAAAAAAAAAAATATATATATATATATATATATATATATATATATATATTATTCTATGATAAATGCACTAAATAATTTATTTGAAATAATCCATCCTAATATGAGCTCCTGTGCAGCTGGAATGAGCGCCGGCTGTTCAGGTGACAGACAAAGTGAGTTTTGGCACTATGTGAAATATGTCTGGATGTTGACTGAGAGCTTTTAACAGAGTGAAAAAAAGCCCTTTAACAGGTCTGGGGGAAAAAAAAAAAAAAAGACCTGCTGTAGTCAAACTCCTGACACTCATACACTAACGTAAGAAAAATGAAATTAGTAGGTAAATATGGCATTTACAGTAATCCGATTATACTGACAAATATGTATTGAGATTAATAATATCATGAACAATTTTCCTCCAAAACTACAGTACTGTTTCAATAGAGGAGATAAAACGTGATTTTGCTGTGTGGAAATAATAACTGTTGCTGCTTGAATAATTATGAACATGAATCATCTGAGAAGAAAAAAAAATGAAAACCATAAAACTCAAACAAAACAAAACAAAAAAGTCAGAAATAAACTTCAATACATCAGTTTGAACTTGATTAAAAGCGCTTAGCGGGTAGAACCATAAGAAAAACAACATTAAATATATTTAACTTAACTTCATTTATGCTTTTTAGTAACTGAAATGAGCCCAGAGGAAGATCTGCTCACCGCCTCCTGAAGCAGAAGACTTTTCTTTAACTTGGACAAATATAGTTAATATCCATATTAAATCCAACCTGCTGAGCGTGAAGTTTTTACGCACTGAATGTGGAGCTGCTGCAGTCCGTATTTTGCGCATTGCTGGGGGTTTAAAATGCTGATTTACAGGTTGCTCAACCTTATTTAGAGGCTAATAAATTGTGTTTTTTTTAATAAATGTATATCCCATAGTTAAAATCTGTGAGGGCAGCAAGAGACACTTCTACTCGCGCGCAATTTAGTTCTAATCGCCAGTTCTGAGGACTTTTAAATAAAGTTTGTTTTTTTTTAAAGCCCCAAAGTGCGGCGATATACTCAATCCAGTCCGAGCTGATGTTAAAAAAAAAACACAGTTGCCGAATCGGTGACCCGTACCTGGTGGTGATAGGGGTTGTAGGAGCTGAAATAAGGCTGAGGACCAAACACTTGGTACATCACATCCAGGCAGCTCATGGCGAAACGGAATCACGGAGAGGAGCCGAACTTCATTGAGCGGGCAGGTCTGGTTGAGACGGAGGACACGGGGGAGGGAAAAACGGCGGTAATCCCGGCGGTGGAGGAGTTGGAGAGAGTGCGTCTCTCTCGCTCTCTGCTGCTCTGCTCTGCTCTGCGCTCTTTACGCACCGGACTGCGGCTGATGGGCTCACTGAAAGGGAAGCCCTCCACCACCCCCCTTACATCCTCCCTCCACCGCCACCCTCCTCCTCCTCCTCCCGCCACACGCCCAGCATGACGCCTCCCTCCCGCCAATCAGAGCCCGCAGCTCCACCTCCGCCTTTTTAAACGGGCTTTTAATTACCGGACCCAAAAAGCTTTAAAACTTTTTTTTTAATTTTTTTTTTTATCTGCTTTTAACTCGTTTTCCTGAAACTTTTGTAAAGATCCAACAATTTTTTTTTTATACGATTGATAATGTCACATGCATAATTTGATGTGCTTCAATATCGGGTTCCCTGATAAATTTGTGATTTTTGGGTTAATTTTATGCATGTTTTTGAAGTGGGAGGGGGAGGGGGGGTAATTTTATCTGTTCTTATCCATCTCATTTCTTTTTCTATATTTTTAAATGTTCCTTTAAATCTGTTTTTAAAGCACTTTGAGCTGCATTTCTTGTATGAAAGCTGCTGTACAAATAAAAACGTGTTATTATTATTTGTGTTCATACTTCCAAATAGGTTTTCTGCTGCTGCTGCTGAATTTAAGTTTGCTGCATTCGAGCTACATGAGAATTTTAACCCTGATGTCTAGAACGCAGTCGTCGTTGACCTTGAAAACAATCGGTGTAAAACAAGCTTACTTTTCTGGGACTTTTAGACGCATTCAAATAAATTCGTACAGGTTCGGTCGAGTCACGATCGCGCCCCCGCCCGGAGCTTTTCTTTTTTTTTTTTTTTCCCAACGCATTTGAAGCCACGTTGGAGAATGTAACAACTGCCACTTCCTGCTAATTGACTGAGTAAACAAACGAAACCGACCAACGAGTGGAATGTAAAGCTGTGAACTCCCACAATCCCTCAGCGGCCTCCCAGATTCTAGCAGGCGAAAAGGTCAAATAGTTTGCTGCCGGTTTGGTGCCGTCGCTAGAAAGGTCAGGGGTCACAGTTATCAAGCTGCAGTCATACGGGAACAAAATTTATATATATATAAAAAAAAAAAGATGGTGTAAAACGATTTTATGTTTTGCGTTTGTTTCCGAGCTGTATGCCGCGAGTTCCAAATCGTCTTTCGTTTTTCATCTGTTATCCGAATTACGCAAAACACGGAGAACTGGCCCGGAGTTCAAAGGTCAGGCTACCTTCAAATACTTTCCCGTATGGATTTTTTTGGAGACAACTATTTGCTGCATTTGGTGTCGGTACAGTGATCTGAACTCTGTAATTATGATATTTAACGTATAGCAGTGCTGAGGGGGTCGCTTCAGGGATTGTCATAGGTGCACATGAGGCAGTTTTTCTTTTGGCGGTAGATTTGTTTAGCAGCTGTCTGTCGAGGAAATCAGCACTCAGGATGCGACTGAGTCCTGATTGGCTAAAGGTAAATTGGTTAAAAAATTGTAAACAATGAACCATGAGAATAATATCAGCTTTACTGTAGGTGTTATGAATTAAAGCCAGTTAGCATTTGGCAGACAATATTTTGCAACTTAGCAGATATATATATCTATATATATATATAGATATATATATCTATATATATATATAAAAAGGCCTTATTACGGTTGATGAAGGTCTCGGGTCATATTTTTCTCACTTTCTAAAGTTAAAGTTTACAAAAAAAGACCCCCCCGCAGAGAATTACAGCTCTCTCTGACTGCATTTACTGTTTCAAATGAAGAGTTTTCACAACGTGATCGCCACACCCAGAGCGGCAGAAAAGTCCACGGGATTCCCAACACCAAGCGAAATGTTTGATTACAGCCGTGAGTGAAGATGACAGGCGGCACCGCTGGAAAGTTTGTGGTCAGTTGCAATTCATTCAATCTGAGCATGTTTTTTTTTTGCAACTTCCTCATAATTAAAGTCTCCAGCTGACAGATCATTAAACTGAGCTCATTTTTTTTTCCACGTTAAAAGATCATTTTAAGAATCTGTATCAAGACGATTCCTATGAAGGGCAAAAGGGAAAGCATTCAACTTTTTCCATTTCCAATTGATCCATTTATCTTGTCATTAAGCCTCATACATGTTATTTTAATGAGCTGAAATAGCGTGTTTTTGCCCAAAATCAGCCTACGTGCGTGTTAAAAGTTTGGAAACGTTTAACGAGTAAGATGTACAGTAAGATTTGCTGCAAGAGAGCTGACTTGGACTACAAATAAACTTTACAGATCAAAAAATAAATAAAGGTGCAACCATGATGTTACACTATGACATTTTTTTTTTTTTTTTTAATCTTTGTGCGCTAGAAATCCTTTGTACTGATTCTTTTGTCACTCCGGCACTCGACTGTCCTCACGGCCGACTCCTCCGACAAGCGGCGCACCTGTTCCCTCTCTGACAAGTGGCCTGCCGGAGCTATTAAAACCCCCAAAATATCTTCCATTGAAGCGCAGCTCAGCTCATCTCGCAGGCGCGATCGGTTCAACCATCGTATCGAGGAACTGGGACCGCCAAGGTTCAACGAGGAATTTGTCAATCAGGAATGTTCGGCATCTTTTTTTCCGCACGTCATTCAACGTTCAGACGGATTTGGGGGAAGTTTATTGGAAGAAATTATCTAATGACAGAAAATCACCAGAAGGGGGCAGGGACACTTTTTTTTTTTTTTTTTTTGTCATTTACGGACGATCCAAGGAAATTTTCTAAATGCTGACAATCACAATTACCAGAAATTTTAAAACGTTCCTTTTCTTTTTTTTTTCTCGCGTATTTCAAATCTTGAGATTTAAAAGCCTTTAAAACCGACACGCGTTAATGTTTGTAACAAGTTGTAGTAATTCTGACCGAAGCAAAAGGAGGAAGTCATGTGACGTTGTAACGGAGCGGCCGAGTCCATGTAAGGAGGAGGTCAGAGTGGACGGACGGGTCAACAAAACACTTAAACCGCGAGGGGACAGCTGCTCGAATTTTCTACCGACAGTCAACTTCTTTTGACTTTGACAGCAGTTGTATCACCACGACAACGAAGAAACACAACCGCCCGGATCTCAGTGCAGCCTGGTGATAACAAAGGAGCGTCTTACAGTATTTCAAAATTCTCCCGAGTGTCTCTTATCCGCAGAGCTCAAGGCTGTTTCAGGAGCAGAGCTGTTACTGAATGAAGTTGGGGTATGTTCTTTCAGGTGGAAAGTTAAAAAGCTTTCAGGGTTTATTGATCAGATAGGAGTGTGACATTTTAAAGAATGCTCTAAAACATAGTTTAAAAAAAAACAAACCGGGATGTAAAATAGGACGTAACATGAGCATAAAAAGTCACATTTCAGACTCTCTGTTTGCTGAAAACGAGTTTTATATACGGCTACGGTGCAACACTCGACGAGACCACGGCATTATTGAACAATTTGATTATGTTAAGTCAGTGGAGCGCTCAGTTAAGGTTAGAGGAAGATGGGATTATGTACGAGGGCGATCAAAAAGTTACGAAAAAGTTACAAAAACAGAGCATCGCACTGGTACGTGAAGGTTTGTGATTTCAGCAGGTGTCAAACTCTGGAAATCGTCAAATGGAGACCCTCGAAAGGCTTCGGAAAGTCTGACGAGCCGGGCGAGAAGGTCTCAGTGGCGTTCAACGTTTCAAGAGGGGGGCGGAGCTTCACCGTCCGAGACCGAAGAAGGAGGCGCGTCGGGTCGAGGAGACGCCGGGTGGCTTTTTGTCTTTGATATTGGCTGGAGTCGTGCGACTGTGAATTCTTCCCCCAGATTCAGACCGTCAACACCGAGTTCAACTGTCACCTTCGTCCGAGGGGAGAAAAAAAAAACCAACATTCGCTGCAAACCACCTGAACTGTGGCGCCATGGCAACAGGGTTCTCCCAACATGACACGGTTCTCCGAGTTTCTTGGCCCGCGACAACGCAACCGTCGCTCTCCGCCACCCCCGACTCGCCAGATTTGCCTCCCCGCAAACTCTTTCCCTTCCCAAAAAAAAATGACTTTCAGGCTGACGGGTTTCCTGATTTTGACTCTGTGGAGGACGTCCAGCACAAATTGCAGATGGCGGCAGGCTCCGAAAGGGACGACGGCCAGATTTCAATCAGGTACGGGATTCGGTTGTTGCAGGTGCAGCTTGTCATGCAGGTGGTGATTATGCTTTCCACCACAACATAAAAACATTGTCGTAATATTGAACCCAGTTTCTAGGAAACAGGAACAGAAATGCAAATTTCAGCAAAGCTGAACGTCCAAAATGTGTGCCGATTTTGCTCCGGCCTCTACGAGCAAATCCAAAACGGTCGCTCTACTTCCTCCTGCCTCGTTGAAGTTGAAAACAAAAGTAAATAATTACATCATTTGCATGTTCGTTTGATTGCCGATGAAAAAAGAAAAAAAAAAAAAAAAAAAAAAAAGAAGCATTTTTCAAACATTCAAACATAAAATTCCAGACTTCAGAGATGTGTGTCGTAAAAAAAAAACAACAACAACTGATGAGCAAAGATAGCGGAACATTTGGACCGGACACTTTTTCAACATCCCACAAAGGCTGACGAAACAACACCATCTGAGGAGGAAATGTTCGTCGGAGAGCGGGCGCAGCGCCGTTTTTATAAACTGCTGCAAACTTTGTAATTATTTATTTCCTACAGACGTTTGTCGTTCTAATGTGAAACGCATTCAAAACCAAAATTAACCTCACCGCCTCTGGACACACCATACAGGGATAGCATGCGCGCTCTTACCTTCCCCGGACAAGTTTTAGCTTTGAAACACTTCGAACACACACACACACACACACACACACACACACACACACACACACACACACACACACACACACACACACACACACACAACATCAATTCTCCTTCTTAGCACACAATTAACAGCTCTGGAGTGTGAGTTGAAAACTGACTCTGGTCGGTCTGTGATTGAAAGCTGTAATACACACACACACGCACACGTGCACACACACACACACACACACACACACACACACACACACACACACACACACACACACACACACACACTCCTGGTTATTGGAATCCGTCCTGAAGCTTGCTGCTGATCCTCGTGTTATGTCTACCCAAGGAAAGCCAGACTGCTGTTTCATTTTCACCAACACCAGAGAAGGAAAAAGCTTCTGTGAGTTACTTTTTTTTTTTGTTTGTTTTGAATTTCAAAATAAAGAATTTCTCAGCAGCACCGAGGCTCCGCCCCGATTTTTTTTTTTTTTTTTTAACCCAGGACCTTTATTTTGGGCGTGCAGCTTGAAAAGACTGAAGCTTCGAATAAACGCCGGATGAACGTAAAGAAGCCGAAACTTGTGAATGTTGTTGTTGTTTTTTTTTTTTTTATCAGATTTAAAAAAAAAGAAAAAATGTACAATCATTTCATCAACCGTCAGCTATTGTTTCAGCTCCGCTACGTTTTCTTTTCGCACGTTCACGCCGTTAGGTTTCCACGCGAGAGAGGCTGAGCAGGTGCCTGCGGTTTGTCGGAGTTCATCCCGTCCAACCTCAATCATCCTTCAACCGCCGCTTCCCCCTTCGCGACGGGGGAGTGGGAAGCTTTTTGTTCGGTCGCATGATGAGGAAGACCCGACCGTGACCCTCCTTTTACCAGTAGTCTACCAGTATCCCACCAAGGACACGGCTTGTGTGTGTGCGTGTGTGTGTGTGTGTGTGTGTGTGTGTGTGTGCGTGTGCACTCACAGCGGCCTTTGAAACGTTTACAGTCGTAAGTTAAAGCGTGTAGGTTTAAGTGTGAATGCGCGAGTGCAAACACGCACTCAAAACGACGACAAAAAATGAAATGTGGTGTATTTTGACATTAAAGAGTACAAAGGATCCGCACAAAATTGGTTGTGTAATTACAGACAACCTGTGATAAAAAAAAAAAAAAAAATGCAATACATACATACAAAGAGATATAATACAACTATTCCCGCAAAACCATGTTGAACATACGAAGACGGGCGAAAAAGCGTAGGTCTTCTTTTGAATTTCTGGAAAAGATTTAAAGAACATTTTAGAAGGAGTTTATTCTGGTCATTTCAAGTCAACATCAGCTGTCAATTTAAACTGTGAATATTAATAACGTTTTAAAAAGTGAATGGAAAATCAGAAAAAAAACTAAAAACAACCTGATGGCTGTTTTTCAGTCAAATTGCTTTTATTTTATTTTATTTTATTTTATTTTTATTATGGAAATAAAAAAAGAATCCTTTGGTCCACCTTTTGTAAAGAATGCGTGATAAAATAAAAATGAAAACAAAAACAAAAGAAACCCGCTCATCTTATCGTTACTGTCGTTGAAGGCCAGCATCCTTTCAAAGACATGTCTTTAATAAAGCCAAAAAGACCCCCCTCCCCCTCCCATCCCCCTCCACCCCCCTCTAAGGCTGCAGCTAATCAATATTTTGTTGTCAAACAATACGTGTTATTTTTCTAACAGGTCCGTATCGATCAAACGATAGAATAGGCCGGATCCCATCGAGTTCATATCTGGGGAGGATGACGATAAACGAAAGTGTACGATTCTTAAAGTGAGTTTAAGCAACAACAAAAAAAAAGGCTGATTTATTTATGTCTTTAATCAGGTTTCTTTTTTGTTGTTGTTGTTAGCTGCAGTTTTATCGGGTCGTTACGATGTAAACATACCTTGATTTCTCTGGTTTTCATCTGCAGTTCTCTAGAAGGAGATCAATTTTTAACCATTTAAAGCGAACGATCCAGCGGACTTTAAACTGAGATTAAACTCACTGCTTTCCTTATAACGTGATATTAGAGTCTGAAACGTACAGAGGGGAATCCCTCCAACAGCTCAGAGACACAACTGTGGCGCACACACACACACACACACACACACACACACACACACACACACACACACACACACCTGTCACTTACACCGTGAAACAATGAAGCTGAGTGTGTGTGTGTGTTCCTGAGAAGAACAGTGGAGCAGCTCCGCTCGGGCCACAAGCGTCAGCTGTGTGTGTGTGTGTGTGTGTGTGTGTGTGTGTGTGTGTGTGTGTGTGTGTGTGTGTAGTGTTCCTTACAATCTCCATTCATCTAAGCTGTCAACTCTTTGGACACGCCTGACAACCAAGTCTGAGAATTTATAGGAAAATAACAACCGACAGAAGTTAACATTACGTGTGTGTGTGTGTGTGTGTGTGTGTGTGTGTGTGTGTGTGTGCGTGCGTGTGCGCGTTTATTTCGATTTCGTTATGACGCTCGATCGACACCAGCACCGGAGGTACATATATTTTGGTGATCACATTTGTGATTTCACTCCGGGACTTGAAACTTGACTGGAGAGCGCACATCAAATTTTGTGAGTGACATTCACGTTTCAAGAGGGGGGGGGGGGGGGGGGGGGGGGGGCGGAGCTTCACCGCCCCGAGGCCGAAGAAGGCGCATCAGGTCGAGGAGACGCCAGGTGGGTTTTCCTTTGACGTCGGCGGCGGTCGTGTCACCGTTGAATTCGTCCCCCCCAGAGTCAGACCGTCGACACCGAGTTCCACCGGGACCTTCTGAGGCGTCTGAGGGTTGTTAGCGCTGTTAGCTGCTTGTGAACTTAAGTTAAGCGGGGGTTGTTTTTTTTTTTGCAAAATCAGCTCTTTGTTAACTAGTTGTTAACTTTCTTTTTCAAAATCAGCCTTCCGTCCACTCTTTGGTTCTCCAACAATGACAACGTGGTCATTCACAGCGCTTTGAAAACATGTGACTTTTGCTCCTCTCTGGATTTGGTTCGCTACGACTTCCCTCTGTTCCTTAAAAGTTTCGGGTGCACGGTGAAATCGCAAATGTGCACATACCAGCGGTCACAAAAACACGTAACTAAAGTGTTGATGTTGATCAGGCAACGTAACTGGGAATTATTAATCATGAAGGTCTGAATTTTGTGGTTTTTTTTGGTCCTTTGGAAAGATTACAAAAAAATGTAAAATGAAAAAAAGAAGAACACAAGTGACAGAAGTCAAACATGAGCAAGAAGTTCAGGAACCAGAATAAAAGAAAAGAACAACACAAACAAGACGGTGAGCGAAGAAGAAAACGATCAAGAACAAACGGTGAGAACGTCAGAAAGTACGAGAACAAAGAACAACGAGGGCGCGATGCAAATAATAAAAACCTAAATTAAATCGTTACCTTTTTAAGTCCTTTTAAACAAATTTGCAAGTCCTCTGCAGTCTTACTATTTTCCTTTTTCACTTGCGATTTCACATCCGAAAATGTAATTTCACTCCAAGTCAAAGACGGTCCAGAACGTCCCGAAACATCCAGAAAAAAAACACATTTTAATCAAGTCCCCCGAATAATTGGTCAAAATAAAAATGTAGTGTTCCTCTGATTAAAATGGCTGATTTGCTTCATTTTGTCACAAAAACATAAAACATTCGTGACATCTTCCAAAGAGTCTGTTTTTCATTTCAGGGGCTCCACAAAAGACCGAACAAAATCAACGGGTAACTTTTTTTTCTCCACCTATTCACAATTTGTGAGCACTTAATTTCAAATTCATTTAAATGTATTAATACACCAGGTATAGCAAGGGCAGTGTTTTGAAAGAGTGTCTGAATATTCATTATGTGGTTGGTTTTTTTTGAAAGAATAACTTCTGCGATGACCTTCCAAGAGAAAAACCTTGAAGGTTCAGGGACGGCTCGTTGGCGCGATCAGACTTTTTGTGCGAGTTCACCGTGGGGGATACAAAATCCACCGGCTGAATATATGTTAAAGGCAGCGTGGTTGAGCAGCGTTCCGACAACCTACAGTGAATGCAGTAGAAAACGCTCCCGGTTTTCTGGGTTTGTAAGTAAGTTCGTAAAAATAATCGTGGCCTTCGAGGGAGCCGCGCGAAGGAAAAATAAATCAGAATTGGAAAAGTTTGAAAATGAAAACTAGAATTACCACCTCGTCGCTGTGTACGCGAGCCACTGCCGCAGGAACACCTGCACTGTACCTACACTATTTGTAGATATAAACTGGTCGTTTGCTAAACCGTATATCAGCAAACAGCAATTTGAACACTAGTGGTAACGTTATACAACCGGCATCACCAGTCAGTCCGCCAGAGGAAACCGTGCCGGCGTCCCGCTTTACCGAGTGTGAGCGAGGTTGACGAAGGAGGGTACAATGATGGAAGTTATGCTCGTTATTAGGTCGATTAGGGTTTTAATCTGTGAGAAAAGAAAACTTTTCCTAACCTAACTCTGCTTGTAACTTTTTTTTAAAAAAAATTTATAACCACGTTGTTTTTTTGGGGCGGTGGAACCTGAGGCGCCGAAACGAGGCAAAACGTGACACCGGCACGATGTCCTCGCTCAATCGCGTCGCTCTTTGTTTCCACCGAAATGTTTAAACGGGCCGAAGAGTGCAACGTTAACGGGAGCCACAACGACTACGTCATTAAGAAATACCGCATGTCAAGTTGGAATAAACTCATCCTTCAGAGGCAGAAGCGAGTTTGAACAAGCTGAAAAGCCGGGAAGATGATTTTTACGACAATGACGTGGTGCCTCGAAACACATTCAAATTTAGATTTCTGTTTAAATCACATTTGGGTCCACACTGAAGTGTAATTAGAAGCACTGCAATGCAGCAAAGAAAACCAGTGAAACCTATCAATGGGACGATCAAACAAACACGGCTGACAGTTTTAACACAAGCTAAAGATAATAAAAGTAAAGTGGGAAACTCAGGGAGTATTTTTGGTTTTTAACGGGTGTCTCCATTTGCAGCACCAGAGCCGACCAACTGCAAAGAATAAAAACAATAAAATATATATATATACAGCGACGCCTTTTCTTCCTCTCCCTTAATTCTTCCCTCTCTTATTTAGGATTTTTTTTTTGGATTTTGTTCCTCCTTGACCTTTTAGCATTCACCTCCGCTCCTCAGTCTCCGCTTTATGTCTTTACATCTCCTTAACGTTCAGCGCAACTTTAAAAAAAACACTCGCAGTGCCGCGCGGCGGAAAACAGCTTTTCCCCCCCAGAAGAGCTCTCTGACACAAGGCTATCAGGACATTCACATAAAACGTCGCCGCGCTTCATCAAGGGCCAATTCAGGTATAGAATTCAGTCGGGCTTTAATTACCGTCTACCAATGGAGAAAAAAAATCATTCACTACAAATGATTCCAATATACACAATTAAAAAGCATTTGTAAAGAGTTACCAGGTAATTATAAAGTTATTCTACGTTTTGTTGCCTTAACCTTAATATGATATAATACGCGGCACAATACTGATTCCACTAAATGATGATAATAACACGGGAGATGTGCATGAGGTGAAATCATTTAAACTGTGAGCGACTGAACGGCCACACAAGTTATTTGTTTTTTTTTTGTGTGAAATAATTCTATGCTAAGTAGGTTTATTAAACGGGAAAGATGATTATAAATGATTTTGAAATGGTAGTTAAAGTAGTAGACGTCAATTCCTTTCTGTTTGTATGTGACGTCAGCTAAATTGTTTAAACCCTCTTTTGTTTGTGGATAAAAACAGATGGAGTACCATTGTAAAGTGGCATATTCAACACTTTTTAAAAAAAAAAATTCTTTTAGTTTGCTGTGTAAGTTTTAAATAATATTCTGGTCTTTTAAATGTTGTTATGAAAGTTTTCCCTTTCAAGTTTCTCAAATCTTTTTATTACATAGCCTAACACACTGGACTTTACGGGCAACTTTCTAAAAAGAGGTTTAATTTATAAGGAAGGCTTTAAGTTACATTTTTAACTAATTATTATTTATTCATGTTTGATATCATATCAGTAATCAGAATTGCAGATCTTCAGTCTGCAGTATTTCTTGTTTTCCATGTTTAAACATTTTTTTATTGGGTCCTAAAATATATTTGTAATCAGCTGATCACGATTGATGTTCAAAGCATTGAAAAAACATGTTATAAAAATAACGCCAGCGTTCGAACGTTATCCTTTAAGTGCGCAACAGCGGCGATTTGCAATTTGAGCCAACAACTGTGAAAAGATTACGCAACCACGCGTACCGACGGAAGTACGCGAACAGAGACGCCCGCACACGGGGGACCACTTCCTTCGGTAAAAAGATCGCAGCGTGTTCAATTCCTTTTTTTTATGACTCAGTTATGACGAGAGGATCAAAGGAAGCGTCGGATCGGTGCTCACAGTGATAACCGGCATCGGTGCACGTTTTATTTCTATGTGCAGCATGTTTTAAAAAAAAGAAAGAAAAAAAAAAGAAAACAGGATTACCGTCACGTCTCCTCGCGCCGAGCGTCCTCGCTCCTCTCCGGCTCCCTCGGCTCCTCGGCGGGGGCCCCTGGGTGCCGGTGCTCCCGTTGTGGGTGCTGACAGGCCCAGCTGTCTCCTCTCTTTCTTTTCTTTTTTTTTTTTTTTTGCCCTTGGCTGCAGCTCATTAATTTCCACCAAAGGCCCCCTAAGCGACAGCTCTGCCTCATAGTGACCATACTTGGAAAAGAGGTGCTCAGCGGACAAACGCACACACACACAAATACACGTGTGCGCACACACACACACACACACACACACACACACATAAGGGGGAGGAGGTGGGGGGGTAAGAGGACACATAAGTCACAGGCAAGAATGGATTCACAACATGAAATTAAATGAATACAAAAATACTTTGTGTGTCTTTTTATATCTCTGTTGTAAAGTCAAACTAATTTAACATTCAAATGATTTTTTTTTAAATATAATTCAAAAAAAACGTCTGCCGCCAAGTTAAATAGCCATTTTATCTTTAGGCTCCACCTCCTGTAATATAATTAAAATACAAACTATATGTTTCTGCACGCTGTAGGGTAGAAACTGCACCGGCTTGAAGTTTGCTACCGTTTCTTTTTCAATTTGATGCGGTGATAATCTGCGGTTGCTCTGACGGAAAGAGAAAGAATTGACACTTAACAATTCATATTTGTGTGTGTGTGTGTGTGTGCGTGTGTGTGTGTGCGTGTGTGTGTGTGTGTGTGTGTGTGTGTGTGTGTGTGTGTGTGTGTGTGTGTGTGCGTGTGTGCGTGTGTGTGCGTGTTAATCACAGGCCTCCCTCGGTCCCGCCGCCTCCCAGCAATGTAAATTAGATCTGTTAATGAATGTTTTCTCTCATCACATACAAGTGCAAAGTAAGTATGTCGTCTATGCCCACCTTGCCTCTCCGTTTACCGCCCCAGTGTGCCAAGCATTCAGACTAAATGAAAATATACACGGGCGCAACCATGCCTGGCATCCCCCCCCCCCCCCCCCCACACCGCCACCCCCTCTTCTTAACAAGCTGCAGAAACGCCGCGAAGCGCGGCTGCTATGCGCTCCGGGGGGGAATCTGGAGAATCTCCGCGCTCAGACCCGACGAGCTCTTCCGACTTTCGCTGCTATCGGGCCGATCGCGGCGCTCGCACGAAGGCGCCGGTGCCGCTTCGAGTTATTTTAGACATCTTGAAAAAATATTTCAAATTGTTCAAAAGTACACGCTGTTGCTCGCTCGCGGCCTTTCCGCCGTCTTTCGAGCGTTTTCAAACCCCAGACGGAGAACTTGAATGCGGACGCTGAAAGCGAGGCGGTGGATTTGGCACGAAGGACCGCAGCAGTGTTTGAGAGAAAAAGGTTCAGGGAGTGATCTCAACAACAGAAACATGAAAAGAAAAAACAGAAACGTATAATTCCAGAACCGTGTCGGCGTCGCGTTGGCACGACGTAATTCGATAGAATAAAGACAATTTAGGGTGATGACATTTATTTTTTTTTTTTTTTTAAAAAGGACACATTTGTGGCACAACATGGAGATAAAGCTTGGACATGTATCGTCCACGTGCGCAATATTTCGTAAAACATACTTATCTGATCAAATGTTGCTCATTTAGTTGGTTTTAAAATGTGCTTTATAAACTTTGGCTGCGACTTTGCAACTTTTGTTTTAAAAAAAAAAACGTGGTTTAAATGAAGTTATTAATATTATTATTGTAACCAGTCAGAAGAGAAACGCCCCCCCCCCCCCCCCCCCGAACAGCATCAGTTTACGTTTCAATCGTTTTCCCGTCTCCGAGCTCGCCGACGTGTCCGTCCGTCCGTCTCACCGGTCCCACGGTCCCTCTAACGCGGTTGGCAGGTCAACGTCGACCTTTAACGCCGGCTCGGCGTAAAAACTCCGGCGCTCCGACGTGTCCGGCCGTCTCTCCGGCCGGACACGTCGGAGCGCCGGGAACCTTAGCAGCGGCTCCCGTGTGAGGTTACCGCCGCCCGGAGCCGCGCCGCATTCGTCGGATTGCGTTCCCGCGAGACACGGATTCCTGAACCCAAATCCTCCCGTCGGTGTCTCACCAAAAAAAAAAAAGTGAACGGCGCGAGTCTGTAAAGGAGGAATTCGGGTCTCTCGCGGCGAGTCGGAGGAATTCACAGCTTGTCACAGTTCATTTCTACGTGAGAATACGAGACGCTGAATTCTTTTACGCTCACTCGTTCCAGATCGGTTCCGATCGCGCGAAAGAGGCGGTCGGTCCGCAAAAGCTCCCACGTCGATCAACGCTTTTACGACGCTTTAAATCTGACGGCTGTCACGGTACGATTGGTTTTGTGGTTTGAAGGGGGCGGGGGGGGTGTTTGGTCATAAATCAAACTACTGGACAAATTCAAGTTTTGACCCGATCGTCGGGCTCAATTAAAAGTCAAGTCATGGCGAAAATCGGTACAGTTGATCTTGAAAAATGTCTGGGGACCATGAACGTCTGCCCGTCCGTCCTGTACGACCACGTCGAGGTACTCCGCAGGACGCGCGGCAACTGCTGACCCGTTGGTGGCGCCGGAGGAACGGCCAGAGCCTCGATCCTCTGGGGACCGTGAACGGCCGTACGAGCTTTCACCTAAAATACAGCGTTTACCTTTATTCGCCCGCATTCGTTTAGTGTAACGAGCTTTCAGCGGAAACACTTCAGCCCGGACCGAAGCGGTGGCCTCGCCGACTGTCCGACGTTTCCGGCCTCGTGAAAGCAACGCCAAATGAAATTAAAATAAAAGAAAGTTCAATAAAATAGCAAATCGTACGCGCATTTCAGTGACTTTGGTTTTTGCTTGGAGTCGCTTGTGTCTCCGACGGGATCCCGACGGGCCCCGTCTATTATCACCGACCCCCCCGGTTCGTTTGTGTAACCCCACCTCCAGCTCACCGCGACCGACAATTTATAAATAATCTCCTCCGCCACGTAATCCCCCTTTTAACTAAACCTCTCCGGCGCTGCGGCTGCGACCGCCGACGACAGATTAAGAAGAAAAAAAAATAAATCCCGTGACGTTTTTTTGAAATATGAAAAAAAATGCTTCGCTTTTTGGCTTTTGCTTTTTTTTTCTACACGAACGTGACAGGTTTCAATTATTCGTCGGTTCCTTCAATCGACCGTGAAAGCGGCGGGTCGCGGGCGCCGGTAGATAAATAAACGGTGCTGCAATCGGAGACGAATGTGGCAGCGGAGAGAACCGGCGGAGGAGCCATCTATCAGCCTGACGGGCCCTAACTTTTAATATGATATTGTAGCTTCGCCAAGTCGATCGGGTTTCAGCTCACTATTTGGAAAAGAGCGTCTATGTCAGTGTGTGTGTGTGTGTGTGTGTGTGTGTGTGTGTGTGTGTGTGTGTGTGTGTGTGTGTGTGTGTGTGTGCGTGTGAGCTGAGGTCCTGTGACTGGCAACAAGACTCTACCGCCAGCCATCTGACCACCATCTTGCAGTGTTTAGGGATGAGGTCAGACTCCCCTTTTTCTCTACGTGTGTGTGTGTGTGTGTGTGTGTGTGTGTGTGTGTGTGTGTGTGTGTGTGTGTGTGTGTGTGTGGGGGAGAGAGAGAGACACCTGCCTCCAGTGTGACAGCTCTATGAGCGTCCTCATGAATCACGAGTCATGTGGTTTTTTTCCTCCTCTCGTGTACCCAAGTTAGAAACGGCCCTGAAAACCTGGCGCTGTGTGTGTGTGTGTGTGTGTGTGTGTGTGTGTGTGTGTGTGTGTGTGTGTGTGTGTGTGTGTGTGTGTGTGTGTGTGTGTGTGGAAAGTGAGGACTGGTCCTCACCTGCGGACTGACCTTCAACATGTTGTCGGTTTGTGAACGGCCGTCACGAAGCCTCGAATTCAGATTTTCTAGTGCCAGTTCGGAGCGGGTTTGGAGCAGGAAGTGACCATATTTGGACGAGCTGGATGGGGGGGGGGGGAGGAGCCAGCGGTGGATCTGACTCTGATCTGATTGGAAACGCCGACGATAGTACGTCCCGCCCAACGATAGCAAAATTAAAATGAGTCAACTGTAGAGGTCACATCTCTTACGATCGTGGAGCATTGTTCAAAGGTTTTGTCCGTAGATTGGATATAAAAGTGTTCGTAGCTCTAAAATGAGGCCGAGGGGGAAGTGGCCTTAAACTGCAATACCACCGAGTGCCACTAGGGGTCGGCTCCAAAAATGCTGTGGCTCCCATTCAACTAGTCTTGCGAAATTCAAAGCCAATAAATGTTTTCCATGTCATTCGCTCAAATCACACAAAATAAGACCTTCAAATTGTTTTGTTTGATTGACAGGTCTGCGGTGCAGTCGCTATCAGCGGGGGGGGGGGGGGGCTTCGTGCCTCTACGACAGCAAAAACTATAAAGAGCTTCAACAAGTAAAGAGTTTGAACTTATTTGCCCTCCCAACAACTCTGAAGGATTTTTATTTTTTTTTATCTGAAGGAGCAGTGACCAAACCGTGGTCGCTAATATTTTCAGTTTTCTGAGGGAACGATGGCGGCGTACGTACTTGAAATCTGGAACAAACAAATAAACGGTGCGCAGTAAATACAGCGGGGAATTGAGGTGATTTTGCAGAGTCGTTATTGTTTTTGCAGTTCTGTTTTAACGTGAAAAAGCTGCTGCGTTGTCCTCAACACTGTTCAACCGATTCAACGTTAGCACCTTTAAAACCCGTTTAAAATAAAATGAAAGTCAGACCAAAATAAATACAATCGCCTCGTCAGACTCTCATTTTTAAGTAAATTTGCCCGAAAGAGCGAAAAAAAAAACAACCAACAAAGTCTTCCACCAATTGTTTTGGGGCCATAATTTGAAGCGTAAAACCAAAATATTTCTCATCAAAAATAATGTTTGGTTTTCATCTACGTTGATTTAAACCCTCAAAATAGTTTTATACCGCACACAAGCGAGAGGGAACCAGATAAAACAATCCGCCGTGGAAATGGAAAGCTAACAGGCTAATTAGGGTGCTCTGTTTTTTTTGTTTTGTTTTTTTTTTACCATTTTTTAATTACCCGTCCCGCTCTACGTCTACCGCGGTCTTTTCTTGCCTTCATGCCATCTCCGGTCTAAACCTGTCGCTGATTAGCCGAACGGTGGGCCTTCGAGGATAAAGGGGGCAGCGGCTGCATTCTTGTTCCCAGGTTTCGGCCTCCGGTGGAGCTTCGGCGGGAAGAAGAAGAAGAAGAAAAAGAAACGGGCTCAACGTTCGCCAAAGGGGGAAAGAATATATATCTATATATATATATAAATATATATAGATATATATATTCCATCACCCGGGAGTCCGGCTCTGGAAGCTGCCACTAAGAAGTCATCCAGGCCATTCAAAACGGCAACAAAAACCCCTCGGTAATTATTTAAGGCGAAGCGAAGCATTTGATGAACATTTCTGGCATTTCCGATTTTGCCCGCTTCCCTGGATGCTAAACTGAAAATGCTTTTTTTTTTTTTTTTTGGGGGGGGGGGGGGGGTGTTTTGTTTCGCGTCACCTCGGATGCTTCTTAATTAGCGCCGCCTCGTTAGCTATATCTCCTCGGCGTGTTTAATGAAGAGTCAATCACCCCTCTTTGCATTGTCCGGCCGCGAAGAGGAAAAAAAAAAAAAAAGAAAGAAAAAGGAGCGTCTGCCTTTTCTTGTCATTTACCACTCGGTTTCTTTACGACAAAGGCTTTTTTTTTTTTTTTTCCTTTTCTTTCTTTTTTCAATTATTTATTTTTTGAAGGTTTTCTTTGAATCGTGCAGATAAATAGGGAAAAAAAAAAAAGGAAGGGAGAGGCTAGATAATGAAAAAGCCCCCCCCACGTCCACCAAGGACCTAGGAGCCACCTGATAAATTGGCTTGTTAAGAGGAGAAAGATCCCCGTGTCGGCATATATTCCCTCCGCCATTCAGTCCCGGCAAACACAGGTGCAAAGACAGACAGGACGGACAAATGGGAATCAATCGAATGGCATCGTAGCTGGTGCTCGTATTGGTACACAAACGCTGACGGCCACTCATCTTTGGGAGGTGTGGGGGAGGGGAGGTGGGGGTTGATCAATTAAATTTTTTTTCCAGCTCTGTAGACTCAATTTAAACGGCGGTTGCATGTGCACGAACACAAATCAAATGTTTAACGGGGGCAAAGGAGGTCTAACGTGCATCCGTCCCAAGGCCGGTGTCGCACCGTGTGAATGGAGAGAGCGTGGGGGTGGGGGAGGGATGGGAGGGAGGGGGCAATGAAGTGATGTGAATAAAGGGTGTGTGTGTGTGTGTGTGTGTGTGTGTGTGTGTGTGTGTGTGAGCGCACCCTATTACCGACACGCCGCCGACATTGTGCGAGAGGACGACTCGGCGCTTGTTTGAACGCCAGAAGACAGTGAGGAGGGTGTTTGATATCTGAAGGGAGAGGCAGAAACAAAGAGGGGGCGATGGTGGGGGGGGTGGGAGGGTGATGGACGGACGGACGGACGATTTGGAGGAGGGAGGGGAGAGAGAGAGAGAGAGAGAGAAAAGGGAGGTATATAAAGAGGTTGGGCAGCGCTTCTTTTCTGTCAGTCTCCAAGCAACTCACAATAGAAGGTCAGAGGAACGGGGGGGAGACGAGGGAGTCGACAATACGGAAATACAGAATACTCCTTTATTCGGCCGCAGACAGACAGGTAGGCGGGCAGACATGCAGGCATGCACAAAACAAAAACACACACACACACACACACACACAACGTGGACCTTCACACCGGGCGTGACATTAAAAGACACGACATGAAATGAAACATGTCGTGTTGTGAAAACGGGGCCGAGTTTGGAGAATTGACTCGAAACTTTCGACGAGCCGAGAGACAGTTCGGTCCCGAGACGACGTCCCGCGTACGCAACACATCACGACACGACACGATTGAATAAAATCGCATTGTTTTTTGTTCAAATCTCGATTAAAAACGCGTTTATTGGCGTTGGCATATACAGATCAGGCTCCATTTTATTTTAGTACTACCTAATATTCAATACCGTGCTTAGATTTTATTTAATTATTGTATTTGGTGTGTTTTTTAATCGTCTAATTTGTTTTAATTCTGCCCAGCCCCCCCTGCTAGGTGGATACTTTTTTATTATTACCGCTAATTATGCCGTTATAGTATCACTTGTACAGTTCATATCTTCTTGGGTATGTGTGCAGGTCAAAATCCTGCATCGTTGCATTTCATTTTTACATTCGCTCATTTGAGTGACGGGTACTTCTACTTTACCTTTCCACGCCTTGTTCACTTTTGAGCTACAGCTTTTTTTTCACGTGGGCTATCTAAATTTGTCTCCAAAATTTGTATTAAACGTTTTATTCAAAAATAAATATGATTTTCTTTTTTTCCCCCCCAATCATCAAAATCTATTAAACTTGAGGGCATGCTGGGAAACGGGAGGAGCGCGGCACAAGAAAAACATGTGCGCCGAGGTCGATGGCAGCTACGTTACTCTGCAGCAAACACGTTCACTTTTTGCCCAAAAGTCGCCGACACAACACAACCAGTGCAACCAGCTCAGACTCAGTTGGCGACGAGCTGATTCAACGAAGCACTTCGCACATTTAGCGGCTTGGAGCGACGCATTTCATCCGCGAGCTGGTGGAGAACCCAACAAAACGGAGCTAAAAGAAAAACAATCAAGTATCAACTCTTATTCGATCGTATTTGAGCGAAGGAACAAACAACCCATGTGATTGTACGGAGGTTAGAGGGTTACAGGACTCGTTCAAGGCTCTCGCGCTGAAATAGTGAAGAACTAAAACCTTGGTTTAGCCTGACAATGAATCCAACTTTGCACAAAAACCTTATAAATGGACATAAACTCCACTGGGAAATAAATTAAATCAAAAATAAAAATGGAAAAACCTATTCTCAAGGACTTCAGCCAAGAAGGACACTTTTTACAAAAAAAAAAAAAAAAGGATGTGCACGAGTTTATACACTGTGAAAACAAAACATCGTACTATAATATATAGTCATTTTCCTTTAAGAATTTTTGACAAAACCGTCTTAGAAAGGGATTTTCTTTATCAAGTTGATCTTCACGAAAAAACGAGATCATAAAATTGCGGCTGCGACCCCCGCTTTGTGGCGACGCTCGTCTCCGCCCGGCGGCGCGTTCAGCGAGCTGGTGATTTTCAGACCTTTATTCACGTCAACTTAGAGACGAGGCTTCTTCATCCCAAGTTGCTGCCGACGAGTGTCTTGGAGACCGGAGGTAAACGTGTCTGTTGTGCGTTCAAGGGCGAATAAGACACCCCCCCTCTCCCCCGCCTCCTCCCGCCTCCTCCTTGTGTTGAGTTGCGTAAAAGAGAATCATTTCTACTTGGCGAAGGTTATGAAGAAAGTTTACAGCTTTTCTACCGCCGGCCCAATCGGTTCAATGTCCATTAGCGGCGCGGGAAAAAAACTAAAAATGCATGAAGTGTCATTAAGACAATTTGCTCCCGGTTCAAGGGAGAAGGTTTCCAACAAAACGTTTTGTCTGCCCATTCGAGTGAAGGCCCGGCGAAGAACGGCGCTCGGCGCCCTTGAGCTGAATATTCACTTGAGCGAATTCTCCTTCATTTTTCATTCTCGCATTCATGCGATCAAAACGCTGCACCGAAGACGCGGCGCATCGGTCGCTTCGCTTACTTTGTTAGTTCGTGGTGAATCGCCGTTCGAGACTCAGTGAGAAGTTTCAGAGGGCCGCCTGGTCAAACCACACCGATGGGAGGGAATCAGGAGGAAAAGGTTGAGGCGAATCATATTTTGTGCCCTTGAGATACTTGAGTAACGTTGATGTTTTGTTTTCTAATTTCAGGGGGGAGAAAGAAAAACTCTGTAAAGGCATTGTATGATTTTTTTTTCTTCTTTTCTTTATGTTTAAATTATCTTTATTGAAATATTTAAGTTGGTGGATCTGTAGGTGGAAATTCACTCTGCTTTATATCGATATCACCCAACAAAGTTATCGTTCCCAAGTTATGAACGCAGGTTTTGAGCTGTTTGTGCGTTTGAAGTCAAATTTATAGCTCGTCACCCAAAAGTCATTCGTCTTCTACGCGTCCCACTCGCTCTTTTATTTCTTTCAATTTCTTTTTTTTTTTTTACTTTGGAGGAGGTGGAAAAAAATTAAGTTAAAGAAGGCGTGAACTTGACAGTTTCTGTGTCGTCAAGGTTGTGACCTACACAACGTGAAGGGTTCATACTCCGATTTGACAGATTTGAAATGGCCGTCGCTCGGTTCTCGACTGATTGATTGAGTGTCGCTGGAATTAAAAAGGAAGAAAGGCTGAACCGGTTTTCTGTCGGAGGAAAAAACGTCGCGCAGATTGCGACAGTTTACGGTTCGTACCCGCGGGAGGATACACCGAAATTCAGATTAGACAACTCGGACATACGCCGTTTATCAGTTTAAAAACCCAATAATGAAATGACGTTACAGTTTCACTTCGTAGCGACACTCGTCTCCACTCAGGCGTCCGTAGAGAGCATCAGTCGTAGGCGAGCTGGTGGTTTTCAGTTGTTTATTCACCGCAGCCCAAAGATCTTCATCCTGAGTGGACGCCGACCAGTATCTTAGAGACCGAAGGTAAACGGGGGGGAGGGGAAGGGCGGTTGTTTGTTCAAGGGCAACTAAACATAAGAGGACTTATTTTTTTCCTCTCTGATGAACGAGTTGTGTAAAAAGAAGAAAAGGAAATCATATCTACAGGACAAAGGTTGTGAAAAAGTTTATAATTTTCCTATCACCGGTGAAGACGGTTCAATGTCCATTAGCGAGGCGGACAAAAATGTCTTAAGTGGCATCAAGAAAAAAAAGAAACAATTTCGCTCCCCATTCAAGGGAAAACTTTATTTTTTTCACAAAGCGCTTTGTCTGCCGTTCATGTGAAAGCCCGGCGAACAACAGCCAGCGCTGACCTTGAGCTGAATATTCACTTAAGTGAATTCTCTTTCGAGATTTAAAGATTTCTTTACTTGCCACGCGCACAGTTATATACGGTATGCACCTCCACGTGGATGTAAACCTGGCTCCGATACTTAGGCCGCGGAATGAACGGACGGACACAAAACAACAATCGAGATCGAAAGAAAGCCAGAGCGGGAACAGTGAAGTAAAAGAAAAGAACGAATGCAGATGGCGTATGTACGGTATGTGCAGGAACGGTACGAGGAAGTAAGAATGTCAGGAGGTTTTTTTTCTGATCGCTGCATTTCAAAAGTTCAAAAGTAAAATTGTGGCGTCATTTGCAGAGTTTGAAGTTTATGTGGTAAAATTGCTGGAATTTGCAAAAGATTGCAAGTTGAGAAAAAATAATAATAATTGGGATTTGTGTTGCGAGGTTATAGGACTACCTGACAAAGAGTCTTGTGTAATCACTCCCTAAGATAATAAGCATGCTGCACATCACGGAACTTTTTTGTACTTACGATCTTATTTTCAAACAATTCTTGCAACTTTTCCAACCAAAAATTTTAAGAAACATTTTTTTTTCTTTTTTTTTAAAGTGACAGAGCTTTACAAAACCAAATACTGAACGGCGTCTGAAAGCAACGAGGCCATCTTGTTACACTTTCAGTTTTAATTAAAAAAAAATCATAGCACTGTATGGAAGTAGTTTCACATCGGTCCTTGGCTTAATTGAAGCTTTTGTGGTGAACACTAACAAATCAAAACAAAAAGTATTACTACTGCCTCCTGAAACTTTAATTTTTACACTAATTTGCGACAACAAAGTTGGTATATTGACGTGCACTTTTTTTGCCCACCATCGATGCATCATCCTGCGTCAACTCATCCAAACGAACCTTCCCTTGATCTTTGATTTACGAGGGACGTAGATTTGTGAAACCACCACTACGCAGCGCTCTCAGATCGCTTTTGTGAAACCAGCCCGATATGCATTCCAGTAGAAGCGAAAGCAAGCCGGCTTCAGCTTGCATAAATGGAAACGGCCTATAAAAAGCTTTTTTTTAAAAGAGACGTCGTCTTGATTGAAGAGAGTCAAAGACTTTGGAGCTGGTGGAACATATGGAAGAGCCTCCGCTTCAAGGTTGCGACGTACACAATGTGAATTGGTTCATATTTAGATTCCACGGATCTGAAATTCCTCTCAGTTTGTGACTAACTATCTACGTTGTGACTACAAACTCTACATGACTAAAAAAAAAATTACAATATACGAGCTCAACATCCAACGAAAAATTCCCTTCCACGACCTCTGACCTTTCCGTAAACGTCGGACAAACCACGTCACAACTCGTGAACTCGAGGCTGGAGGAAAATGTTGAGGTCCGACGTCGTGAATACCGCAAGAGGGCGGCGTTCACGCGGGCTCTAAATCGACCCCCGTTCGAACGCGGCGTAAATCGAGCCGCGCCCGGTTGCGCGCAGAACTCGATACTGCAAATCTCACCTTCGGCAAAACTGAACGCAGACACGCAGAAAAGAAGGAAAAAAAAGTTTGCGTCGTGAGTCCAAAACTCAAATTTCAGAGTACCCAGACCGACAAAAAAAAAAAAAATCGATCGGATTTTCCAAGAAGTTTGAGTTTCATCCCGAGTTCGGCCGGCGTTTTGTGTTGCGTTAACGACACGGACGCTTTCTGACCAATTGCGACACGTGAAGCGAAAGGCTGGAACGATTTCATTCAGACGACCAAATGAAAGATGCAATTAAGTCCACAAAGACCATCCGGTAGCTTTTACCTTGAATACAGGAGGTGTAAATGGCACAGTGGTGAAAGAATAGTTACTTTTCTCTCTTTCTGTAACTTTGACTTGTCCGTCTCGTTCGCTTTGCGGCGGCGTCCAGGTCTTTTTCTGGTTTGTGGCATTTGAGAGCAAAAAGGAACAAAGCAAAAGTGCATTTGACAAAAGGCAAACTGCTGCATTAATATATTCCTCCTGCTTTTCAGCGCCGCGTGTCTGAACGATATGATGTCTGCAAACTGTGGCTCAACTGTTGGCGCAGGTCGGCCGCGAGTGGCGAGGTTGGCGGTTCAAATCCCGAGTTCCCATCCGTCCAATGTGAAAACGTGAGCGAGACCCTGGCCGCTCGGGTGGAAAGGTGCTTTTATATGCGCGGACCACTTAACAAATTTAAAGTGACTTCCCGACTGTTATAGCTCCTCTGTTATTGGTCTTCGCCTACTTGAATATTTATCAAACTTAAAAAGCGTCGCAATTGACAACGAGGTGTTTTTTGTGTGTGTGTGTGTCTGGTCTGGTTGATGAAGATGAATAAAAAAAAAATTAAAAAAAGCCTGCAGTGTTTCAAAAATCCTCCCGAGTGCCTCTTATCCATCGACCTCGACGTCGTGAAGTTTGGCCTCAGCGTTTTCGTGCTTCTTCAATTCAAAGTCGGAAAATTGAATTCGACTTCGACGCCCTTTGCCGCAGCTATTGAGGAGCAGCTAAGGACGTAATTAGGAGTCTTATTAATGGCTGTTGGTCTTGCCAAGGTGAGCCAAGTCAGGGAAGATTTTTATAAGAGAAGAAGCCACTGAAGTCTTTTGTGCAGTCGTTTCTATGTTGTTTCTGTGCGGGATGGGCTCGACTCTGGTGAATCGTTTTGTTTCTTTTATACTGTCAGAATGTTTTTTTTCTGTGTGAGAAAAAGAGAGAGAGAAAGATCAAATAAAAATTTTTTACCCGAGCTCCCACTTATACTCAAGTGTACTTTCTCCCCTCTCTGATGCACACAAGCAATAATTATTTTTTTAACTCTAAACAATGACAAAAAAATTTTGTTTCATGGCAATTTATTAAAATGAGCTCTTGAAAAATAATTTGTTTTTTTTTTTTTCATATAAATTCATTAATCTGGACAATAAGGCAGGAAAGTATGAAATTGAAGTTTCAGATTTTTAATTTCTTGTAAATTCTGAGTCTGAAAATTTTAAATTTTTTTATCTCATTAAATCACCAAAACAATACCACTGTGTCTGTTTTGGAAAATAATTAAGCCTTTTCAACATTTGTGACATTTTTAAACATTAATATCGTTAATGGGAAGTTTTAGCCTTCGGCTGAGTAATAAAAAATAAACATAAAACTGAGCTTTTTTCTTTTTGACAGAAATGCAACGGCGATATCATGACGAAGGAAAAGAAGCACATGGCCCTGATAATGTAAAGCATGCGCTTATTTGACACGTGTACAGACACACACAATCATACGCACACGCGCACACACACGCGCACACACACACACACACACACACACACACACACACACACACACACACACTCATGTCGACAGTCCTGCTGCTTGACTTGTGTCTTAAGTGTTTGCACTGTAACTCTCGAAGATATTCACCACCGAGGAGAGAAATACCTGCAGCTCTGGCTCGTGCGGGGTTATACACACACACACACACACACACACACACACACACACACACACACACACACACACAGCTGAGGCGTGTGTTGTACTGTCCGACCATCTAACTCCTGTCGATGCGTCTTGTGAACATTTTTGTGTTCTGAAATGTTTTTGTTTTCTGTGAATTGTTGAATTTTGCGAAATATTTTTGATGTTTTGTTCAATGTTTTTTGCGTTTTCTAAAATGATGCATTTCATACAGAGGAAGTTTTGTTTTTTTCCCCCCCAAAAAAATTCAAGTCCTTCTGTTTCGACGCCAGGGTGCTTCATTAAGTACAACGGCTATTATAAGTACCATCTTCAGCGCCTCTCAGTCGCCATTTGTTCACGCTTTGTACCGATGAACTTAAACAGCCACCACAACAAGTGCTGCACTTGATCAAAATATGAGCCTCAGTTTGTCTAACAATCCGCAATCAATGCTCAGTTTTAGGAGATTTTTTTTTTATCCAACCTGAGCTTCTGTGTTTTTAACACTCACTTCAGGAATCCAAAAGAATATTTATTGAATAAAACATTGATCTTTGTCTTTAAATTCCATTTGTAGTTTTCTGCCTGAATGTGGAAACAGACGCCTAATGAATGAACTGAAAATGGAAGAGATATTGTCTCCGAGCATTTATTTCAACCCTCAAAAACATATCTTATTCCAACTATTATAACAATATAACACTAACAACAAAACGCGTACAAAGTCGAACAACCTGAGATATTTAATAAAGTAGGCCTTCATTTTGTTTTTTTTATGTCAGCTGAGTGAAAGAGGACATTGATTTGTCATTTACTGGTCATTAAAGTGGAAGTTCACCTGTTTAACTCGTCAAAACATGTCTTAAAGGATTTTACCGCTTTTTTTTTAAAGCTTTTTAAGGCTCAAGAGGAAGTTACATGAAATCTACTGAAAGGGGCCAAAGGCTGCAGCAGTTGAACTGCATTGTGGGTAGTAATGTAGGCGCCAATGTGTGGAATAAAAAAAATGAGAGGATATCTCTGGTTTTGCTGCGTTGATTTTGATACTGTTTTAGCCGAGTCTGACACGTTTAGCAAGATTTTGTTCACGTCACCTGGTTCCCAGTTTTCAGTGTAATTACATTACAAAGTAGTTTACATTTTATGTAGTAAAATGGAGATGATGTGGAGTTTTAAATGTGATGCACAATTTTTTTTTTTTATGTTGGCATTAAACCTAAGTTGGAGTTTTTGAAGTCAGCGCTTCTTGTCTGGTGATAAACCAGAATAAATGAACTCCATTAACTTCAATCAACACATTTAGAAAGCTAAAAGGACACCCTGAGTTTTATTTACAGGAGCGCTTACACCTCTTGCCTTTGGTCTTGTTGTTGTGCTGCAACAAAGACCCGTGGGCAACCTTTTTCTGCTGCAGCGGCGACCCCTACAGGCGGACCGAGAGGTCTGCAGCCACGGTGGAGCTCACCGCCGGCAGCTGCAGACCAACTTCACTTCCAATTTTACTGTCGAATATCGTGTTACTTTTGAGAACATGTGCATCACTTAAAAAAAAAAAACACTTTTTGAAAGAGTTTGAACCCCGCTATTGGTCTGGTTTCTGCAGCAAGACTTTATACCTATTTTTCATGGCCTTGATTTTATAGAGGTTTTTTTTATTTTTTTTATTATTGCGTGTCTTCTAGTGAAGCAGCAGCACGGCGTGATAGTGACACATTCCCGCTCATTGGTAGCACTTTTAAAGGGCTCAAACAAAATTCGGATAATAAGTCATAACAGGCCGAATTAAACCGGCTCTCATCCATCAGGACTGGATCTTTTGGGGGCAAAGGAATCTAAATGTTGTTCAATAGGAACAAAAGGATTTTATTTTATTAAAACGAGACTGGTTTGATGGCGGCTGCAGCCATGAAAAATGACAGTAATGCTACTCGTTGCAGCGTATAGCAGGTACTCAATGTCTGAGGGCAGTCATAGGTAATCCACCTGAGACCCACCACACACACACACACACACACACACACACACACACACACACACATATAGAGGCCGTCTCGATCCGCTCTAATGTAAAGTTCTGGTTAAACATTGGCCCAAAGTTTGCCTTCCGCCTTCTGTTGTTTTTACACGAAAGGTCCGGCAATTGTTGGCGGGCATTATTGACTTAGTAATTAAAGTATTTTAACGTGGGGATTCTGTAATCATTACATACGCCGCCATCTGTTCCTGCGCGGCTGCGTGAGCACCTGAAAGGGATTTTTCACCCCCGAGTAGATAACGTGTAAAAACCCCGACGAAGAGGAGGGGGAGGAGGGAGTCGCGGCCATTGATCTCCAACAGGCCGACCGGTGTCAGGATTTATTCGTCTTTATTGACTTTTTGTTTTTTATTACATTTATTAATGTGGCCGGTCAGTTTGAACTGTTTGAGATATAAATATACGCCAGGAGAGCCAAATAAAACTACAGTGGTGTGAATGGTTCGCGACTATTTTTTGTCTCAATACACTTTTTCAGTCATATCAGCTTCAAGGTGCAAAAAAATGTGTGCTCAAGCAACCAAACAAATCAGCCCACAAGTTTCCCAGGAAACAAATGAACAATGAGTTCATATTTGTGTATGGAAAAATGAGGATTATCATTTCAAGAACATTTTAAAAATGTCCTATCATTACGACTAAATGCTGGAGCTTGACTGATACTGGATTCATATTTGGATATAAAAACACAATACATTGGTTGGACTCTGTTAAATAGTGTCGTTAGTTGAGGAACTTATTGAACCATAATCTAAAACGTTACCCAGTCGAGCTTTCATTGGTGAAACAGTATATAAAGAGATTAGTTAATATTTATGATATGTAATTTCAAATTGTAAATAAGTTAAAAGGTATTCATGAAGTGTGTTTTTAGAGTTCTTGTCGCTGGAGATTAATTTTCTTTCAAATCCTTTTTTCCAGAAATTGGTTGAAGTTTTTTGCTTAATTTTTTTTTTTTTTTTTGGCCACTGTCAAATAAAAAAAAATTAATAAAACAATTTTTGTGAGATTTATTGAAAAACTATAGCAGCTAAGAGCGAGAGCTCTGTAATCTTACTTATCGGATGTTTGTCTATAAACTAAATATTCTGACATTAAATCTCTTTTTGAATTCATGGAGGTGAGCTTGTAGAAATTGACGTAATCATCTTGACTGTTGTCTTTAATGCTCTTTAAGAAATTAACCGATTAATAAAGAAATTATATCATCAACAGAAATCCTAAATATGAAATCATTATTTAGGGTCCAGAGAACAGGAAAGGTTTGATTTATTGACATTTTAAATAAAACGTGCTTCGTCAGAGGAAACTGACAACAACCTGCCTCCTCCTCCTCTGATCTGATGGTTTTATTACGTCCCATCTGCCGTGAGCTTTGCGACCTGAAGAGGAGGCAGCAGTCCGTGTTTTTACTGAGGCGGCCATTAACAGCTTACTTACAGACCTCCTCCCTCCCTCCCTCCGTCGGGGTCTCTTCGTTGGTTCTCGTAACATTTTGGTAAACACTTTTATCTGAGTCATATATCTGCCTCCATTGTTCCCGCGGAGAAAACAAATCATTACAAATAAAAAGCTCCCGACTTTCAATTGTACTCGAACGACACGATCTTTAAAGAGATAAGGATTCTACTGAGGTCTATTATTGACAAAAGCACTAACTCTTCCCTCTTCTGCTCTGTTTATTTTACCCGTTATTACAGAATACAAATGAAAGGACAAATAGGCAACCCAAAGCAAAATGGTAATTTATTGTGGCCGTTAGAGCTTCAGCCGACAATTTATGTTTTTAGCCACATTAGCGGTATTTAACAGGGGATTTTGATTGATCCATGTCATTAACTATTAAATGGATTATAATGAAATTTTGTTCAGACGTTCATGGTCCCCAGCTGATGAATCCCGCTGACGTTGAAGACCGGCTGGCTTTTCTTGAAGCGCCTCCTTGATATTTTTTTGCCTTTTAGTAAAATGCTTCAATAACTACTGGTTGGATTGGCGGGAAATTTGATGCACACATTCATGCTCCCCTGAGGATTCATTGAAATGCATCTGACGATCCTCAGGCTTTTAATCCAGCTTCCATCATTCTGGGTAAACTTCCAAAGCCGGGCTCAGGCTCGAAGAACTCGCCCCGATTTTTGGCACGATTTCGTCATCGCCAAGTGAAGCCGATGCAGAAGCGCAGTGCCACCGAGGGGCCACTAGGGGTTGGCTGCAAATAGTCTCCGGCTCCATAGACTCCCGTTCAACTTCTCTCATAAAATACAAAGTCAATACATTTTTTTTCTACAAGTCATTTTGGGTGTCATTCACAAAATCCACTCCTCCTTTTTTAGTTTTCTGGCGGTCCATCGGAAAATAATCCCATCGTTAATTCGATATTACGCCTCAAAAAGCGGTACGTTTTGGATGCGTGTCTGTTCGATCGAAGTGTCCTCGGTGATCCGCCGATCGCTCCTCCCCGGCTCGTCCAAACACGGTCACTTGTGGCTCCGTGAGATGGCGACGAAGGAAACACCGAACTCGAGGCGCCGAAGCGGCAGTTAAAAAAAACAAAAAAACGAGGGCCGACGCCTCTTCATCTCAACATCACTGATCTCTGGCCGCCAAAATCTCATCAGTTCATCCTTGAGTTTAAGAAAAAAACAAAAATTGTGCCAAACTTGAAGAAAATTCTCAAAGACGTTCCTGAGATGTTGTGTTCGGACGGACAACCTGAAAACGTAGCGCCTCCGGTCACGACACCGCCTCGGGCATTTTCACCACTTAACTAACGAATTACAAGTTGCGTTTGCTTTTCACGCGTCAGGCAGCGAAGTGAAGACTTCACAGGATTTATTTACAACAGTTTGCACACAGTGGAAACGGAAGCGTCACGTAAGAACAAAAGTGGAAGCTGGAAAAATTACCGGTTAAAAAATACAGAAGAAATAACTTATTTAATGATTTAAAGTACTAATACACATTTTTATGAAAGTCAACATCTATTGCTTTAACTATTGTCCCGGTAAAAACAGTCTTTTTTTTTTTTTCAACAGTATTGCTTTAAAGTCCTGGTTCATACTGCACCTCAGAGTTTTGGACGTCCCGCTTCGTATTTAGCCGAATGTCCTGGTTGTGTGTGTTCGTTTTTTTGTTGTTGTTGTTGTTGTTGTTTTTTTTTACCCCAAACCGATCCCGTGTAACAGCGCTGGTACGTACATTGTTCTGATGGGAAACCGCGTCATTGCACCCCTCCGGCGCCCATGAACACGGTGTTGATGGGGGGCAGCGAGGCGACCAGGTCCTGCACCTCCGAGGACGCCGTCACGCGCTGCTGGGACAACAGAGCGTCCTGCGTGGCGAACGGAGACGGGAGGCCGAACATGCAGGGGGCGGATCCCGACGAGGGGAGGGAGTGATCTGAGGAGGACACGGGAGGAGGGGGGGGGGGGACATCCACGGGTGTTACAACTAAAATGTCAGTTCGTTGCGCAACTTTCCAGCCAAGTACGTCTCTGTCCGACTGAAGTTATCAAAAGGATTCTTTCAAAGTGCCTCGGATTTTTTTTTTTTTTTGCCTTTCTTGGTAGAATCGGTAAAGTCCTGTTTTATGGTTTATAAAAAATGTTGTATCTTTGCTTCTGAGGGTTTGAACTTGTTTGTGCTGCCGGGTTTCTAAAGAGAAAAGAACTCCGAGGTGCATAGATGCATATTTTCGGGTACGACGTGCGACCAAAAAGGTTACGAAGCGCGGCAGCATTAAGCTATAACCGTTTCAAGAGGGGGCGGAGCTTCAACGTCCGAGACCGAAGAGGAAGGCGCGTCAGGTCGAGGAGACGCCAGGTGGGTTTTTCTTTGACGTCGGCGGCGGTCGTGTCACCGTTGAATTCGTCCCCCCCAGAGTCAGACCGTCGACACCGAGTTCCACCGGGACCTTCTGAGGCGTCTGAGGGTTGTTAGCGCTGTTAGCTGCTTGTGAACTTGAGTCTAGTTGTTTTTTAGCAAAATTAGCTTTTTGTTATTTTTGTCAGCTGGTTGTTAACTCAGGTTAAGCAGTTTTTTTTTGTTTTTTTTTTAGAAATGCGATGTTTGTTAGCTTTGTTATCTCCTGGGACGCTCTGAGGGAAAAACCTTCGCTGCGACCCACCTAAACTTCGGTTCTCCGGCACGACAACGCGCCTACTTTCAGCTTTGAAGACGTCTCCTCCTCCCACGGCACCGTAAGGACGCTGTAAAAACTGCACCGAGTCGCAGAGGAAAAGCCGCGCCGTAAAAAAAAAAAAAAGTCGCATTCCTTGCGTTTTCTTATCTCGTGAGATTTCACAAATATGAAGCGATGTAAAGTCTGTCTGTTCCCACTAAACTGACATTATTTGACAAGAAAAAAAAAAAAGCCCCTTGAGCAACAGACAATATTAAAAGTAAAACCTTTAAAAGTTTCCTTCATGTGTTTGTCCGGGTTGCATCCCGACCCACATACTGTACAACATGTTAGCGCTGACCTGCTCCGATTTCGGCTTCGCTGAAAAAGGCTCCGGTCGTTTTCCGCCCCGGTTCGTCCAGGATGTTCAGCGGATCGTGGATCTCCGAGTACGTCGAGGCGAAGGGGCGGAGGCTGCCGACGCTGCTGATGACGGACACGTGCTGGTCGACGAGCGACGTCAGGCGCTGGCTGTCCAGGTAACCGCTGTTGCCGTAGTAACCTGCGGCAGGGAAAAAGAAAAAGGTCGGGAGTTGAGCGGTTTTGCGGGCCGACTTCGTGTTCATGATTCGGCGCTGTTCGCTTTTGCACGCGGTGAAACAGGGGTTCTCAACCTGGGGATCGCAACCCCCTCCGGGGTCCAAATGAAAAAATCTGAGGGGTCAACCGGATGATTGAAGAAATAAAAATTGAAAGAAGAATCAGAAAGTTTAGACCTCGCCGTACGACGAGAGTCCTTACCGCCGTGTCCCGTGACCGAGTACGTCTGTCCCTGACACCCACCGCCAGCCAGGTTCAGTCCCGCCCCCACGAAGCCGAACCCCTCCGCCGAGTCCAGAATCTGGGCTGCCGTCTGAGGATCCAGCCCCTGTTCGCTCTGAACCGGATCTGAAACCGAAGTGTAGCCGGACGTGGACCGGACCGCGGAGCCGTAGGGCGTTAGGGAGCAGTTGGAGCCGCTGACCGCGTGGTGGACCGGCGCCGGATGGTGACCGTAGAAGACTTCTTTACTCAGCTGCTGGTCAGTGAAGGACGGGTACCGGGACAGGTGGCAGGCCAGAGACGAAGCCTGAGACTGGACCGAGGAAAGACACTGGTTCTGGTTCTGAGGCCTGAAACGCAGAACGAAATGAATCTTCAGAAAAGTGAGGTGAATACAAGTTCTTTTTATGTAACTATCAGATATCTGCAAATCAAGACGGACAATTCTCCAAGTGTCCCAGGATAAAATGATCTTCTTTTATGATGGGATTTATCGAATATATGATCGTGTTTGTAGTTTTTGCGTGTTCTGTTTTTTTGAACATAAATCTGATCTAATTTAAAAAAAAATCAAAATATAAGTCTAACGAATGTTATAAACGAAGCTGACCTGAGAGCGGTCTGGTAGTTCGCGGTCGAGGAGCCGCCGGCCGGAGGAAAGTACCCGGAGCCGGTCGGAGGTAAGCAGTTGTACAGGGTCTCCGGGTAGGAAGAGCAGGGGCCGGGCTGGGCCATCGCGCCAAGAGAGGAGAGGCAGGAGGAAGAGGAGGAGGAGGACGAAGACGAGGAGGACGTCAGGGGCCTCCCCGCCATGGGCCCCTGGTTGATGACGGAGCCTCGGTGCACCAACGTCGCCGGAGAGATGGGCGGCGTCATGAGGGGTCCGCTGAGCTGAGAGAAGTCCATCTGACCGCCTGAGTGGCGAAGAAGAAGAAGAAGAAGGGAAACAGGGACGCTGCGGTTTTTGTGTCAAACTCTGGAAAATTGGCTTTTTTTTGTTTGCCGTTTGCCGTTTGTTAACTTGTCAACTTTGTTAGCTCGTGTTTAGCTGGTTTTACGTCAAAATTACCTCTTAACGTAGTTAGCCGGATGTCAGACCGTCTACTGTGACGTTCAGAGGCGTCAGAAGCGGAAAAACAGTCGCCGCAAAACCACCTGAAAGTCGTGCGATGGCAACAATTTCTCAACGGCAGACTCGTTGCTCCACACCACCCCCTACTGGATGGATTTGGCTTTGCGCGACTTCTTTCTGCTCGAACTCAAGAATCACTGTTTTGACATTGCGAAGGTGACTCCGCAAAGACTCGGACCTCCCTTATTGTTATTCTTTTTTTCTCATACTTTACGTCCATTCAAAAAGTGTTCACGAGTTTACGCTGCGACACGACATCTAACGTGTTCGGTGGTTTTTTTTTATTTACCTGAAACCGTGAACCCTGAGGTGTCCGTCGCCTGGTAGACCACCGTTTTTGCCTGCTGCTGCTGCTGCTGATTGGTGGACAGCGACATGTAGGCGTGTTCTCCCAGAGACTCGTTCTTCACCGATTGGTCGGCGGCGGCGGCGGCGGCGGCGGCGACGACCTTGTTGCGATTGGCCAGGAAGCAGGAACTGGGCGAGGCCATGAAGGCAGCTTTACTGGCATCTGAAAAAGTGACGCGGTGGCTTGAAGTCGACAAACACAATATCCGGCAAATGCTCTGTTTGAGTTTCACCATAAAAAAAAACAAAAAAACATATCTTTTATGGTGACGTAGAGCAAACTAAAAAGCTAAATCAAAGTGGATTCAATCATGATTAACTGAATGTTTGGCAACTTTCTTGTGATGTCACTTTTTTTTATCATCTACAACTAGATTTAGATGGGGTTTTTTCCATTTACTAGACACCAGATAATTAAAATGTAATTGTGCGGTGATACCTGCATTTTTCATGTATTTGTCCAGCAGGTTCTGCAGGTCCTGCTCCTTGTCGTTGTTGAACTGGGTTTCCAGAGCCAGCAGGATGTACTCGTCCAAGAGCATCCGGATCAGGTGGAAGGAACCTGCCGACGTCAAAACAAAACAAACGTAGAAACTTAAAAAGAAGAAGAAGAAGGAAATAAAAAAAAAAAAAAAGAAAAGAAGCTGAGCTTGCGCTTTTCTCTCCACGCGTGTGTTTTTGGACCTGAAGGACCGAGCTGCTCTTTGTGTAAAGGGTCGCGAGGTTTGTGTTTGAGCTTCAGTGGGACTTCAAGAGAAAAACGAGGGAGAGGATGAAGGGAGGGAACGGACCCACCAAATGGTCGGTGTTTATTCACGCACAACGAAAGCCGGCGTGTTTGAACAGAGAAGCACGCGACCCGCGAGATAAGACTCTGTGTAATCAAGGCGAGTCGGGGGACACTTTCAATTTATGATGCTGTTGTAGCAATCTGCTCCGAGCTGTTTGTTTGTGTGTGTGTGTGTGTGTGTGTGTGTGTGTGTGTGTGTGTGCGTGTGTGTGTGTGTGTGTGTGTGTGCGTGTGTGTAACAAGAGAGGAGGGAGTGTAAAAGTAATTAGCTGAGCAAAATTCATAAAACTTCACTCAACAAATCAGAACATTTGTTAAATATTACGTTATTATTAGCCGTAACCTGACTGCACCACAGGCCTGTCAATCAAACAGACACGCCCCTAAAAAAAAACCAAGCTTTTTTTTTTCGAACGAATGAGGGATTATTTTCAGATTGACCGCCAGAAAACGAATAAGAAGGAGCGACTTTATTGATGGAGACGTTTTATCGACTGAGAATTTTACGAGAAGTTGAGCGGGAGTCCACGGAGGCTTTCTTCGGAGCCGACCTCTAGTGGCACTCGGTGGTATCGCAGCTTAAGGAACTTCCGCCTCGTTTTTCTGACCCCCCCGAAGCTACGTCCACTTTTTTATACCCAGTCTGTGTGTTTTTTCTTACCGAAGCTGGAGGCGTTGTTGAGCGTGAGGTTGTGCATCACTCTGGCGCCGAAGAAGCTCCACCTGAGGAGGAAATCCTGAGCTCGCTTCTTCACCGAGCGACCGCTCTGCTTCCCGGGCTGACGGAGAAAAACGAGAAAATCTGCTCAGTCGCACGTTTGTACGCAAAAGGAATGTGCGTCGGGCGAGCGGGCGTTTACCTTGATGACTTTGTGCTCCACCACCGAGTCCAGCCACTCGATGAACGACTCCACCGTGGCGTTTTTCCTCAGCAGCTCCTTCAGCTCCTGGAAGACGCTGATGGAGTCATCTGGAGAAAAAAACAAAAAGAAGAAGACGACGACAGGATTAGATTGTTATTTTGTATTAGAGAAACAGAAACTGTAAAAAAAAAACAACAACAAAAAAAAACAGCAACATCGCAAATCCATTTTTTTTTTAATTTTGTTTTTTTTAAGCGAATTATACATTATTGGACAAACTCAAACATAATTATTTATAAACGTAAACGTGCTGTAGTCTCACACTCGGAGTAGATGTCGGGTTCCTGGTCTCCGGTCGTCGTGACGCTGAGCAGAGGCTGCGAGCTGATGCTGCTCAGGTCCACGTTGTCGATGTCCAGCACCATGCTGGTCACCACCGCCTGGTCGAACAGCGCCGGACGGGCGATCTGTTTTAAAATGATTGTTATTAAAAAAAAAAAAATCATCATCGTGATGCTAAATTATCATCATGTATTTATTTATTTAGTGGTACGGCGTCGGTACCTGCGCCAGGTGTAAGAAGGACGTCTGTCTCTTCAGGGAGGAAACGAAGCCGCGTGCTATGGGGAGCTTCTTGGCCGCAAGGCATTCTGGGAGGTTTTCCAGAGAGGAGGCCAGCCAGTGCTCCCAGTGTTTGGCGAAGTTGCGGATATCTGCCAACAGACTGATATAAAAAAAATTAAATAAAATTAAAAAAAAACATCCTGACGCAGAAATCTGGCAGAAAAATAAAGTAAACAACAAATTTTAAAAAAAAAAAGTCCATTTTGGGGCCAAAAAAAAAAAAGGATGATCAAAGAAAAATCAGCCAATAAATAAATAGATGAAAAAAAAACTGCACAAACTTTAGGATCCAAATTGAAACACAATCGAAGGAACTTGAAGTGAAGTTGAGGGCAACGAACCTTTCCGGCATCTCCTGCATGGTGGCAGGAATCAGAACGTCGGTCAAAACCTGACAAAATAAAAAACATATTATTATTATTATTATTATTATTATTACAACAAAGCAACGCACAGGAAGTTATCCATCGACCAATCAGAGAGGAGAACAGGATCTGTCCTCGTTCACGGAGGTAAGTTGTATACTTTTTTTTTTTTTGCGGGTGGTGATTTTGTCTTCGGTTAAATTTAAATAGGCGACAAGTCGCTCGAACGTGACCGGTGATTTCTGGAGGGTCTTTGCTGGAGGAAATCCTCGAGAGATTCAACGACTAGCTGCAAACATCAGCAGACGATTAAAACCGGATGAAAAAAAACCTTAAATGTTTGAGCAGGCTTTTCATTTTAATTAAGTAAGTGGTCAAAAACGACCTACGAATCGGAGTTGTCTGTTTCTACACCAGAAACTAAGAAGAACATGTTTGCAACTAAATTTGAGGCGTTTTATTTTTTTTTTTTTGCCACGTTTGCATTTAATATAATTTTTTTTTTTAAAAAGACGGTATTGTCACGACAACCTTGTAGAGGATGGAGTCGCAGACGCAGAAGATGTCGACGATGACGGGGTTTTCCAGCAGCGGCAGCAGGTGGTCGGGCATGCCCTGCCAGAAGTGCAGCAGAAAGTTCTGGATCTGTAAAGGAAAAAAAAAAAATGTATGAAGTTAAATCAGTTTGAGTGTCATCGTGTCAAACAAAAAAAAAGAATTCTCTAGTCACCTCCTCGAAGTTCACATTGATGGCGTTGTCCAGGATGCACTGGCAGTGTGTTTTATACATCATGATCAGAGTGTCCACCTGAAAAACAGCATCTGACATCTGACCCTCCGAATCTACCGCTTTAAATTGGATTATTTTCCAGGTCTCGTTGAAAATTAAAGTGTCAGCGTTTTTTTTTTTCTATCACCACCCACCTTTTCTCTGGAGACGTGTCCCTGCAGCAGAAGATGCTGCGCGTTGGGGAAGTCTGGCAGCAGCGTTCCGGTTTTAGAGCTCAAAGAGTATTTCCTGGTGAAGCCGCCCTGCAAAAAAAACAAAAAACACGACAATGCCAGGATTGTTTGTTTTTTGTTGTTGTTTTTTTTTCCAAGTTAAAAAATTTCAAGTTCCTCTGCTGCCGTAGAAATGTGGGTTCAACATGCAGGTTGGTTTGTGAATTGTACTTTGAAGCCTCTAGAGTTTGACAACCTGACTGTCAATCAAATCTGGTTCGAGAACAAAAGTTCACATCAGGTATGTTTTATTTAAAATTGCAATTTAAAAAAAAAAAAAAAACATTTTACCAGAGTTTTAACTTAAAGAATCCATGATGGATTTTTTTATTTTACTTTTAAATGTATTTAGTTTAGTGAACTCGCAGCCATACATTCATTCAACTCATCATTTCAAGTCAGAAGAACTCATGTTCAAAAGTGCTGAAGTTGTCTGAAAATACATTTTTTTGAAGTTGAATTAAATTAAAGCCGATAAAATGTTATAGTCACATAAAGTTAATTAAGAAAAGATGAGTTAATTAAAGTCCTCTATAATGTTTTACAGTGCAATAGAGCGAACGTTACCTCATTCTTGAGCTTGCTCCCTGAAAATCTGCAATCAAAACAAAACAGATTTGATTTTTAGATTCAGAAGATGTAAAATAAAGAAAGACCAAAGTGTAGATTTTTTTAGACCTTTCAAAGAGGAAAGAAATTACACGAGAACTATCACAACAAAAGCAATAAACTGACGTGGTGAATTAAGTATGTTGCTCATTCATTTTTGACTTCAATAAACTCATAGAAAATGTACAAGATTCTCAAAGTCACCTGGTCAAACCTTTCCCAGAATACACAGAGTGATAGTAAGCGCTGCTCTCCTTGATGCCGATTCCATAGTAATGATATCTGTAAAATAGCAAGATAAAAAAATGTCAAATAATCTCTTCTTCAGTGTCACTTTAGAAACGCAAAGTCTAATAAAAAAATTTAAAAAATTTAAAAAAAAAAGAGTTTCACGTTGTCGTGTGATGTTGTAAAGTTAAACTCTGAGTTTACTTGGAGTGTCCTCTGGTGCCGAGTCGTCTCGTCGTCAGAAGGGGAAACTTCTGTCGGATCGTCTGATGAGGAAAAGCAGATGTGAGCGGATGATTATCATCAAATCAAAATTAGAGTTCCGTGATCCCATCATGAGGCTCAACATCTGCTGTTTTTAACTGTGTGGTGTCCCTTAAAGGTGCGAACCAGGTTTAATTAATGACCGTTTGGGACACCGAAACCGAAACTCAACACGACTCGCTGTAGTTAAAAACGAGGCCGAACGAGAAATAGTCAAAACAACAACAAAAAACTTGTCATCGAAACATTTCTCTGATTTCGGTCTTTCGGATGCGCATTCGTGTCAAAAATTGTAAAGACTGATGCAAGCGGAGCCGACGAGATGACGAAGCCAACGAGACCTTTCCGAAGGTGGCGGCGCAGGCCGGCTCCAGTTTCTCCTTCCTACAGAAGTCCAGATAATGAGCGTAGAGGATGCAGCGAGGAAGACACACTCCTTCACACACGATGTAGTTCTCCTCCAGCCTGGTTGGGACGCAAAAAAAAAAATCAAAAACAAAACATGAGACGTCCAAGAAAGATGCTAAATCTCTTCATGACAGCTTGAAGTTGCAGGGCTTTAAAAAAAAAAAAAAAAAAAAAAAAAAAAAGTTCCCGTTATATTTGGCTGCACGGTTGCATGGGAACTTTTTTTTTTTTTTGAAAGCAAGTGAAAACGTGAAATTTTCACGCCTACATGCGGCCAAGCGTAGCTATCTCACGTTTTGCCGTATAGTTGGACGGGCGTGTCTATTTCACGTTTTGGCACGATACCGGGTCGCTACGTGGCATTAAATCAAAAATTCTGCATGGTGTGAGCTTTTAAAAAGTTCCTGTGCAACCGTGCAGCCAATTATAATTTAAGCAGAACGTAAATGGATCTCGCCATGACGTCTTTTTAACGTCTTGTCGAATTTGGATTTAATGATGCGACGAAACGTGAAATAGCTACGCTCGGTCACGTATAGGCGTGAGAGTTACACGTTTTCCTGTCGTGGACCAAAATTGCACGTAATTCACAGGAAAATGAAACTTTTTGTGAAAAAATACAGTTCAAGTTACGAAATAAGCACACTGGGTGGGTTTAGTGACAAAAAACCCCAAAAAAACATGGTCGGGGTCGGGAAACAGAAAATTAAAACTCAAGAAAAACAGCCTCAATGCCACCGAGCCACCTGTCCCGCCTCCAAATACCGCCCGAGATATACGGTACTTCAGTTACGTAATCCCGTGCCACGCGACATATACGTGCGTGTAAGTTTCACGCTTACAAAAAAAACGTGTAACTTTCAGCCCAAAGCGTGGCCATCTCACGTTTTTCTTTTTCACCGCAGTCGACACGGCGTGTCTATTTCACGCTTTTGCCGAGAGACGCTCGTAGAGACGCTCGAAGCTCGTACTGCGCGTCTCACCACTGCAGAGTGAGCTGCGTCTGCTTCTTCTTGTCCTTGATGATCTGACTGATGGTCTTCCTGGGGGAGGCCACGCCCCTTTTAGCGGTCGGGTCGGGGTTCAGGTCCGCCGGGTCGTGCTCTTCCTCGTCCTCCTCCGACGGCGTCTCGTTACTGTCCTCCGCCTCTGAAAAAGACAAAACACAGAGTCCAATTTGCTAAGAAAAAAAAGTTATAGTAAGAAACAGCGCATCCGATTCCTCACGTTTCCACCGTTTGTTTTAAAACACGTCACGTTTCATCTTTTTAAAATCTTCCTTCGTGTAAACTCTTCATCTTTTCTTCTTCTGTCTTCACAGTTTTTAAAGTATCACATGTCCAAACCTTGAATTAGTTCACTGCTGGGCACTCATCTTTCTTTACTAACGGAATATTTGTACATTTCACTCTCACTGTTTCTTGTTCACCTTCAGTGACTCCTCACTTGCCTCAAGGTTTTTCTTGTAAAATAAAACACAGCTTTTCTTCTTTCTTTTTTTTTTCTTCTTTTAAATCTCATCACTGGCTCTGATGGGAATGGAGAAGAAGACATTAGTTTGAGTTTTTCTGACCTTGAGGGGGAGATTTGTGCTTTCGTTTTCTCACTTAACTCCGATTATTTGCGCGGTAAACAATAAATCACATGAGCGACGTTTAAAAAAATAAAAAGAAGCAATTAAATAAACGGACACATTATTTTTTTGAAGTGTGCCGCAGCTCCGTTTCCACTTGTTCTCCCGCTCGATGGGAACGTTTTTGTGAATTTCTTTTTTTTTTTTTGGTCACAAAGAGTTTGTATTTTTCTAAAAGAAAACGTCTCCATGCAAACTGGAACAAAAGACGCTCTGCAGCATGAAAAGAAAAGAAAAACAAGACCGAACTCTTCTGAGGTCAAACGTCAAATTGCTAAAGTGAAGAAAATGATTGTGGAAACTAATCGCAACAAGGTGACGATAAAGTGGCCAACGAGACAAATGAAAATGCTCATTTCAAAACCGCAACAACAAACAAACAAAAATACGCGGGTGATATTTTGTGTTTAGAAATGCAATAAGACACTTCAAGAGCAAATAAAGCTGCAGTCAGAATAATATCATCAGCGTCCAAGTTCAGCTGCACTTTAAACATGTGGATGATTTCCAAAACTTTAACATCTGTTGTTTTTGGATAAAAAGATGAAAGAAAGTGGATTTGAATTCAAGAAAAGTGCAAGATAAAAAAAAAATAAAGTTCACTGTAGATAATAAAAAAAATACTAATAAAAGTAACAGAAGATACATTAAACTACTTTATTTGACTAACTAACACAGATCGAGCAGCTGTTAGTCTTTGCAAACAAACAAGACGTCGATTCGAAGCTTCATCGATCATTTTAGAAAAGATTTACACCTCAGAGTCGGAAGAATTCGTTGAAACGATGACACTAATAATCCTAAATATAGTTTATTTGTGACATTTAATGGCTTTAATGCGAAATGCATTTTGTCCTTCTTTTTTTTAAAACGTATTTGGGGATCGTGAAAAGTTCATATTTGGTCTCTGATTCTTAAAATTTGCCCCCAAAAAAACCCCTGTTGATATAAAAGAGCAAACAAACGAACATCAGAGGATTTCTGTGGAGCTGAATTTACATTTACGTAAACTGTCGAAATTGAAAGCTGCATTTCAGAATATTTATCTCATTCCCTAGTTCTGGTCTTCAATGACATCTTTCTCCCGTTTTTTTTTTTTTTAAAGTTTCTTCATCATCTTCTCACGAAAGAAACTCGCGACGGTAAATAAATAAACGAAATCTCGGCGTCGCTTTAGTGAAGTTGCAGCACCCCCACGTGGTGGATCCGTGTCACCGTTTCACCTGAGCACATCTCGAGATTGAGCCACAGAAATACAAATTCAGCTTTTTAAATAGCACGTCGGGGGGTGGGGGGGGGGGGGGGGGGGGGAAGAGGAGAAGATACAAGGGGAGGAAGTTGAGTGAAAGAGTGAATGAAAGCGCGTGGACTGATTTGAATCACCTGATTTAATGCCGGAGTCGTCCTCCTGGTGGAAGTGCGTCCGTGCGTCGAGGTCCGCGTGCGCTTCATCCGGTGAGCCGCGCACGGTCTTGGTGAAGGAGCGGATGAGAAACACGCCGTCTCTGGCTGAGCTGTCGCTGCTGCTGCTGCTGCGTTTCATCGGCATGGTGACAGAAACAGGATTGGGAATCAAAAACAAACAAAAACAAAAACAAAGGCCTGAAGAACAGCTAAAATCCTGAAAGCATCGTTTTATATCCTTAAACACTGTTCGTCCAGGAAAAGATGAAAAAAAAAAAACTCCACCGACGTCATCTCGTCCAACATTTTGGACCAGAAAAACAAAAAAAAACAACAACAAAAAAAAGTGAGGGACAAAAAAAGTCCCGTTTTGCTGTCGGACAAGCTGAGACTAACAAAGCTCGAGCTGTGTGACGGCAGAGCTACTGAAGCCCGGGGGATGCATTCATCATATTTACAGAAGACGCGGGGCTAATCCAGTTTATTAATGATTAACAGAGAGAGAGAGAGAGAAAAAAAAAAGGCACATCCATCTGTCCCCATCCATCCATCCGTCCGTCCATCCGTCCATCCATCCGTCCATCCACCTCCCACAGTCAGCTGGTTCTTTACACAAGCTTAAACACACATAAAAACAACACGCAGTCAAAGCTTTGTTTTCATTTTGAACTCAAATGCCTGTGGATGCAGCCGGATATCATTTCATGTGTTTTGTTTATTGGTTATTTTCAGTGAGACTTTTATTTGCACAATAAAAGATTATTATTATTATTTTTTATTTAATTTTAGCTGCATCCACCAGTAGAGTTACAACGTATTACCTTTAATAGCAGTAATAGTGTTTATTATGTATTTGGTTAAGTCCTGTTTTGCGCCTATTAAATGCTTCAATAACTTCTCGTGTGAACATCGCAGAACCAAAATATTTAAGACGTCCCTTTGGGATCATTGAATTAAAAGAATAAATCACTTAATTTGGTCATCTTTGTGAAGATGTAGGACATTTAAAGACGCAAATTGCAATGAGAAAATACTTTTCTTTTTTTTAAAGTTAACCTAACAAAATATAAAATATAAAACTCTTTAAATGTACTTTTTTTTGGCTCCCTACCTTTTTCCTTTTCCACAAGTAGACACAATATGTAACGTTGATATGTTAAATTATTTTCAAGTTGTCCACTTTAGTTTTGAAGATACTGTTAGTTGCCTATTTATAAAGAAACATAACCTCTAATGAACTTTTAGTCGTATACATCATTGGTATGTAACTTCCCAGTGATTTTGAGAGCAGTATTAGTTTGATATCGACACTAGTTTTTGGTTAAAGAGACATTTGTTTCACGTGTAAACACAGTGTAGGCGCCGGCTTCCACCCAGCAGGGGGCGCTGCAGGCAGGGCTAAATTGATTTTCCATTACAATGTGCTTTTGCTGTTATAATAAATAAATCATATCACAAAATAGCAAAGAAAATTAAAACAGCAAATTATCACAATAAGGCAGCTGCAACTAGACAATCTGGCTTTTTTTTTTTTTTTTTTTGTCAAAATAATGAACTAACTTTTTTCAGATTTTTGCCATTCCTTAGTAAGAAATACATCATGAGCAACCTTAAGAAGAATCAAACACCATGTGCCTGAAAGTAAGGCCATACAATGTCATGTTTCAAGTCCTGGTACTTTGAATTCAACGTAAGCTTCAACCTAAACTCGTTTAAAATGTGTCTTAAATCATTATATTTTGCATTTCTGATAATTTCTGATCATTTCAGATCATTTCTGATCATTTCAGATCATTTCTGATCATTTTAGTCTGTGACGGTACACGGACTTCAAAGTTGTTTTACCGGGAGTTGATAAAAGAGGCGCAGCAGGAAATTAAAACCGGTCTCCTGATTTACGGGTCTGCAGCATCTTCTGCATCTTTGGGGGACTTCGTGAATCCTTTTAAAAAGGTAGGACACGAGCATTAATGAGAGACGGGTAACTGCAGACAGGAAGACGTCCAGAGGGAACTGTGACTGAGGTTAATGACGCAGACAGACCCAAACTAACGCGGGTCGCGTCGATCGTCTAAATGAACATCGTTAACGATGATAGCTGTTAACGCCGCCATGTAAAAAAAAGCCTGCCGAGTCTCTTTAGGTTTGTCCGGACTCTTCGTGCCCTCTTATGGGTTTAGAAAAAATAAATAAATAAAAAAAAAAATCTTTGCCCAGTTTCCACTTTAAAAAAAAAAAAAAAAAAAAGTATTTTCTACTAATTAAAACGCACATTGACGTTGTTGGCATTCAGTTAAAACCAACCTACAAGGATGAATGCAATTTATATATTTTTCTAATGTTTTTCATATTGATTATCAACAGCACGTGGAGCTTTGACAAAAAATAACTCGGTTGAAGGCTGTCATTTACCCACTCTGGAAGTCACTGAAAACGTTATTTTTAGCCTTTATTTGTTTACATATTGGAAAATTAAGATGGCCGAATTCCCGAGTCGGTTTCCCTTTAATGCCGTGTCGCATTGGTTGTATTGATAACTGTCAATGAGTCACTTAGATATTGAGGGAAATTCAAAAACGTTCAAAATCCCAGGCAAATTCTGCAGATATAGGTTTCTCTTTTCTTAGATTAAACAGGCGTATGGACGTTTTGTTCACAATATTTATGAGATGATGATATTATGTTAAAGTCCAAGTGGCATTGTATCAAAGGGCGTGCATGTCATATCTATATGTTTCAGATCTTTGTGATTTGACTATAAGTTAAGCCTCCAATTTTATTTTTGCAATTCCACCATAGACGTTTGTGGCTGAACGTAACCGAGTGTGTCTCTCTTTGGAAGAATATTTAGGAATTTAGCAGATTTATTTTAAAAAAAACAACCAAAAAAAACAAAGAAAGCAGAGAGATTAAGTCTTATTGGAAGTACATTCAACACAATCTTGTTCTTTCTCAGGTTCTGTTTGGGATGTGACGGCTCCTGATTCGGCTGCCATGCAGTCAGTGCTGCAACAAAAGTGAGTAAAACAATGTGGTAAAAGTAAAATGATGCTGACACTGTCTTTTTACTGATCATAAATACAATTTAGGCTTTTTAGGGACCGATTTCTACTTTAATGTCTTAAATTGTTGGATAAAGTAAATCAGGGTTGACATTTAGTCATATAAAAATACCCCCAAGCTTCAGACCTGCATGTTTCTTATCCGGGGTTATTGGCCCCACCAACCGACCCCAATATTTATTGTTTATGCTTCTCTTTTCTTTGTCCGCTCTCCCTTCACTTCAACCCGTCGAGGCAGATGACCGCCCACTTACGAGCCTGGTTCCGTCCGAGGCTTTCTTCATTTTTGATTGTTGACTTATCGGGTTTCCTCTCTATAATGTTTGTAAACTGAATTGAACCGGTATTTTAGTTTGAACAAAGGTTGGTAAATTTAAGTCACTTTTAATTTTGCAGGCCTCAAGACCGTGGACCACCGGCACCTCAGGTGGTCCTCAGGATAACTCACTTGGACTGGACCCCCGAGGCGACCCTGATACACTTCCAGGGACAGTACCGCACCGCACACGAGCTCGACTATAACATCTTGCACGGAGAAATGCAAAACGCGCCAAAGACTCGAGCCGCCGTGGACATCGGCGAGTTTTGCCTCGTAGAAGACGCGACTTCGGCCCGCTGGTACAGAGGACGAGTTCAGAGCCGAACGGAGGACTCGTTCGAGGTTTTCCTCGTCGATCACGGTAACATCTTGAGCGTCGACGTCGCCCGGATTTCTTCCTGTTCGGACGACCTGCTCATCCTGCCTCCGAAAGTGGTCTCCGGCTTTCTGGCGAACGTCCTGCTGCTACGAAGTTGCCCTCGCTCCGCGGTGCGCGAGTATTTATCGAGTCTGATCGGAGGAAACGTCGCGGGATGCATTCAATCGCTGCTTCCCCACAGAGTCCTCCTGTTAGAAGCCCCCGACGTCAACGCGGACCTCGTTGGACATGCCTTCGGACGGCACGTGGACGGGGACACTTTCCTCCTCCTGGTCCAAATGCTTACAAACGTGCCGCTCGAACAAAACGCAGAGCCGGTCCCCGACTTGCTCGCCGACATCCTGTCGATCCGCGGGCCGAGATTGAACCGCGGGACACGCGACAAAGTGCGAGTGACCGCCGCCGTCCACCCGCGGCTGTTTTACTGTCAGCCGGTCGTCATGGAAACGGAGCTCTCGGAAATGTCACGGAAGTTGGCCGCGGCCTGCGAGGGCGGACGCGGGGAGCGCGACGAGAAGACTCCGGAGAACCTCGGCTTACTGTGCTCGGCCAAAGGCAAAGACGGGAGATGGCGCAGAGGCTCGGTGCGGTTCCTCCCCGTCGACTCTCGAGTCAGAGTTCTGTTCGTCGACTACGGGTTCTCCGAATCCGTCGGAGTCGAGAACGTGCGCCGGTTGCCGCCCGGTTTCGAGTCGGCGCCCGCCGCGGCGTTCCGATGCTCGCTCGCCTCCCTCGCCGAGCCGGACGAGGCGCTCCGAGCTCAGCAGTTGAGTTTCTTCAAGGCCGGCCTGCTCGGCGACGCGTTGGATGTGGAGATCAGCGGTTACGACGAGGAACGCCGTCTGTACTCCGTCGCCGTGTTTGGCGCCGAAGATAATCGTGTGAGGGAACCGGAGCCCGAAGAGAAGCTTCCTTCGACGAAGGCCGAGTACGTCTTTGAGGCCGAAGAGCTGTCGCCTCGGAGCGGCCATTTGAACTACGAGCGAATCGCGGGAGAAACGCTGAGGAGAACACTGGAAGCGGAAAGGCTTCGGGTCGACTCGGTCTTCGTTGGTTACGTCACGCACGCCCAGAATCCGAACCACTTTTGGATCAGGACGCAAAAACGCGACGGTGACTTTGAAAAAATGATGACAAAAATGGAAGATCACTTCGGTCACGTGAAGCTGGGTGAAGACGCGCTCTCGGATCCCGAGCCCGGGACGCTGTGCTGTCCGCTTTATGAGGAAGACATGCACTTCTACAGGGGTGTCGTGGTCGACACTCTCAAGCACGGAGCCGAAGTTCTTTTTATCGATTTCGGGAACATTGAAAAAGTGCCGCACATGTTGGTCAAGAAGATTCCCGAGACATTTGCCGGCACGTCGGCATTTGCTTTTCCGTGCACTCTCGCCAACGTCTTTCCTCTGGACGAAGTCTGGACCGGCGCCCCGTCTGACTTCTTCAGAAAGGCCGTGTTGAACAAAGCCTGGCGAGTCCACGTTCTCCAGATGAGAAAAAACAAATTTGTCGTGGACCTCTTCGAGATGGGAAGCGACAGTCGGAGTATCGCCGACCTCCTGGTTTCCTCCAAACAGGCCGAGTACATTCCCGTGGTGCAAAATCGTGCCCGCGTGACGGAGAAAACGAGGCACCGACGAGTCGGCGTGGCGACAGACGGCGGCGGCGGTGCGGAAAAACGGACGGACCGCGGGCAGGGAAAGAACAAAAACCCAAACGAGAAAGCTCAACCTCAACCGAGCTTCAAAGCTTTACGCATCAAACCCGGCTGCGAGATCGCCGTGCGCTGCTCTTACGTCAACTCTGCGACCGATTTCTGGTGCCAGCCTCGAGATACGGTTCCAGCTCTGGAGGAGCTGATGTGTAAAATTCAGCAACACTACTCGGCTCACGCGCTCCCTCTGCGGTCGGGAGATTCGTGTTGCGTTGCCGAGTCGCCTCGAGACGGAAGATGGTACCGAGCCGTCGTCACGCAAAGACGGAGAGGTCGCGCCGAGGTCGTGCTGGTTGACTACGGCCGCGCCGTCCGAGTCGGCGAGCGCCATCTTCGGGCAATAACGCCGGAGTTCCTTTCTTTGGAGGGACAAGCTTTCCGGTGCAGCCTTCACGGAGTGATCGAACCTGCGGACGGCGGGAGTCCGGAGGTTTGCAACTTCCTGAAAGATTTTGTCGTCACCGCCGCGGGCCGCCTGAGGTGCAAAGTCGTCTCTCGGTTAAATGTGCGGAACAAAGGGTTTTACAACGTCGTCGAGCTCTACGACCGGCGGAGCGTCGGCGACGCGCTCGCCGAGCTGGGCCTGACGACGGCGTCGACCGAAACCTTCGTTTATTCTTCGTTCGATCTGCGACCCGGAGACGAAGAGGACGTCTACGTCGCCCACGTCGGCGGTCGCGGGGAGCTCTACTGCCATCTCGACAGAAACGCCGACATCTACGAAGAGCTCGAAAGGAAAATCTCCGAGGAGAGCGAAAAAATGACGCGGGCCGATCCGAGGGCCGCGATGAGCACGCTGTGCCTGGCTAAATACTCGGATGGCAAATTTTACCGAGGCGTGGCGCGACCCGTCCGGTCGCCTCTGCATCTCGCCGTGTCCTTCGTGGATTTCGGAAACACGGCCGTAACGGAGAAAAGCAGCGTCGCGTTCATCCGCAGGGACGCCGAGGTTTTGTTGCGCACCCCCGTGCAGGCTGCGAAGTGTCACCTGGACTCGGTGCCCAAAGAGGAGCTCCGCGGAGATGCGGAGGAATGGCTGGACGCCGCCGTCCTCAACAAGCGAGCGAGAGCCGTCGTTCGGAGAAAGAACGAAGACGGCTCCTTCGACGTCGAGCTGTTTGACGGAGAAGTTGACGTCAACGAGAAGGTGAAGGAGCTCGCTCGCCGTCCGCCGGATGAACCGAAGACCGCCGTCGGTTCGGACAAAAGCAGCACGAAGACAAAACGTGCATCAGAGGACGAGCGTTCCTCCTTTGAAAGGGACCGACGTGTCCACTCGAACATCTTCGGGGATTCGTCGATCGCGTCCTCGAGAACCAACGACGTTGTTTTTGCCGAGCGCGCGAAAGCAACACGAAATACGAAATATGAAAGAGGCTCCTTTGTCAAAACTGAGATTGCGGACGACGGAAACTCGGGGAAGGAAAAGATCGACTCCGCGTCGAAGATGTCCTCCTCCTCCCCGTCAAAGATGTCCTCCTCCCCGTCGAGGCTGCCCTCCTCTTCCCCGTCGAGGGTGTCCTCCTCTTCCCCGTCGAGGGTGTCCTCCTCCTCCCCGTCGAAGATGTCCTCCTCCCCGTCGAAGATGTCCTCCTCCCCGTCGAGGCTGCCCTCCTCCTCCCCGTCGAGGGTGTCCTCCTCCCCGTCGGACGCAAGCACCTCAAATGATGCTGTAACAAAGAAGCCGCTCACGGTTGACTTTTCCTGTCAATATGGAACTAATTCGGATGTCGAAAGAGAAGTCGGCATCCTCGTAACCGAAAAGGACGAGAAGCCTCCTGCTAGTTCATCGGAAACCGACGTGACGAGGTGCCGCTTTGAAGACGAAGCGCGTGACGATGAAATAAGCGAGTCGGAGAGAAAAACGCCGACCTCCGATGGTAGAAACTTAATGCCGGAAACGGCGTCCGTCCCGACCGAACAGGATAGTCGGGTCGTGGTTTGGCGTCGACGCGAGGACAAATGCGACGTCTTTCTGGCGGATCGCGGAATAACGGAGGAAACTCCAAGCGGCTCCATCGGACAGCGGCGTGGCGACGTGACGGAAATCCCCGACCTTGCAGTTTTGTGTAAAATAAAGAGCCTCGAGTCCAGAGAGCGCGTGTCGAGAACACGGTGGAGGGTGGACGTTCCTGCGGACGGCGTCCACGTCGCCAAGGAGACGGTGGACGCCGGACAAGGAGAGTCGCGTCGACGTCACGCCGGGACTCAGGTACGCTCGTATCACTCTTTTAAAACACGATCATTTTGAATGGAAGATCAAATTCAGTATTTAAATACCACAATTTTTTTTTTTTTATCCGCCGTCTTTTTCAACCAAAGTTTTAAAAAAAAGTTACTCACAAAAAAATCTGCGATTTCAACAACACGACAACAATAAAAAAAACGTGTACAGAATTTCAAGGTAAACATATAAAACGTATAAAACTTAATGTCTCACTCGTTCAGGTTCCAGGAGCAGAGTTCCTATGAAGCTCCTTCCCGAGACGCCGATGTGATGAAGACTCTGATGAAGCTGAGGGTAAAAAAAAAAAAACATTTTGAGTTTTTGGGCGTCTACGCTCGATCTTGTACATTTTTTTTTTTCTTCTATAACAGGCGTCCTGATTTAATTTTTTCCAGACTTATTACGAGTGTCAAGATATGTTAAGTCATTTATTTTTCTCTTGTATGATGTCATTCAGTTTCGAGGCTTTGGTCATTTTGTGTATCTGTTGTTTAAACGGCCCTTTATGTTAAAACACATTTGGTTAAATGGGGAGAACTGCAGCATTTGTTTTTGATGAGGTGAACTAAATAAATATGTTGCTGCCACGGAGGCATTTCTGTTTAATTAATTCAAATTTTTGTTAATTGCATTTTTAAGTTTTAGTTTTATTTTTCACAATGATTGGAAGTTTTTGTAATTCCTCTCTTGTTTTGAATAACATTTGGAGTTGAGGTCTTTATCAGGTGCCAAATTAAATCCTTACAAATACTTTTTACTCTCCCATACTTTGTTTTTATTATTATTTTTTATTTAATTGAGTTATTTAGGGGTGCGGGAAAACAAAAATATTAACAAATGTAAAAACAATGACTTGAACAGTCATGTTAGGCCACTGGATGGTGCTAAGGAAGGAATATTACCGTGGACACATGCAATGTAGTAATCGGAAAACAAATCATTGGTTTGGGTCCTTTGATTGTTCATTAAATTTTGATAAAGATCCATACAAACGCCAAAAGTGAAAACGTTTGTGATTTACAAGAAAAAAAAAAAACTGCTGTCAGAAGTGGGATTCGAACCCACGCCTCCAGAGGAGACTGCGACCTGAACGCAGCGCCTTAGACCGCTCGGCCATCCTGACTTGTGCACTCTAGATGCCAGATTCGACTTATAACCCTTAACGCGACATCTCTGTGGGTCTCGACAATTTCAAATGTTCTTTCCGCGTTTTGATTCTTCTTCTAAAATAAAATGAGGAAGCAGTAACGTCACACCGCCATATTTGCGCATTGCAAAAAAAATTAAACCACATTATTTATGACAACGAATCTGGAACTTACAAGACAGCAAATTATTTCGGAAAATTACGCGCTCACGTGTTTGAACTTCGAAAGGAAACGGAACGTATAATGTTGCCATGGACACGGCGAATTGCACTGTGGGTAGTAACGTTCATATGCAGCGTATGGTAGTAACATTAATTAGTTTTCTACTTTTTAAAGCTGGTCTTTGTTTACATTTTTTAAACAGAATTACGCCGAATGAACCACGAACAGTTGTTTCCAGCTGCGAGCCATTGAACGCGCCGTCAACTTTCACCGAATCCTTTCAATACCGAAGAATACTTAGAAATTGGATGATTCTTAGGCGACTTCTGAAACGGTCCACTTCCTGTCCCGTTATTCTAGAATACGTCATCTTCCAATTACGACATGAGAGTCGTAATTGGAAGATGACGTCAACGAGCAGTTAATACAAAGCGTTTCTGCATAAACGAAAATTAAATGTTAAAACCTTTATTTATTTATTTGTATTACGTTCCTTTAAGAAGCGCCAGCAGCACATCCGGGAACTTCACGTCCACGAAAATGATTTCCTCGATTAAAAACGGAAAATACCGATTAGTAGACATTAAATTAAAAACAGTAAAAATTATCAGTCATATGGGTCTTGAAAAAAAACTAAAAATAATTACAATGCTTACCTTAGTGAAACAGAACTGCAGTACCAAACAATACCAATACAAGTCCTATGTTAAAACCTTAATCTGAAGGAGCATACATTTAATGTAAATACTCAAGTAAAGAACCAGAAACGGTGTAAAAAAATAAATTAATCAGCTTTAACTTTGTTACGTAGGACGAGTGTGTGATTTTTTTTTTAAAAAGCTGGTAATTAAATCTAAAAAAAAAAAAAAAAAAAAAAAAAAAAGCTTCTGTGTTGATAAACTTCTAAAAAGGTAAAATTGCCTATAAAATAAAAAATATATATATTTGTTTTTAAATGCGGTGATGAAAGACCACACTTCCAGCCTGCACTGTTGAAAAATCTGTATTTATTAATGATTTACAAAAGGCTAAACATGAAACCATTTGAATGATTCAGTTCATTTTGAAACCTAAAAAGGAAAAGTTGTATTTCTGAGGAGGAAGGAAGGAAGGAAGGAGGGAAGGAGGGAAGGAGACACGTCGTGTGGTGTTATTTATCATAAGAGCGTCTTATTCTGTTCATGTGGAATCTGTTTTTTTTTTTTTTATTAGTTTTTTTTTTTTAAGTGAAGGCTCCTGGAGAGAAAAATAAAATCAGTCCACACAGGATGGAGTCACTCAAAACAAACTGCAGAAGAGACACACATTTTAAAACGTCACTTATTTCAAAGTCCTATTTTTTTTTTTTTCCTTCCCTATAACGTCGGCACGGCAACGGTGGCGGTGAGTGAGCTTCAGAGGAAAGTGTTCAAATTATGTCACGTTCAAAAACATCTGGATCCCTGCAACTAACAGCTGGTGTTAAAAAAACAAACACTTTTTTTTTTTTTTCTGCCCGTAAATGCAGAAAAACACGGATTAATACCACAGAAGAAGAAGTCCCAAACGTTAAACCCGCCTCAGAACAGTTTGCAGATACATATTCAATATCAGAAACAAAAAGTTTTTGTGCAAGTAATGTTTTGTTTTTTTTCTCCACGAAGGTTTGAAATAAATATCTGTAAAGCAAAAACAAAGCACTTAAAAGAGTAGCTGTAATTTCTTGTTTTTATTATTATTATTATTAATGATAAAACCAACAATAATCACATTGTGAGTGAAAAGAGTTCCTTTTTTTTTTTTTTTTTTTTTTCTCCTGCCTTGAATTTGAGGATACAATCAGTCAAATTAATCTCACACAACTCGGCAAAAAAAAAAAAAAAAAAAAAAAAAAAAGACTTCCATTTAGAAGGAAATAAAAAAATAAGAGTTTACCTCAAGTTTGGGGGGAGAGAAACATTTAAAAAAAAAATGTAACTCCATTGACAGCGAGGGGGCAGTGAGGTTGTCGGGGGGTTTTCTGTTAAATCGTAATTAGTTCTGCGGGTTGTTTTTTTTTTGTTTTTTTTTTGTTTTAGTTTTCCTGGCAGGTTTCTACAGTAGTAAAAGAGTGAGACGGTTGTGGACCCGAATATTTACAGTAATGTTGTGCACTTTTAAAGATCCTCCTCTGGACCGTAACGATCCTCCGCTGGAGAATCTGTTCAAGAGTTTTATCTAAAACATCACAGAAGAAAACAAAAAAGAAAAACAAAAAAAAGAAATCCCATGCTTTCCTGCTACGGAATGAAATAACAGTGTTTCCACTCACTGAGTTATAAAACAAAAAAAACAATAAAACTAAATATTGGTCTGGAGCTCAACAGTCGGGCGTTTCTGTTGGCGAGAAGGAATTAAAAGAGTGAAAAAAAAACAAAAACAATGCAGAAAAAAAAAGAAGCTTATAATAACTGAAAAAAGTCATATTTCTGGTAAGCTATTAATAATAAAAAAAATAAAAAAAAAAAAAAAAAAAAAAAGTTAAAATGAGAATGAACCTTTTCTCCGCCCCGAGAACCGTTTCACAAACAAAAACATATCCCCTCCCCTTGTCATGTGATTCTCAACTAGATATAATTAAAACTTCTTTTTTTTTTTTTTTTTTTTTTTTACAGTGCTTCGTCGTTATATATCTTTGACGGACTTTAAACGGGAAAAGGGGGAAGAAATTCCAAAGCCGTAAATGTCTCTCCTTCGTCCAAAAAAAGAAAAAAAAAAAAAAGAAGTGAACGGTCCAGTTAATCGATGATTTAAAACAACAGAAACAGGAGGAGACGGTCAGTGTTGGGGGGGGGGGGGCGTTTCAGATGGTGGTGTAGAAGGGAGGTGAGAGGGGGGGGAGAAAAAAAAAAAAGAAGAGGCTCGGGTCTACTGCTTGGTGTTGAGCTCGTTCTCCAGCTCCATGAGTTTGCGAGAGGCTTTGACCTTGTTGGAAACCTCCTTCCCCTGAGAGAAGAGACGCTGGCGCTCCTTGAAGGTCAAATTCTCCGGGGGGCCGCTGGGGTTCGAGTTCTCCTGCTCCTGACTGCAACACACGCAAACATCACGTGATGCAGAAATATATTTGTTTATATTATTTTGTAAGCAGGTAGAAAAAAAAAAAAAAAAAAAAAATTAAGACGCATTTAAAGCCAAAATATCTGAAGCGCCCCCTTGTGGCTTCTTGCTGTACACGTCATAAGCCCCGCCCCCATTCTTTTTTAGTGGGCGGGACATTAAGCCAAATTTTACATCATCATTCTTATCAAGAGGATGTTTGTTCATAGACATTAAAGACAGTTTAAAATAAAACAGTGGATTTTAACATTTAAGTAGCAGGTTGTGAAAAAACATGTATAAAGTACAAAAAATAAAGTTTGTTCTATAAATAAAGAAGAAACAAAAAAAATGCTGCTACTTAAAAAAAACATTTGTTTTATTGTAAAACAAGTTTTTAACATGTTTTTTGTTTTTTTTTTGGTTATGAATTTGTTGTTCTGTGGTTGTAAATTGCTCCACGTTACAAGATGATTTTACACGTCAAAATAAAAGTGGAAACTCACCTCTTCGTCCATTTGTCCCGCGGGTCCTTGTAGACTTCTCCCGATCCTACAACTCCTGCTGAGTTTCCAGTGTACGAGTTAAATCCTGTTGACGGGTTCACGAAACACACAGAACACGAGTCAGCATTTTTCACGAGCAGGCGCGACACATCGAGAAACAAAAACACCTGGAGGGAGAGAAGCTGCTGGGTGGACGGACGTCGGGGTGGACGGACGTCTGGGTGGACGGACGTCGGGGTCTCCGGCTTTTTAAATCTTAAAAGACTCGAAAAGCGCAGAAATGAAGTGCGTTTGGGTTTTGGACCCGGAGACCCCCCGTGAGACTCGAACACCAGCAGCTCCTCCGGTCCACGTCGCTCGGTTTCCCCACAGACCGGCACCGAGCAAAGAGGAAGAGGAGGAGGAGGAGGAGGAAGAGGAGGAGCCGAAGAGAGAAGCACGAGGCAGAAAACAAATCAGATCTCATCAAAGTGGAGCGAGCGAGCCGAGAAAAAAGGAAGAAAGACTGCGTTAAAAGAAAAAAGAAAAGAGGAAGAAGCCGTTGTTAAAGGGCCATTCAGGAAGCAGCACGTCGGTCTGTGGAGGCGTCGGGGGGGTCAAAGGTCGAGGTCACCGGCAAAACAAAACATGCCGACCTCGACCTATGACCTTCAAAAGTTCACGTTAATCGGTTTGTCTCTGTGTCGTGGCCTCAAACTGCCACACGAGGGCCTCGTTTCCTAAAAACAACAACATCAACAACATCTTCAGGTCCAGGCCAGAAAATATCGAGGAGTTCCTCCCTGCTGGTTCGAGGTGCGTTCATCACGGTCGGGATCTGAAATCTGATTCATGTCATCGAGTTTACACGGGAAAATAAAAGCGGATTTTATACAATAAAAGTGGATTTTATAAAATTTGATTTTTAGACAATAAAAGTGAATATTTATACAATAAGTGGATTTTATACAATAAAAGTGGATTTTTATCCAAAAAAGTGGATTTTATAAAATAAAAGCAGATTTTATAAAATAAAGTGGATCTTATCCAAAAAAGCGGATTTTATACAATAAAAGCGGATTTTATAAAAATAAAAGCGGATTTTATAAAATAAAAGCGGATTTTATAAAATAAAAGCAGATTTTATACAATAAAAGCGGATTTTGTAAAATAAAAGCGGATTTTATCAAATAAAAGTGGATTTTATCAAATAAAAGTGGATTTTATCAGATCAAACTAGAGCTCCCAGATGTTTTGGGAAACGACCGGCTGTTTTTGACGCACTTTTATTTCTTTTGTAACTTTATAAAGTATTATGAGACGGATAAATATGAAATAAAAGCTACCACATCCTTAGAAGTTGTGGGATTTTTCCAGCTGCTGCAACATTAAATCTAACTTTGCGAACACACCTTCAACCAGACAGCAGGAACTTCTCGGAGAACATTTTACCAAAACAGCGAAGAAGAGTTCCTCTTTCTTGTGTTTTTTTGTTTTGTTTTGTTTAATCGAATGGACTCGGATATTAAACGTCGAGTCTTAAACTCTACTAATGAGTCCGTCGGTACAGTTGAGAGGCCGAGACACAGCGACAGGGTGTGAAACCCTCAGATTCATCCAGCTGGCAGCTCCTCTCATTTATTTATTTTTTGACCAGGAGATCTGAAGTTTAGTTTTGGGACGAGATTCAAGTTCACTTCAGAAACACCCAAAAAAAAAGCCACATGACCACAAACTGGCAGAGAACAAAGTTCACGACCCAGAAACATTCCTCCGCCGGGCCAGAAGACCGGAAAATTATACTTCTGGCACCGAGACTGAAAAAAATTCTTTTAGTTTTTTTCATTTTATTTCGTGCACCTTTTTTTTTCTTGTGGTTTAGATTCTTAAATTAAAAAAATAAAAAACATCTGGGATTTATTTATTTTTATTTTGGAGCTGCCAGCTCGCGACTAAATACCACTTCGTTTTCTAGTTTTTTGTGAATACATTTGAAGATTCAGAAGAAGCCGTCGGAGACTCAGGTGGCCGTTCGGTGTCACCTGAACCTGCCGTCGAGCCGCTTGTGGGGAGTTTTAGTTAGAAAAAAATAAATAAAAAAGCTGCAGCGTTAAGACGGCGTCGCAGCTACGGCAAGAGATGGAGGATCAGCGGACAGACGGACAAGACAGACGACGAAGGCACGGAGTAAAGTTATGCAAAAAGGGGTTGATTTTTGGGAGGGAGGGAGGGAGGGGGAGGGAGGGGGGGGGGAGTTAACAGACGACGAGCGAAGAATGAAAACAGACATCGAGGTGGAAGCACAGGCAGAAAAAAAAAAAAAAAAATTTAAAAAAGCAATAGACATCAAGCCGGTTACTGGGATGAGCTGCAGGCCACAGAGCACGGTGTGTGTTTATTATGTGTGTGAAACATGCAGATTTTTATTTTTTTAATTCCCAGGGGGGGGAGGTGGAGGTGGAGGAGGTGGGGGGAGAAGGAGGTGGAGGTGGAGGTGGAGCTGGGGGCGGGGAGGGACGTTAGTGCGGGATGATTCGTTGGATTTGAGTAAAAGTGCCAACATGGCGTTTTTTTTCCGCCGTGACGCCCCGGATGTTGAAATGAGCAGCAGGAGTTAAAACGTTAGAGGATGAAGGCAGCAGCGGTTCCACCGGACCTCGGAGGTTCTACCGGACCACGAAGGTTCTACCGGACCACAAAGGTTCTACCGGACCTCGGAGGTTCTGCCGGACCTCGGAGGTTCTGCCGGACCTCGGAGGTTCTGCTTCAGTTCAAGACCGGGCTGCAAGTTTTACAGATTCACTGAGGACCGACCGGTTGAACCAAACATGTTTTTACGCTGGGACCCGTTACTCCCTCGTAAAATACCGGCGCGATGCTTTTACTTTGAAAAACAAAACAAAAAATGTGAACCGATATTTTTGTTTTCTATTGTGATGTATCGAGGTTTCGGTGCATATTTATCATTAAAGAAGTAAATAATTCATGTGGACACATTTTTCAGGCCAGAAATGTAGAAAAAAAAAAAAAAGAAAAAAAAATACAGAAATTTGGAGAAGTCCAAAAATATGAACCTTTTTTTTTTTTTTTTCCCATCGTTTTCCTAAAATTCCCGACAGCTGCTGAACGATCAACATTTTTTTGCTAGAACCTTAACCAAGTACGTAAATAAGTCCACTCGTCTCATTGGACATTTATCACAACGTGTGATGACTTAATGACTTAATTGTCTCTAATCAAACAAAATTTTAGGCCAGAAGAGGAATTTTTTCTTTTACAGAAAAGTCACCCAAAAATTGTATTTCTTAACTGCTGAGTCAGCAGGTTGGAGTTAGAGTGGGTAATTTTATTTTGAAGGGATACAGAATAAAAAAATAAAAAAAAATAAAAAAGCGTTTAATATCTGAACTGTGTTCGGAGCGACGATTATAAACTCGCGATAAAAAAAATAAAAGTAAAAAAAACGCTTTTCGGAAGCGGCCCGATCGCGACCTCGGAAATCTCCCCGACTGTTTCCGACGAAGCCGCCGCCGGGTGTCAGCGCGGTCCGGTTATCTGAAAACGGCCTCAGACAAGATAAAGAGCGGCATCTCGATTCACCGCTGCTGCGTTTGTGAAATATGAGTTTTCAGTCGAGTGATCGATGCGAAAAAAACAAAAAACAAAACAAAAACAAAGCCAATGGTGCGTTCTCCTTCCCGTTAAAGCCAACTAAAGCAGAGCCACGAGGCGGGGAGGGGAGGGGGGGGAAAAGGGGGGGCGGGGAGGGGAGGGGCTGACAGCTGGCCCCGCCCCCCTACCCCGTCCCCCCCCCTCCCACCCCCAAAAATCCCAAGCAGCAACCAACCAGACACAAGAAAGGAGGCGGCGAGCGACAACACCAACAGTACTGATCAATGATTCATGATTGGATCTGATGGGTCTCGAATCTGCAGCGGAAAAAAACGGTGGCGGCGTGATTATCGATTGCTGTTTTTTTTTTTTTTTTTTTTCTGTTCGCTAGTGCTGATCGAAGGAGGGGGAGGGGGGTGGGGGGAGGTGAAGGGAGGGAGGTGTGATTGGAGGAAGATGGAGGAATTTTTTTTTTTTTTTTTTTTTTTTTAATTTCAACGTGTTTAAACAAACCAACACCAAAACAAAACATAAGAGTCTGATTGAGAGGGAGAATTTCCACATGTATAATAAAAAATAAACATAAAGAGACGAATGAACGGGGGGAGCTGATTGGACGACAAAAAAAAAAAAAATCTAATCTAGACAAACGTGTAAAAGAGGGGAAATAAAAGTAGAAAAAAAAATGAAAGGACAACTCGCTACGGAAAAAAAAAGAAAAACCACGAAGGAGTGGGAAGTAAACGGAGAGATGGGCGGACGGAGAGGGAGAGCTTCTGGAGGGCGCCGCCGTGACGAGCCTGGCTCCGCCCCCCCCCCCCCTTCCTCTCGGCTCTACCTTGGATAAAGCCTCCCGGGGGCACGGAGCTGGGTTTGGCGGGGAGGGGGGGGCCTGTACTGTTGGAGTTGTTGTTGTCGAGCGGCGGCTGGAACGAGCTCGACAGGAAGTAGCCGTCGGAAAGCGGGCGGGGCTTGCGCGCAGTGGGCGGCGGCCGAGGCCTGCCGCGGCCGGGGCGAGGCGGCGGAGGAGGAGGAGGCCGGGAGGTCGCCGTACGACTTCCGGGTCGCCGACAGCTTCACCTGACCTGATTGGACGACGCCGCCTCCTCCGCCGCCGCTGGTGGCGTCCTCCTCGTCCTCCTCGTCGCCGCCCCGCGTAGGAGACTAACTTGGCGGTGTAGATCGTGTCGGGCGAGCCGACCTGGGTTTTGAGGTAGGAGGCGTTTCTCTGAGGCGGGGGCGGGGGGGGTGTTAGTAGGGTTGTGGGGGGCGGGGGGTTGGTAGTCCCGGGGCAGCGGGGGCCGATACAGACCGGCCGGCTCGTCGGGCGTCAGCAGCTTTCTCTCGGCCTCCTCGTGCTGCCGGCGCCGCCCGGCCTCCAGGCGGGTGTAGTACTCCTCCTCCTGTCTCCTCTGGGGGAGGGAGGGGGGGAGGGAGGGAGGAGGAGGAGGAGGAGGGGGAGGGGACAACCGGTTAGTAACGCTGTGCTCCCATTGGCTCCCACCACCAACACTTCGGACACTTCCTGGTTAACCGGCCACAGGGGAACTATTCAAGCTACGACGAGCGAGAACACGAACTAACGACAGCGGACGCATTTCTTTAATAAACCGCTCCGACTTCCTGAACTCGTCTTCGTCTTCACACACGATCTCGTATATAAACATACGTATCGTTCTATAACCGGAAAAATATATTCTAAGTATATAAGATTAAAAAAAAAAATCTCCCGACGAGACTCTGGAAGCAAAAAAAAAAAAAAAAAAATCTCCCGACGAGACTCTGGAAGCAAAAAAAAAAAAAAAAAAAAATCTCCTCAAAGCTGCCGGTTTAAAACCCTGGACGCTACTTTCTGTAGACCCCTCCTATCTACCCCCCCCAACCCCCTCCTCCGCCCCCCACCCCACCTTGTCTACCCCCCTTCCCCCTCATCACCGACTGTTTGCCTTTAAAACTATATGTGTCCTCGTGTGTACGATGAGTGGTTGGTTTTGTGGGGGAGGTCTTTGATTTTCCGGGGGCGGGGCGGGGCGGGGGGGGGGGGACGGTGGAGGGAGGGGGACCAGCCGCTCCGGGTCTGGATGTTCTTCCAGGTGTAGAGATCGATCTTGCTGTGTTGTTGTTTTTTTCGGGGGAGGGTGGAGGGGAGGAGGAGGTGGGTCCGTTTCATGTGTTCATGTGAACGTCCTCGAACGGGATGAATCCGAGCCGCTTCGGTCTGAAGAACCTGGAGGGGATTAGTGTGTGTGTGTGTGTGTGTTGGGGGGGTTCGCATGAGGCTGGGGGGAGGGGGGGGGTCTCTGAGTATGAACAGTATGGATGGCTGAAGGCGGGTATATGTATATATATATATATATACACATACATATTTATATATACGCGTGCATGAATATAAAAAAGCATGTGGGGGTTTTGGTGGAGTTGGGGGGGGGGGGCGGCAGTCGATGCTGAGATGATGAGATGGTAACATAAAAAAATTTAAATAAAACTTTAAAAAAATAAACGTCACGGAAATCATAACCGCTTCACCTCCCCCAACCCCCCACCCCTCCCCCAAAATAAAGTATAACTGAAACTTCCTGACGGACGGACGGACACACACATCAACGACGACGACGACACGATGGGAGTCCCCATGCTTTACAGTGGGGTGGGAGGTGGGGGGGGGGGGGGGCACGTAAACATGACACACGGCAACACATCACGTTGGGTGGAGGAGGGGGGGTAGGGGGGTGTTGCACAGGATGACGACATGCAACTCTTTTAGAATAAACAGAATAACATCAAAACAATCTCACTTCCAGCAGCTAATAGTACGTTAACATGAAGTATGTTCACCTGACTAGACTTTTATTTTGAAAAATGAAAACAAATTTTTTTTTTTTAGCTGAATAAGCAGAAATTCAGAAGTTAAAACCTTAAAAACAATCTCTTTCAAAAAAAAAAAGCCACAAAATATTTGTTTAATATCAACCATGTTCTCTTGACTAGACTTTTATTTTGAAAAATGAAAACATTTTATTTTTAGCTGATTAAGCAGAAATTCACGAGTTAAAACCTTAAAAACAATTTCTTTCTCAAAGGCACCACCAAATATTAAGTTATAAACAAGCATGTTCTCCTGACTAGACTTTTATTTTGAAAAATGACTTTTTTTTTTGCTGATTGAGCAGAAATTCAAAAGTTAAAACCTTAAAAACACAATCTTAAGTCTTTAAAACATATCGCAGGAACACTGAAGGCTTCGACCGATATGTCGGGCCGAAATCCGCGTTTTATATTTGAAAACCTGCGACGTTATTCAGGCGGGGACGTAATTTAGGATTTTATTAAAAAAAACAACGTAGACTTATTTTATCAAACAGACCGAATAATGTGCAGTAATAATAAACCAATATTTGTCTGCCTGTCTGTCATTTTTTGTGTAGTTTTGCGGCTGCTTTCATGACGTCATAATTGTACTGTAAATATCCAGTTAGCAGCATTAGCTTAGCATGAAGCCCGGAAACAAAAACAACCAAATTAGCGCCATTAAACTCTATTTCCGGTTATTTATATCCTCACGGTGATATCGCAACTCATTTAACATCAAATTCGAATTTTAAATAAACACATTTTTGAAATAAATATTTTAAAAGACGGTAAAATAAACGATAAACACTCGTTAACAACGTATCGGTCGAAGCCCGGGACGTATTTTTAGGACGGACACACCGACCTTCTCCTCGGCCTCTCGCTTGGCTCGCTCCTCCTCCTTCCACCTCCTCTCCTCCTCCTGCTTCATTCGCTCCTCCGCCTCCCGCTTACGGATCTCCTCCAGCTGCTGCTTGCGCCGTCGCTCCTCGTCCTGCAACTGGTGACACACACACACACACACACACACACTTTAACAACTCTGCGTGTTCAAGTCTGGATTTGCTCCTGGGCACTGAAAACACACACACACACACACACACACACACACACACACACACACACACACACACACCTGTACATGCAGACACCTACATGCAACAACCAGAAAAGGGGCGGAGCTACAAAGAGGCCAGCCCCCTTCTTTCGGCTACTTGAGGTCGACTTGATTTCAGGTTTGTTTTTCGCTGATGATGATGATGATGATGATGATGATGAGCAAATCAAGCGTACCTGAAGTAACGCTGAACTTCACAGAGAGGACATACAGAGGCTCAGCTGGTCACAGACGGACAGACTGATGGACAGACAGGTGGATGATGGACAGACTGATGGACCATGTGGCCCCGCTCAGGCAGCTGCAGGGGAGCTCTCAGGACTGTCATGCACCCCCCCCCCCCCCCCCCCCCCCCACCACCACCACAGCCAAACAACAAAGTCAAGCATCCCAGGACGGCCCCTATTCATGACCGGCTGGCTCTGAAAGCTCATCACCTGACATCCCCCTCACCCCCCCCCCCCCCCACAATGAAACAAGTAAGTCCAAGATGGATTGGGGAGGGGGGGTGGACAGATAGGAAACACTGGGGGGGTAGGGGCAGCCCAGACGGAAAAAACAGGAAGTGATGTAAGGGGGACGGGGACGGTGGGTGGGGTGTGTGTGTGTCTGTGTGTGTGAGGGGGGGGGGTGTGTGTTACAGGATATTTCATCTTTAACAGGAAGAACATACCAAGTCTAGAACAGAGATAGCTGGGACAGCAGTCTGCTGCTATAAAAAAGAGGGAGGAGAAGAAGAAGAAGAGAATCGAGAGTGAGAGAGGGTGGGAGGGGGGCGGGGGGGTGAGAGGAGGAGGAGGAGGAGGAAAGGGGGGGCGGGGGGGGTAATTCCCCAAACATTTTATTTTAAAAGGGAACGAGTGGATTAAATTGGGGGAAAAAAATAAGAATACAAATCAAATAGGAGTTAAAAATAGAAATAAGAAAGGGGGTGGGGCAATACAGTAAAGTGAAAACATTACTGTGGTCTGATTAAAAAAATTAAATGTATATATATATATATATATATATATATATTCACGACATCCAGATAAAAAACACTAACCTACATTTAATTTTTACTTAGAAATATAAAATCTTTCTTTTATTTTGAAGTAGCAAAAAAAAACAAAAATAATACTATCATTTTAAAATATATATTATTATTATTATGAGCTAATTGCAGAATAAAATAAAAATCGCGAGCGTGTGTAAAAAGACCTTAGCAATTGAAAAAAAATAAAGATATTGTATTATTTGAATATTTTTGACCGCCGTTTTAGTGTCACACGTTCAGAGAGTCAGAAATGTGTTGAAAACTCTTCTCTTACTCAACTCGACAGTTTATCGTCAACAAACGAGTGTCTGAAAATAAATAAACTCGTATTAAATAAGCACACGTGTAGAAAAACTGACCAACAGAAACCTACAGGAAACATTTCACGACATTTTGTCGTTTTTTTTTTTTTTTTGGAGCACCGTCCCGAAACCCCCCCCCCCCACCCCCTCCAACCCCCTCTCCCTTCCAGCCAATCAGATTGAAGCAGCTCAGCATGGCAAAAGCGATGACAGAAGCATGTTGCAGATGCACATTGCGGGACATTCAGCGCTCGCTGCCGCGGGACGAATCCCCCCCCCCTCCCCCCCCCCCCCCCTCTTTTTAGCGTTTTTTTTTTTTTTTTTCTTTCTTTCTGTTTTTCCCACCCATCAGCACAACTGCCTGAGGCTCCGCCCCCTTTCCTCTCCACGCTTTCGTGTCTCAACTGCGGGCTGATGGGAAAATAATCGCTAGAAAAAACAGAAGTCAGAAAGTCGGATTTCTGCCAAAGCACGTGATCCACCGATGAAGTCTTCTCTCCTCTTCATCATCATCATTCATTTCTCTCTCTCTCTCCAGCCTCCCTCCCCCGCCCCCTCTCCCTCCACCGCCCCCCCCCCCCTCACCCTGGCTCTCTTCTCGGCCTCCAGCCTCTGCATGATCATCATGGTGTCCACGTCCTCGTCGTCCTCCTCCTCCTCGTCTTCGTCGCTCTGCTTGGACTCCTGCAGCCTCTTCTGGAACTGCCACTCCAGCATCAGCTTCCGGAGGCGGTCGCTCTCCTCCGCCGTCCGCTCCGGCTTCGACTGGGAAGACGCAAAAAAAAAATATAATAATAATAAATAAATAAATAAAAACAGTCAGGTCTGAATCGGACTCGGCTGCGGTGACTTATTTCTATTTTCTTTTGAAGTTCGTAGGAAACTTTTTATAGAAAAACATCCAATCAAAACCAACAAACTGTGTAAACACGAAGCTCCGTTTAAGGATCTTTTTGTACATCTAGACTTTTATTTAAATTATACATTCATAATTTTAGAGTTTGTAATATTCCCACAGTTCTCGCAGTAATCATTTTCTGATTATGACGAGCGAACAGATGTTTATTTCGTCGCCTATTAAAACAAGACGTAGCATTTTTGTAATTTGAGGTATGTCGTGTTTTTTTTTCCAACTAAAACAACAAGATTTTGGAGATCAGGTCAGATCCGTCCCGTTTATGTGCATAACAATTCATATTTACATCTTTTATTCTTCAGTGTAAATGGGTGACATATTTGTCAGCTCCATAACAGATCCTGGTGTAAAATATTCAGTAAATATTGTATTATTATTATTATTATTATCATCATACAAGAAGTCGTTTCTGTGGCGCAGCCCGTTTTAAATTTAGTGTAAATCTATTAAAAGGTTTTTCATAATTACTCCAAAATTAAAAACAAAATTGGAAATTTGCTTTCAGATTACAATCACAAATAAATCACATTATTCTCAAAACAAACCAAAAAAAAATTCTTTGATTCAATAAAAACCATAAACAAATGATTAAAATAAACGTGAATTTTCAAAGTCCGGGAGAGTTAAGCTCCGCCCACCTGCAGCTCCTGGATCTCTTTGTCCAGCAGGTCGACGATGTGAAGCTGCTGCTGCTTCTCGGCCTTCTCGCGGGCGTCCCTCTTCCAGGGGTCCGGAGACAAGCTGTCGCTGGACGTCAGCTCCTCCTTGCTGATGGTGATGTACTGCAGGTCTCGCCTCTCGATGGTGCGCGGCTGCTGCTGCGGAAGCAGCTCCCTGATCACCGTGTCCATGCCTGCGATGACGTCACGTTTAACTCGAGGTTAGACGGGAGAATATTTGAGGGAGAAAACGTTTCAGCGTGAGGAATGTTTTTTTTTTTTTTTTTTTTTTACTTTTACCGGCGGGGTGTGAGGCACTGGCAGGCGGAGGGACGGCCGACCGCGGCAGGCTGGCCAGCTTCTCCGGTCTGGATGGGGGCAGCTGGGGCTGCGGGGGGAGGTAGGGCTGGGGCGGGGCCACGGAGGGCAGCGGGGGCTGGTGGTGGGGAGGGGGCACGGACCCTCCGTTGTTGTGAGGCTGGACGGGCATGACGGGGTTGGCCCGGATCTGACCCAACTTCCTCTCCTGCTCCCGCCTCTTCCTCTCCCTGGAAAATAAGCAGCAAACATCCATATTGGAAACACAATCACTCTTTTTTTTTTTTCCCCCCCCAATTAAATTAACCTGAACAAAGCAGGTTATTTGAAGGCATTTTAACGCAGTAAAGTCCTGACAACGGAAATGTATACATTATACAGAGGAACCCAAAAATTCAACAATTCTCACTCCTTTAAAACTCCTTTTTAAAAAGGAAGAAACCTCCGAGGCAGTTTTTGTAAACGGACTAAAAGAAGAGCAGAGGCCGTCCCACCTTTCTTCCTCCAGCCGAGCCTTCTCCTTCTCATACCAGCGCTGCTGCTCCTCCCGCTTCTTGCGGTCGGCCGCCTGCTGGGCCGTTACCGCGGTGACCGCGGCGGGAGGCGGCGGGAGCGGCAGGTCGGGCTGGGGGTCGTAAGGGTCGTAGGTGTCGGTGTAGGACGCCGGGGGCGGGGGCGGCGGAGGGGGCAGGTCGGAGCGGGAGGGGGGCTGCGCCGGGTGCGCCGGCGCGGCGTGGGGGGCGTTGGGCGTCTTCCACCGGCCCGGCCCGGTCTTCTGGTTCTGGGTCTTGTTGGAGGACGAGGACGAGGCCGAGAAGTTGAGGTGCTCCTGGCTGGACGTGGACGACTCCAGGGAGGAGGACACCTGCGGCTGCGGGGCCCAGTGGTCGGGTCCTAACACACCTGCAGACACGAGGGGAACGAGTCAGCGTCCTCCGTCGGGGACCTCCGTGACCTCAGCGATGACATCATCACGTCAGGTGGCGTTACCCATGTAGAACTTCCCTATCTTTACTTATAAGATCATAACTTAGTCATTACAGGAGCGAAACATTCATGCTCTAGCTTGGTTTTTTTTCAGGACAGTCGAGGCTATTTAAATATTTCATCATTTAATTTGATAATAGTTTTATCATATTGGCCTTTATATCAAGGAAAAAAAGATAGTAGAGGAGATTGTCTCGAATCTGGAAATATCTGAACCATGTTTGTGGGACACTGTATGGAAAATAAATGTTGTTATTGTTATTTTTTTTTTAATACAAAGTGGGATGTAATGTTGGAGACAGTACAGAAGTCAGCTGTGGAAATGTCGGATTTTAAACATCACATTTTTAATGCAACTCGGCTCCCAGACGAAGGAAGACAGCTGTTAAAAAGGTAAGACTACTTTTTGTCGAGCTGAAGGGGGCGGAGCTAATGTTTCCTCAGCTTTATATTTAGAGATCACAGTTAAAAATACCTCAAGGTTGTTTTTCATCTGATGGACTTTCACACAAAGTGCAAGAGGGTTCATCCTGATTTGAACAGATTAAGGGTCAAACGTCAAATTTTTATATATTATGATTATTCGTACATATTACATAATCACGAACGATAATATCCCCATTTGATTCTATTTTAGAGGAACATTTGGACGCTGATATCCGGTAAGCTGCTGGATAATCTGCTGGTTAATACACTTATCAGGTTCTTTTTTTTTTTTCCTCACCTCCCGGCGGACCTCTCTGGTAGTCCAGCTCTCTGTGTTGGTAGTCCAGGTCCCGGAGCTGGTAGTCCGGCTGGTAGTGCTGCTGCATGCGGTCGTCGGGCCTCAGGCTTCCCGGCGGCGGGTAGAGCTCCTCCTGGGAGTGGTTGATCCGCTGCGACGGGAAGACACAAAGCCGTGAATAAGAGATGAAGCAAATTATTAAAAAAAAAAAATTAAAAAAAAGGAAAGAAGAAGGAAGAAAGAGGAGAGCAGGAAACAGAACGGTGAAAAAAAAGGAATAAAAGATGCATAAAAGAGGGATGAACGGAGACGGAGAGGTTTTCAGACTCTCCTGAAACCTTTTTCTTTTGTTTTGTTGCTTTAGGAAAGCTGAACAAACTAAATCTATCGTTATTTACAATAAACATCTGCCGTTTTGAGATATTAAAAACTGTAAACTCTCCTTGGCGACTTTCTGACTGCCTAACTTTAAAAAAAATGTCATTATATTTTAGGTAGGAATGCATTTTCTGCATCTGAACTCAGATGGGGCGGGGCTTAATTTGGAAGTGGGCGGTGCTTATGGGCCGGAAGTGTGTGGGAAGTAACCGGAAGTTGTTAATTTAAGCCTGAGGTTGATAATGGGTTGATCAAAAACACAAAACAAAAAAATTGCTGGTATGGAGCGTCTACCTGCATGCTGTTGCTGTGGATGCTGTCGACCACAGGGAGGCGCTCTCTGTCGTCCATGCCCTGCCAGTGCTGCGACGGCACCTGTCCCGGACCCATCACCCGATCCTGGCTCTTGGAGGCCGGGATGGTGAAGTACTCGCGGGGGTAGGTCTGGGTGGGGATGGGGTAGGCCTCTGGATGAGGAGGGGAGGGCTCATCCTGGAGGGGGGGGAGGATAAAAAGAAAAAAAACCCAGAAATTTCAATATTTGTGGAGAGAAGAATTATTTCTCACCTCCGTTCGAGATACTGCCGTCGAGTGTTTGCCGTCACCCCCGCCGGGACATTCCTCATCGGGACGTCGACCGTTACTTACGTCCGCACACAGGTTGCCGGTGGAGACGGAGGTGATCTTGGTGCCGGGTCCTCCGGGGTACGCCGATTTACCGGCGGGACTCTGGCTTTGATCTGACGTAGAGGAAGGAGACGTGGTTTTACTTTAATAATTAGAAGCACAATAGGACTGAATTTTTTTATTTTTTTTTTCGATTTCAGCGTCATATCATATCGCTGTGTTTCTGTATCAGATGATTTGTTTTTTTGTATCTAATCTAATTTTCACTAAAAATATCCTCTTTCCTCTAAATTAGGTGGAAATAATACAAGAACCAGGCATAACACAAAAACTGTTTTAACCTCCTGTTACCATGTACTCTAAAAATTTTGTTTTTTTGAATTTGCGAGAGTGATCAAATGTAATTAAGCAAATAATATATTTAAAATAAATACATTTCTGGACGTTTACTGCGAACAAAAAGTGTCCAAAAAAAAAAAACAACAGCCACAGGCCTGTCAATCAAACAAGACACACCCCCCAAAAATGTTTCACTTTTTGAGGCCTAATATCTAATTAACGATGGAATTATTTTCAAATGGACCAACAGAAAACTAATTAGAAGGAGCGACTTCAGCGAATGAGATCATGACGACTCGTGGAAAATAATTACTGACTTTGTAATTCACAAGAGAAGTTGAATGGGAGTCTGGAGCCAGAGCCTTTTTAGAGGCAACCTCTAGTGGCCATCGGTGGTATTGCACTTAATAACACTTCGGCCTTCACTTTTCCCAAAAATTGAAAATAAAAACAAAAACAAATAAAAGAAGAACAATAAGGCTTAAAAAAAAAAAAAAATCAAAATCAGATTCAGCGCAGATATAAAGGGGGAGGGGCTTACTGGCTACGTTGGGGCTGGAGCGGTGGTCGGCCCGGTTCTTGAGGAGCCGGTCCTCGCCGCTCATCTTCTTTGGTTCGGGGTACGAGTCCCAGCCGGCCTGCGGGCTCTCCGGAGAGCCGTTCTGCACCGAGCTGTTGTACAACTCGAAGCCCTCGCTCTTTGGTCGCAACTTCCCGTTCTTCTCGCGGCCACGGTCCGACGCTGGAGGGAAGAGAAAGAGTCGTTCAGGACAAAAAAATAAATAAATCAAATCCACCAATCAAAGGTTTTTTGTTTTTTTTTCAAAACGTGACTGTCAAGGCTCTTTTAATTGTATTGAAGTTCTTCTTTTAACGTAGGTTTATATGAAATCCAGTTTCTTTCCGAAGTTTCCCGCCTCCTCTCGGCTTCGTGACATCACTCGGTGAGACTCACGCTGAACTCGGTCCGGTTTCCTCCCGCTAAAAGAAAACGTCCTTCACCGTCTGGTGCGGTGAAAAAGCCCTGCGGTCGAGGCAGTTTGGGAGGAAACACCCTCCCCCTTTCTATTTTTTTTTTTTTTTTTTTTTTTTTTTTTTAATCGCCGTCCTTGGACCGCAGACGGGCCCCCGGACCAGAAGACTTCCTTAATGAATCTGGGGTCACATTCCAGCAGACAAAGAGCAGCACACAGCCAGTAAAGAAAAAAATCAGTGCCATGGATGTGTATTAGTGTGTGTGTGTGTGTGTGTGTAGCTTTTCATGTACACACACACGTATCTGGCTCTGGCCACAAGCGCTCATTATATCCGTCAGTCTGCAAAAAAGCTGGATTTTTCAGTGCGCTTGCAGAGAACAACAAGGACTTTATTTGTCTGGACGAGTCTGCTTCTCCTCCGTCGTCCTCAGAGCCACTTTACCGCCACCGGCCTCGTAACAATCGTCCATTCATTACTACTTCAAAAAAAAAAATGACAGAAGTCTGCAGGTTTCACGGAGCCGAAGTTATGACCGGGAGAACTTTTGTTTTTGAAAGGATTTCAGTGTCCTCGATTTTTCAGCGACAGATGAAATATATGTTTCTACGAAAGGCTTTTTAGAATTAAAAACGGCCGATTATTTGATCGATTTATTGTCTGGTTATGAATGCAATAAAGAAAATGTCCACTTGAGCTATTTAGAGCACAAATTGATGCATTTCAATCAACTTTCTTGCTCCAATCAAGTCTAAAACTCTGAATATTCGATTTATAATGATATAAAACACAATCGACAAATCTGCACGCAAAAATGGACGATGATGCATAAAAAAAAAAACAATTTCTAACTAACCAAAATGATTGCAGATTAATTTTTTGGTTGATTGATTTGATTAGTCTGCAGTGCTGAAGATTTAATCATTAAAGAACAATGTTTTTTTTTTTAATGAAATTACAAGAAAAAAAAATGAAAAACATGAATATAAAACTTATAACTGTAAATAATACAAAATTAAAGTGGAAAAGAAGCTTGAAAACACAGTCGCTGCTTTTAGTGGTGTGTGTGTGTGTGTGTGTGTGTGTGTGTGTGTGTGTGTGTGTGTGTGTGTGTGTGTGTGCTCACCTCTCGCCATCATGGGGCTCGGCTGGTTGAGGAGCGTGGCCAGTCCGTGGTAAATGGCTCCCTGCTTGGCGACTTCCAGAGTCACAACCGAGCCCGTCCTCGTCATCAGCTCGGCCGCCCTGAACGGGGGGGGGAGGGGGGGGGAGGGGGGGAAGACACCATGAATATGAAAGCATCGAGTGGTCTGACACACTGAAGCTCTTCTCTGTTGAGTGGGCGTCCGACTGGCGTGACGCGTTACGTATTTAATTCTCCCGTTTAACGGCATTGAGCTTTAATAAGATCGATATTTTACGTCTTCCCCGAGTTCAGAAATCTAATTTAAGGGAAGTTTCGAGTGTGTCGAGAATCGCACCGTTCTCGTACAACAGGAACAGTCTCTGAACTCTTTGATCCACCCGTATATGTGTGTATATATATTTATTTAATACGACAGCGCTACCTGTTTGTCATTAAGGGAAGTAATGTTTTTAAAGCTGTATTTTGAGCCCTGGAGGATTATAGTCGTATCTGCCAGAGACTCACTTCATTGTAATTTGGTTACAATCCTGCCATACGCCTGTTTTTTCTCCCTGCAACTGTTACGTGTGCCTTTAACCATAAAAAAAAAGAAAAAAAAAAAGTCCTATAAATAGCTGAAATTATCTGATTAATTTATCTGAGACGATAAAAAAAACATCAACTGCCAACTGCTACCTGCACGCCAAAGCAATTACACAAATTATTTGACACACAGCGAGCAACAACACTGAGTATCAAGCCTGAACACGCTGAGCAGGAGGAATGACTGGATTAATGTGAGCGGTTTCCAAAACACACACACACTTTTACTGTGTGTGTGTGTGTGTGTGTGTGTGTGTGTGTGTGTGTGTGTGTGTGTGTGTTCCAGAACACGCCGGAAATCCCGTCTCTCTTTACGAGGACAACCTCGAGACGTCCTGAAGCCACCGAGATGTCTTCCCCAACTTAATGGCCCTCGCTGTGTGTTGAACAAAGTTGAATGGGAGTCTATGGAGGCGTTTTGGAGCCGACCTCTAGCGGCACTCGGTGGTACTGCAGCTGCGTCGTCCACTTTTATATACAGTCTGTGGTTTTTTTGTTGTCATTTTTGTTTCTTTGTTCTATTCCAAGTACCGACCTCTAAGATGGAGAGAAATGTTTTTATGTTGTTGTTTTCTTTCATTTTGCTTTGTTGAATCGAACATAAAATATTTAGATTTATATATAAAACAGAAAAAAAAGAAAGAAAAAACTGTTGGAAAAAAATGTAATTATATAAAGACTTTGTATAAAAAGTTTAAAAAAACCAAACAAAAAAAAACAAACATGTTTTTGATTGTCAAAATAGTTTCAGCATCAAACTGACCGTGAATACGTCAGTGCCGCTCACATGGTGGTTCAGCATCTAAAAATAAAAACCACCACGTCTCCTGCTGGCTGTTTCATAACGGTGAGTCAGAAAATGAAGAGTTTCAACTTGCGTCGGCTGTTCGTTTTCCATTTCTCTGCACTGATTGAATTCTGTCCTCCAGCAAAGTCAATCTACCAAAGAGCTAAACATTTGATTAAACTATTACGTAACAGGGACAGGACCATTGTTTTTTTTGTTGTTGTTGTTTTTACCTCTCTTGTGATAGGCCGACCAGACTGCGCCCGTCAACACTCAGCAGCTGGTCGCCTGCAGCCAAACGGCCGTCCTGCAGAAACACAAACATCACGTGATGAGTCACCGTGTGTGTGTGTGTGTGTGTGTGTGTGTTCAGTTTTCATATTCAGTCTACGAACCACGTCAGCCGCGCCGCCTTTGACGACAGACTTGATGTAGATGCCGAGCTTCTCCTGACCGGCACCCTGCAGAGAAACAAAGAAGGACGCGGAGAAATGAATGCGGCGGCCGTCTTTAGAATAAAACCGTTCGATTGTCTTAATCCTGATAGGAACAATGGCGGAGAGAGGAAGTCCGACAAGAAGACCTGGAGGGAAGTCCAGCATCACTTTAAAAAGAAACGTGTACATGTACAAGGGAGGGATCACGAATTACAAATAATCGCTTTAATCTCCAAAAATCGATTCGTACACGCGACTTCCGTTCTTCTTTATTTCCCCTGTTTCTACCGCCGCCTGGTTGTAATGCGTTACTCCCGTCAGAAGGTGGCGGTAACGCGCCTTAAAGCTGTTTGCCGGCCGCCTTTAAACAACACGAGGAGAAGAAGATCATCTACGTGGGCTTCGACTTCCTCAAACTTGATATTGATTGTGTTTCTTATCAGGTTTTTTTTTTTTTTTTTTTTTTTTAAAGTCCAGCAGACTTGAGGTGACGAAGGTAAAAGTTCGCTCGTGGTTCTGTCCGGTTTCCTCTCGCTAAAGTCAAAACGGGAATTTTTAACCTATAAAATGACATTTCCAACACTTTAAGAAGTTAGCAGACATTTGTTCATGTTGACGTTTGATTAGCAGCTGAATTGCGTTTGATATTTTCCAATAAACATCTACGAGTGTTCAGTGTTTTGTTGCTTGAGGACTTTGTTGACTGTAAACTTCTTCCTGCAGCAGGAAACGACTTCTGAATATGCGGGAACATAAAAAAAAAAGTTATTTTTCTTTTTAACAAAGAGCTTTTGTGTTGTCATCTCAATAAAAAAAAGAAAAAAGAAAAAAATACAGATTGTAGATTGTCGTTATTAAACCTATTTGGTTTTCGTGCTTCGACGACTTCCGACGTGAATCAATGTAGATGGTTTTCTTCGTTTTAGTCTAAAAAGTTGATTGATTTAAAAATGTCGTTTTTTTTCCCTTCTTGTTTGTATTTATTGACCGCGTGAACGGAGATCCATTCATCGAGCGCCACGTCGTCCATCGTCCCCAGTTTTTTTTTCCCCCAGTACAAAAAGCACAACGGAGACCCTTCAAGGCCTCCGAAATATTTCAGCCACTTTTTTTTGTTGTTTTTTTTCTAGTTTTTTTGCGCGTCTGCAATAATGAGGCCGGATTCATGCCGGCACGGACTTCCTGCGAGCGACATTTAAGATTCGAGGGGAGCCGTGAATCATTCACTGTCTTTCTTCGTGTCCGTTATATATTACAGACGGCATTAAAAGATCTTCTGTTTCAAAAAGACGGCGCCACGGCTTGGGCACCAAAACAGCCTCCGGAGACACACGAGGGGAATTTCCCAGGATCCCCTCGAGGATGTTCGGGGGTCTTTCAGTTGAAGTGAAAGGGCTCCTAAAAGGTTCAGAGGGGCTACGAACGTTTAGCAGTAAGTCCATCGTGTTTAGCGACGCGACTTGCGTAAAAATAACTGCTCTGTAAAGGAGTTAAATGTCACTTTGATTTCAATCAAACAGACACGCCCCCAAAAACAGGTCTTTTTAAATCTTCTTTTCTAATGAATGAGGGATTATTTTCAGATGGACCTCCAGAAAACTAACAAGAAGGAGTGACTTTAGCTAACAACACCGAGATAACTGATGGACACATTTTATTCACTTTGGATTTGATGAGAGAAGTTGAATGGGAGTCTATGGAGCCGGAGGCTTTTTGGAGCCGACCTCTAGTGGCACTCGCTGGTATTGCAGCTGAAGACACTTCTCATTTTTCAGACCCGGAAGTTACGTCCACTTTTACTCTACTTAATCTGCAGATTATTTTCTCACTTATTTGAGTAGTTTTGTAGTTTCTAACACGGCAGAACGTTATGAAACACATTGCTCACCGTTTCCTTGACCTCCAGGTGAAATCTTTAAATACGTTTTGTCCGATCAACAATTTAAAAACCTAACGAAACTTTGTTTGCAATAATATAAATCGCAGAAATGTAGAAAATCCTCACGTCGAAGGAGCAGGAAGACGAAAATGTGTTTTCTGTTCTACTTTTGAAAAATCAATAAATGATTAATTGACAATCGAAATAGCTGCTGATCAACTAATATCAACTATTTCTTTCTGTTACGTGATAAATTTACTCTAAACAAGTGAAAACACTGCAGTTTCTCTCTCAAAGTCCTGGAGACGGACGGACGGACCTCAAATAAATGATCTTGAATTCGTAAAAAAAAAAAGAAAAAAAAAAAGAAGCTATATATAAATCATCCAATTATTGGTGTTTTCCTGCAGACAGCAGACTCACCGGAGACTCGCGTACGTCTGATGAAATAAACAAAAACAAAAAAAACTGCTGCTAATATGCAGGCTGGCGACGCACCAAAATTACAGCTTGTCGACCTGCAGCCTCTCTGAGGTTAAAACCACTCATCCACAAGAGGCGTTTTTCAGGCGCTGAGCGCTGTTCAAAGGCCGGCTCCGCCCACACGGGGTGTTTCCTGTCATTTCAGCGGATTAGCCGTCGTCTGTGGGCAAAAAAAAAACTAAACAGGCTGTGGTTGACTTTGTTTTTTGTTTTTTCCCCACCTGTCAGGACGGGACAGTTTTCAAACCGTTTGTAATTGTTCGGCAGGTTATTTTTTCTTTTTCAGATTAAAAACAGACCCGACGTGAAAACAAGCGGGAGGGAAAAAAAAAAGAAGAAGAATCAGAGCAGCTCGTTATTGAAATAGAAATAAACAGCGTGAACTTAAATTTGCGCTAGCTCCTGTGACGCACAAATATCTACGAAAAGTCGTAAAGATGCTGGCCAGGGGAAACGCTGATGTTCAACGCACGATATTATGACATCACGATGGGGTCGAATCACCGAAGACCGTCACGTTGTGCACTCAATTAAAATTCTCCCGATTGGGCAAAAAAAATACAAAAATAAATCCCCAACGTGTGCATCGTGAAATGAACGTGGAAGTCGTAGTAACGAAGTTTGGCCACTAGGCTGAACTCTGTTCCTACTGGAGGAGGGGGAGAGGTTCACGAGGACACTCGAGTCGGGACATTAAACGTGAACCTGCGAATAACGTCCCGGTTTTTCCACACAAACCTGCCAAAAATTTAAAAAAAAAAAAATAAAAAGCGATTCCACCCTCTGACTTCATAACGAGTTCTCCTTTCACACACCTCCTAAACACCTCTTGCCCACAGTGTCACAGGAAAGTGTGTGTGTGTGTGTGTGTGTGTGTGTGTGTGTGTGTGTGTGTGTGTGTGTGTGTGTGTTACATCCTCTCATTGTTCCAGTCCTCACAGGGGGGAACGCTCTCATGCTATTGTTCCACTTCTAGTACATTTCTATCAAGCTAACAAACAAACACACAACTTAATACATCAAACACACCGGGTTTTTTTCACCCCAACTTTCCCCAAAACTAGTAATCCCAGTGCAGAGTGATGCAGCAACACCAGAGTCCATTCAAAAATTCAGCAATTTAAGCCTCTTAACACTGCAGATCTTCATAAATCAGAAGTCCTCGCATAATTTCAAGCAAATGAGCTATTTAATCGACCAAGAACTTTAATAAAAGTGAAAATTATAAAATTGACTCGTGTTGAAGCACGGCACGCTCCTCCGCGTTGAAAAATAAGAACGAGAACGCTCATTTTACGTTATTAAACGCTGCTTTATCTGTCAACAACCAAAGCGGCCTAAAACGCCCAGATTTTTGAATGGAGTTTGGTGTCAAGACTTCTCTCCTGCACAACTCCTGGATTGCAACACGCTGCAAAAGTCAGATTAGCTCGTTTCACATCAGAGTGAACACACCAACATATGTATATGTGTGTGTGTGTGTGTGTGTGTGTGTGTGTGTGTGTGTGTGTACTGAGAGTTTCCTCAGCTCCAGCTGGGAGCTGTCGGCAGGAAAAGACAAACACAATACCAAGAAAAACACACACACGCATGTGGGAGTTTCTCGCCGGAGTGTTTTTGAGGATACAAAAAAAAAAAAAAAAAAAAAAAAAAAAAAAAATCTGCTGCTCGGCTTCGTGCGTTACAGGAAAAAAAAAAAAAAAAAAAAGGCTTCAAGGACATGAAAGCTCGAGCTCAATCGCCACGGCAACTGCTCTCGCAAACAAAAACAACTATTTTTGAAGTTCTTGTCAAACAAGATCTTAATTGAGCTTTTTTGTTGTTGTTGTTGTTGTTGTTCATTATCTTACGATAAAGAAAGTCAAGATGTCTCCAAATAGTTTTATTGCCAGAAAATAAGAAAAAGAAAAAAAACCTCTCTCAGGAATTCAGAATATGAAGAATAACCACAAAAACAAAATAGCATGCAATCATTCATATCTCTGCAGGATA
>NW_027185406.1:107500-162500 GCF_022577435.1 Embiotoca jacksoni | reverse complement strand
AAAAAAAACACCGGGAGGCGGTTCAGCAAGAAGCTAACTTCTAACGAAACAAAACAAAACAAAAAAACATGAATTGAAGATAATTATAATAAATGTCGGAAGTCTGAATGTTCTGCGTGTAATATTATATCAGCTCTGAAAAGTGTAAACAATCGACATCACGTCCTCCGCGCTGCTGAAGTGGACGCAGAGCAGAACTGTAGTCACACACCATTAATCAGAGTGTGTGTGTGTGTGTGTGTGTGTGTGTGTGTGTGTGTAACGGCTGCATTATGTCGAGACTACAGCCATGAAATAGTAGAGCAGGGATAAACAGACCAATTACAGAGGAAGTGTGTGTGTGTGTGTGTGTGTGTGTGTGTGTGTGTGTGTGTTTTGAAAAGAAGTCTATCATTTACTGCTCCGGGCTCACTCACTTCTGACTAACTAACTTCTACAGCGTGATTGGTGTTGATTAAAGTGTGTGTGTGTGTGTGTGTGTGTGTGTGTGTGTGTGTGTGTGTGGTCTCCCAGTTGGCAGGCAGTAATTAGTGACTTCAGAAGGAGCCATTTACTTTTCATGACGTACGTATATATACACACACACACACACACACACACACACACGCCTACCTTCTGGACGCGAATCAAAGCAGCTTGCAGGTTGAAACTTCTCTAAAAATAGTCAAACTATGCGAGTCGTTCTCCGACTCTTCGCTTCTGTTCAGGAACTGTTTTTTTTTTTTTACCTTTTTTAGTCCGACGGTTAGCTGGAAACCGATCGCGTGTTTTTCACGCTGTTGCTGCTCGACTTGAACTGGAAACTAAACTCTCTCCAAACATACACAGGCCGCCTCACCAACGAGCAGTATTTTGTTAACATGGGAATTCTTTTTAGCAGCATTTTGTTAAAAAGGGATTTAAAAAAAAAAAAATAAAAAAAATCGGCGCAATACTTTGTTAACGTGGAAACTTTATTTATTAACAGGACTTTTTTTTTTAGCAGTATTTTGTAAAAATGGGATATTTTTTTTTAGCAGTATTTTAAAATGTGAATTAGTTTTTGGCAGTATTTTGGACAAAGTAGTTGAAGCAAACGAACTGAAGAAACTCAAATCAAATCAAAGCCTTTTCAGCGCAACACGGAGGTGCGTCATGTTTTCTGCCGTCGTAGCAGATTTCAGTCCTCACGGCTTCTGTAAGTCAGCATTAACTGAACCCGCAAACTCCTCTGTGGCAGCAACTGTACCCAGGATGCCCCCACAACTTGTACACACACACACACACACACACACACACACACACACACACACACACACACACACACACACTGTGGTGAGAGTGTTACTGTCGTACCATTTCAGAGCTATCAGCAGCAGAGAAGTGGCTGTCGCAGTCAGCTCCTTCAAAGTGGACGGTCCAGGTACCGGGAGAGCGTGGGTGAGGCACCAACCTGCAAAAACCTGTCAGAGGAAACACACAATCACACACACACACACACATTATAGTAGTTTAAAGCCAAATTAATTCACTTTCCAAATCACTTGTTTTGTCACAAAAAGAGCTTAAAATTTTGAGATACTCAATTTACTTTGAGTTGCTACAATTAAGAAGCAGAAAACATGTTGGGGGTATTTGTCTCTTAAAAAAACATATAAATAGCTGCAAAATAATGATAACAAACGAATTTGAAGTAAACTTTTAAAATGCAAAAAATATATACAAACATGATTTTTTTTTTTTTTTTAGGGAGGGGGTTGGGGGGGGTGAAAAGGTCACCTCTCTGCAGCAGCGGGTCCAGGAAGTCCTGCAGGCCGTTGGGGAGGCTGCGCACCACGTCGCAGGAGTACCCGTCCTCGGGCAGCAGGAAGGGCAGCTGCAGGTCCGGGTCCTCCTCCAGCTGCACCTCCCGGCCATCGCTCCTCGCCAGCTCGTCCGCCGTGTTCTCCGCCACCGCCACCACGTGGTCGATCAGCTCCTGCGCGCGCACGCACGCACACACACACACACACACACTTTTATTACTTTCATAATTTGTTTGGTCTGCAGTAAGAAAATAGTAGAAAAGAAAATACCCATTATAGTAGTTTAAAGCCAAATTAATGCATTTAAAAAAAAATTGCTTGTTTTGTCTCAAAAAAAAGAGCTTCAAATTTAGAGATATTGAATTTACTTTGATAAAAAAAAAAAAACAGATATTTTAAAAAGGCCCCCCCACCGGCGGGATGTACGGCTCGTCGGGGGCGCAGTGGTAGTTGGTCATGAGCGCGTGCAGCTGCAGCGAGTTGAGCTTGAAGCAGGTGTTGTGGATGTTCTGCACGTCCTGCATGGAGTATTTGTCCATCGTCAGCAGGGTGGTGGCCTGGAGGACACACACACACACACACACACACACACACACACACACACACACACACACACACACACACACACACACACAGTTTGCTTAACGTTTGAAATCACAGTTTTTAATGTTTCAAGCGTTCGTTACTATAGCAACTATCCTCAACTTGACAACTCAACTTTTGCCGGCAACCGAAACAACGGGAACGACTGCACCTCCGACCAAAAGGCGTTTTTGTTGTTGTTGTTGTTGCCATTAATCAATTAGTCCTGTGAATTTAAATAAATAAATTGCAGCTGCTTTCCGGCGAGCCGACCAATCAGCGGTCTGCAGTGTTTACACATCGACTTGAAGCACCAGCGCAGATTGTTTTAAATCTCAGCGGAGGTGATGGCAAAAAAAAAAAACACACAAAAAAAAACACAAAAAATCTGAAGATACGATCCACAAATTTTGCACGACCGAAAAAAAAAAAGTAATCGGCGGTTGCGGCGTAATTAAAGTTTTAAACAAATGAAATCACTAATATCACTCTAAGTATGTCTGATGCTAAAAATAAACCTAAATCTCTGAATCTCCTCTCCCCTCTCCTCTTCCTCCCCTCCCCCTTTCCTCTCCTCCCCTCTTCCTCCCCCCTCTCCTCCCCCCTCTCACCTGCACTATCCGGCTGAGGTGGCAGTCAGCGGCGAGCTCCAGCCCCTGTTTCTCTGCCCAGGCCTCGATGTGGCTGAGCTGCTGTCGGAGGATGGCCCCCCAGTAGTGGCAGCAGAGCCCCGACTCGGTGTCGGTCACCAGCTTGTTGAAGAGCCACATGTTGATGAAGTGGAAGAGCTGCGAGAAGAGCTGGATGGTCAGAGCGGCGTTGACCCGGCAGCGCCGCAGCAGCGACATGGCGCCCGTCAGCGTGTGCAGGACGTCCTCTGGGGAGAATGAGTGACAGGAAATATATTTAAAAAAAAATAAACATCCAACACACAGAACATGTTGAACTTCCGGCTTTTAAATTCATATTTGTTTAAATTCTTAGTTTCGGGAGATAAAACACTCGAGTAAAAATGTTCCAAAGGAGTCAAGACACCTCTTAATGATGGTGAAGATAAACCAGAGTGATTATTAAGTTATGGATAAAACATGAAAAGAAAAAAAACAAAACATTTCAAAGGTTTTCAGACTTTCTTTCTAATTTTTGCTTTTCCCTTCATGTCATATAACGACTTTTAAATCCCTTTTGGGCCTCGAATAAATTATGAAAGTGCCAAAAAATATGAGAAAAATGTGCAGAAACTCTGTCGCGAGGGGACATTAGGTCATAAAAACTCATTTGCTTCCATGCTGCGTTGTGTTTGTGTGTTTGTCCACGTTACCGATCTTCGGTCTCTGAGGATTATGCTCCTCGGGGTCGTCCAGGAAGGCCGGCATGTAGTTGTTCAGATCAGCCTGGAGACAGTGGACCAAGTACCTGCACACACACACACACAGATATAAATACTTTCAGAATCAAAAACTGGTGAACAACTAGGTTATAAAGTAGTTGGCGGCCATTTTTAGAGCAACTACAGCCGCTAACGTTAAATGTTTTGCGAAATATTGTTGTTCTGTAAAATATGTTTTCTAAAAAAAAAAAAAGTGTGTTTAGTGAAATATTTTGCCGTTTTCAAAATTGTTTTTGTGTTTTGTGAAATCTTTTGTGCGTTTCTGTGAAATGTTTTTGTTGTTGTTGCGTTTGACCCTTTAGGGCCACCGTAGGCTTGCACACCTCCCATCTAAGTTGTCTAAAATTGTCAAGTCAGCTGATTTGTCTCACAGTATCGATCTTAAAATCTTTGATATGATCCAAAGATTTCCAAACAAAAACCTTTAAAAAAAAAAATGTCTGTCTGGGACATCCCTTAAAACCCTCACACAGGTCTAATTATGACACTAGCTCCGCCCCCTTCTCCCCCTCCCTCACAACCACACAGGTGCGCCCCAGACTGACTTGAAGGCCATCTGCACCAGGTGGGCGAGGATGTCCTGAGCGTCCAGGGTGACGCGACTCAGGTCTCGGTCCTGCTTGACGAAGTTGAGCAGCTCGGAGGCGTTGGCCATCCAGAAAGCCAGCGCTCCCGCGATGTTCTTCTGCTTCTGTAAACGCACCAATCACGGCCAAGCGCACACGCACACGCACACGCACACGCACACGGAGAGAGAAAACAGAGGAGGCCGAGGTCAGAGCAGCAGAGACCGAAGAGTTAAGAGGAAGGCAGGAGACAGGAGGAGGAGGGCTTTCTGTTTTGAGTGGCAGCCAGAAGGAGCAGTTGTTACATCAGGGATAGACTCATGCCCCGCCCACCCCGCCCCGCCCCGCCCCTCTAAAAAAAAAAAAAAGCCGACCCGGCGTCGAGAACAAAGAGCGGTCGTCACCGTCGGATCAATGGAAGACACTCGAAAAAACAAAAGTGTCCTCGTTTCTTTTACATCTTCCAACATCTTAATTAAGGGAAATAAAATAATAAACCGTTTTGACGTCGAGGTGACGTCCTCCTTTTTCCCTCCCGGACACACGACTCACACCGTCGTTCTCCAGGTCACCAGACACCGGCCGTCTCAACAAACAACTGCATTTCCTTTCTTTTTTTTGTTTGTTTTGCTTCTGGTCAAATTTGAACCGCAACAGGATCAGCAGGAATCCGTTGACTTCCATTATAACAACCAAATTGATTTGAACTGCCTTATTATTGTAATTATTACAATAGTAATTATTGTTACTATTGATTAGCTGTGAAGTCATTTTATTCAAGTATATTTCTGATACGTTTTGAACTCGTGATTGACATACCAACAAGTCTGAAGCTCACTAATTATAGGATATCTACTGTTTGTAAAGACTAATTAAGAGGGCGTGGCCTGAGGAGGCAGCGTAGATTTGGGGGTGGGGTTAAGTATATAAGTGGGCGGGTCTTTATTTTAATGTATAACAAAGCTGCTTTGAGTTTAATTACTGCCGTTTACATGTAATGTTCCTTTTTTTATTTTTTTTCCCCAGACACGAAGGGAACTCTCGACAAGAATTTGCGATTAAGAAAATTTCCCCCAAAAATTTTCAACATGTTCCTTTAACGATCAAAACATTTCATTATTTTTTAAAAAACTATTACATCATCGTCGTCGTCGTCAGAGTCCTCAGAGGACGGAGCTCGGTGTCTGATGAGCTGATTGGTTCATTTCCCCCGCCACTCAAGAGAGGGAGGAAATGTGCAAAAGCTGCCGCCCCCCCCCCTCCCCCCGCATACCTCCCGCACTCACCTATCCCCGCCTCGAAAAAAAACGTAACACAAATCAAACAAAAATAAATAAATAAGAAAACAACCCTTCATTCAGAACAGCCAGAGAATGAGACGCTGAGCCGAGAGCATCCAAAACAAAACATTTAGGAGACGTTTAAAAAAAACAACACAGATGGATGTTTGGAACATTTTAAACAGACAAATGAAGCAAGAGGAGGTCAGAGGGACGCGACTTGTCCTCTCGTCCACACTGTTGAGTAGAAGCAAGACATGATGATGTCATACAAACATGGATGCCAGAATTCAAAAAGACGATGTTGAGAGGAGAGCGGTTTGCTTTTTGTTTTTTTGCCGGTTGTTTTTGTTTTGTTTTTTTAGTACCAGGCAGGTCCAGGAAGCTGAATGGAAGTATTAGTCGGGGTTTGATGTTGCTGTTGTTGCTTAGTTTTTCCAGCTGTAGGGTCGGGGGACGCATTATTATCATCACGGCTTGGGTTTATTTTTTAGTTTTTTTTTTTACATTTCTGTTAGAATGGAGAAAAAGAAGCAGCAGCAACAATGAAGGGCTGGTTTTTAAAATAAATAAAAAATAAAGCAGAGGGAGAGAGAGAGAGGAGAGACGTAGAGAGCAAAAAGAAAAAAGGCAGATTAATAGAAGAAAGCCGGAGGTATTGATGAGGCCGGGCGACGTGATTGTTTTACATTATCAGTGCTTCTACGTCATCGGATCCGTCTTGAAATAAAGGTTTCTTTCCTTTTCTAGCTGTCAGGACTTAAAGTTTCAGGCAAAAAGGAAATAAAACTTCAAAATTAATGGTTTAAAATACAATTTAATGTCAAGTATGTACTTTTGTTTTTGCCATTAAATAGACTCCTCCTTCTTTTAAAGGGAAATAAAACTTCTTTTTTTTCCCAATGAAGAACAAGTTCGTTTCTATAAAAAAAAAAATTAAAAAAATTTAATCTATACATTTCAAAGTGTTTTGATTTTGACTTGTGCTGCTTTTTTTTTTTTTTCAATCATTCTAAATAAACGCATCCACATGAAAGTATGAAGTACATATAAAAGAAGGAGAGCGTTATCAAACCATTTTACAACATATTTTTGCGATTTTATTTGATTATTTCTACGTTTAGTGATCTGAGAAACACTACTAATAATATTTAAACACGAACGAGGTTTGTAGTAGCTTTTTACCACTTACGAAATATAGTACTTCACTGTAATTTTGATTCGTCACATTTCAATACGCAATATTCAGCAGACTTCTCTAAAACTAGCTCAATTTTTATTTAAAGCTAAAATACAAGTTAATTTTTTTTTTTTACAAAAAACAATGTTAAAAGTTGCATTAAACTTTCCTTATTGCGTAAAATCTGAAACATCGGGCAGAGAAAAAAAAAAAATCAACTCATGTTATTATTCATGATATTTTGTAAATGTTGTTATACTTTCCCACAATGAGGGTTTTATTGTGAAAACTCACGTTTTATTTCTTCCAGTTTATTTCCTGTTTTCTTCCTTAGGTCTGAAAAAGACGAAAAATATCGCAAAAAGGTTTTATAGGAGCGTTTTAGTCGTTAGTCACCTCGTAAAACTCCTTTAAATCGCAGATTTGCATGTAAAACATTACGATGCACTGTAAAACTTTTTTTTTGTTTTATCCACATCGCCCACCCTGAGAAAATGAGAGATATAAAGAGTGAAAGTAAGAGATAGAGCGAGAGAGAGAGGTAGACGAGTCTTTAGCAGCCAATCATGGTGTGCCATTGTGCTATCCTACCTGATCCCCTTCAGGAATCTCCTGGATGGAAGGAAGAGGAAGAGGAAGAAGAAGAGGAAGAGGAGGAGGAGGAGGAGGACACGTTCACAGGACAGAGAGAAAACACGTCAACAGCTACAGTATGGACACAACCGTGTAAAAAACACACACAACAGACACACACACAGATACACTTCGACACACACATGGTCATGGTTTTACAGTGTAAAGCCATCTTGAATGAGTTAAAAGACACAAACTTGACGAAAAGGTCGGCTGAGAAAACATCACAGAGTGTGTGTGTGTGTGTGTGTGTGTGTGTGTGTGTGTGTGTGTGTGTGTGTACTACTGCTGCGTTGCAAATGTCGTACTTGTGTACTAACACTCTCTGTTTTACAGTGCATAAGGGCGTTTGTCAGAGCTGTGGAGTACATAAAACATGCAGCGCACTACAAGTACCAGGATGACGCACTCATAAAAAAAAAAGGTAAAAAAAAAGAAAAAGAAGAAGAAGTGTGAAACTCCGGACGCTTTCCATCCTATGAGGAAGTGGGCGGGACTTAAAGAATTTTCAAATTAAAGCGTTTTAGATGTAGTAATTCATCTCCACACGATAACAGGAAAATGTCCCGAGCGCGCAAACGCAACACACGAACACTCCCGATGCAGCTTACGAGCACCGTCGGAAGCAGGAAGCTTCCGCATTCCCACGTTTCCTCAGCGGCTTCGACATATTTCCCCCGACACTCTACAAAAGCGAAATCCAGCTACAAACGGACGGAAAATAGATCGAGTCTTGCAGTGTGTGTGTGTGTGTGTGCGAACATCTGGCTGCGAGCTCAACAAATAAAAAGTCCAAATGCACCGAGAAATGAAGAACCGTTGAGAAAAGCTGCAAAGAGGCAACAAACAAACAAACAAACAAACAAACACACACACCTCACAACGACTGTCGTAGTTCGCGAGAACAAAATAGTCACATTTCGACTGAAGTGCACCGAACGAAGAAGAAGAAGTGAAAAGCGGCGGCGCTACTGACCTGGATGACTCCTTCCATCATGCTCACCATCTTGTTGACGATGGCGATGACCTTGTGCGTGCGCTCCGACGGCGACATGTCGGGCCGGTAGGTGGGCGACAGGACGTAGCGGCAGGCCATGTACAGGACGTAGGTGGGCGAGAGCTTGAAGTGAACGGTGGAGCTGTTGGTGTAGTTGATGATGGCGGAGAGGAAGGTGTCTTCGGCTGGGGGGGGGGGGGGGGGGGGGGGAGGGAAAGCGTGCGCAGAAGAAAAACTAAACACCAATGTTGAGGTTTTTTTTTTTGTTTTTTTTTTTTAAGTAGCTGCTTTATGTCCGACATAATATATATATTTTTTTCTTTTTATTGAGATTTGACGTACACGGTGTAGAAAAGCTTCCAGCTCAGAAAAAAGAGGGCGGAAGTGCCTTAAAGCTGCAATACCACCGATCGCCACTAGAGGGCGGCTCCAAAAAAGCGGCGGTTTCCGTGGACTCCCCATTCAACTTCTCGAATCAAGTTTTTTGTTGTTTGTTAGCAAAAGTCATTCTCACGCTGGGAAACAATTTTTTTAATCGTATTTATTTATGTTTTTTTCGTCAACATATGTGTTTACCTTCTGTGTTGGATCCAAAACTGTTTTAAGTTCCCTTTTTTTTTTGTTGCGCACCGATATTAAAAACACATCTCTGTTCATCAAAATTACATCTTTAGAAATTACATCCAGTTTAATGATACGGAAAGCTCCGCCCACTTCCCAAAAGTCTGAGTTTTGTGCCTGAATCCAACTTCCACTGTAGTTTCAAACTAGAAAAAATATTCAGCCCTATTCAATGTTGACTGCTAATGCCCCCCCTCCTCCCCCCAGTGCATTGTGGGTACTCCACCAACTTTTTTTTTTTTTTTTGCGATCAGTGGAAAACCCCTCCTTTAGCATGAAAAAACAAAAAAAACAAACAGATGATCTCTCACTTTTTCCCCGACTATACAGCGTTATACTTAGTGCTCGCCGAGACGCACCGGAGGGCCCCGAACACGAGGAAAAAGTCAATAAACAGAAGTGGTACAGAAGACAAAAAGCAAACAGCCAGAAGAGCTCGGAGACGGTGGGAAACGTCCGGTACCAGAATTTTTTTTTTTTTTTTAAAAACACTTATCGGACTTTTTTAATGCTGCTTGGAACTTCATTAAGATGAATTTAACAACCGAAACAGCTCTGACTGGATTCCTCTAATAAAGGATATGGGAGATGATATTTTCTTTTTATTATACTATTAAGAGAGGAATGTACCGTACAAATACAGACTGACCTGTGGCTAAAAGAACGACTAGAAATGAAGTGGGGGGGAAAGTGTATTTAAAGCGGCAGCTGGCAGGAAAGAAGATATATCGACTTCTGACAAAACATCGTAACCCAAAAGTTACCGATACCAGACGGCACCGGGCGAAAACAAAAGGCCAGTTTGAGTAACGTATATTATAGATTTGTTTATATTTTACCCACAGACCGTATATAAAAGTATTTCGTAGCTTCGGGCTAAGAAAAATGAGCCCGATGCGGAAAGTGCCTTAAAGCTGCAATACCACCGAGTGCCACTAGAGGTTGACTCCCAAAAACAATTTCGGTTTCCATAGACTCCCATTCAACTGGTCTCGTGAAATTCTCAGTCAAATAAAATATCTCTATCGCTAATTTCACTCTTTCGTATTAGTTTTTCGGGCGGTCCATCTAGAAATAATCACTCATTAGAAAAATAAGCTTCAAAAAGCCGTGTTTTTGGGGGGCGTGTCAGTTTGATTGACAGGCCTGTGGTGTGCAGTAAGTTTACGGCGAGTCGGTGGGCGGGAACGTATTATCGCAGAGTTAACCCGGTTTGTCCAAATATGGTCACATCCTGCTCCAAACCGCTAGCATTCCGAACTCGAGTACGTATTACTGCCTTTTTTTTCTCGTTTTAATCTGAGATCTGATTTCTCTGCAAAAGATAGACTACTTTTATTTCCGTTTATGAAAGGATTTTATTTTTGTGATAATCTGTCTGAACTCAAAGGGCCTCCGACTCGCCTCCATTAACGGTGACACACTTATCGAATACCGCTACCGTCAGCAGGTCAGAGGTTCAATAGTTTCCACCTATCGACCGGAGAGGCCGGAAAAAAAAAAAATACTCACAGTTGTCTCTGAACTCGATGCCGGCTGGAAGAGTCAACTCCGTTCGGTCTGCTGAAATGTCCTGAGACCTTTGAAGAGGACAGAATAACAGCGTGAGAAGGGGAGGAGGCCGGAGGGAGAGGGGGGGGGGGGGACCTAAGAGACGGCGGAGACGGATAAGGACAAACGGGAGGAGGGGGAGGGGGGGGGGGTCTCACCTGCTGTCCTGCTGCTCTCCTCTGATCATGGGTTTCACCATCCCTCGCTCCATCTCCAGCTTTCCTGAGCTCTGCACACACGCACACACACACACACACACACACAGGAAGATGAAGACGGTATAATAACTACTGTACTACGAGGCTTCAGGTTTCAACCCGTTTTGTTTGTCTCGGGTTCGACTCGCGTTTCTAGTCACAGGTCATGTTTCTGTTGTCTTTTTATAGAATACCAAACACACCGTGCTGCAGATGTATATCTGCATATAATAGATATATAATACCGCAGTAGCAAACGGCTTCCGGTACATTGGCAAGCATGCGTGTTTTTAAACGTAGAATACAAATCGAGAGCAGCTGCGAGTCGGACGATTGACGAGAAAATTAAACTGTCGAAAAACCAAAAATCCTTTTTTTAATTCATTTTCAGTATATTTTGCTTCAATTCAGTCTGTTTCAAGTGTAAAAATCAGGACGGTTTCAAAACACTTCACACTCGCAAAGATAACACGCGCAGCAAAACAAAAAATAACAAACAACACGTTAAAAGCGTCAACAAATCAAAAATAAAAGTGTTAACCTGGACCGACGGCAGCGAGACTAGAGGACGGTTCGGGGGTGTTACCTTGCTGGTGGGCAGGGCAGCTCCACTGTGGACGTCTCCGTGAAGGTCGAAGGTGGTTTCTGGTACGCTGCTGCAGCAGACACACACACACACACACACACACACACACACACACACACAGAGACACACACACACACAGGACATTCAGCGGTTACAGAGGTAGGAACTAACTGTGCTCTCCACAGCTGACGTTTCATTACTGACAAGAGCTCAGACTTAATCCACACACACACACACACACACACACACACACACACACACTTATCTAACTCGTTGTCAGCGGAGGAAGAGAGCCCGGATCGGACGCCTAAACAAACGCCTCACTAATATATGCAGGCAGATAGTTTGCTTTATACACACACACACACACACACACTTACATAACGGTCTAATTAGATGTAGAGATGCCAGGAGTTCTGACAAACAGCGAAGCCGGGATGCTGTGTGTGTGTGTGTGTGTGTGTGTGTGTGTGTGTGTGTGTGTGTGTGTGTGTGTGTGTGTGTGTGTGTGTCTGACATTTATTGAGTGTGAAAGCAGTCGGGTTTTAAAAAGACTTGCCTCTGCTTTTCACCCCCCCCCCCTCCCCCACCCACCCAACATGACAGCGGGGGCATCAAAGTGTCAAATAAAGAGCACACACACACACACACACACACACACGGCGGAGGTCTTCGTGACGTACACGACCAATCAGCAAGAAGCAGCCAGAAGTGGGTTAAACCATTAAATACTATTCCATGAAGGGAAACTTCTTTTAAACACACTTCTACATTCGATCTACTAATGAAGTCATCCCACCCCCATCCCACCCCCACCCCCACCCCACGCCTACCCCCAACACACACGAGGACCTTTTAAAACTCAAAAGCAGATCAACTTCACAGCAGATGTTGTTTTTTCTTTGTTTTTTTCACAGATCTTTTCAAGTCCAACCAGCTGCTCTCACATCTGCAGACACACACACACACACACACACCAGAGTCATGTGACCTCAGAGAGCGGACGGTCATGTGATCAAAGGCTCAGGCCCACACAAGCCGATTTTTTTTTTTAGGGGGTTTCACTGCGTCTCATAACATTTTTATGAACACCGACTTTGCCCTCGGTCAGTTTTTGATATGAAATGTATTTGAGAGGACGAAGCAGCGCCGCTAATATTATTAATACTGTTGATTTCTGACAGGTTCTTTTGCCTGTTTGTCGTTCTAATTGGTCGGCGAAAAAGAAGTCCGGGTTCGTTACATCTGTCAATCAAAGTCAAACAAACAAACTACAACGGGAAACGCCGATGAAATTAAACATACAATTTTTTTCGATATAATTTGAATTTTTTTTTTCTTCCTAACAATTGGCATTAAAAATAAAACTAATCTCTGCGTCGGAAACGTTTCCGTCCAGACCGAGTTAAGAGTGCAGCAGACGGAAAAGGTCCGAGAAAAACGCTTGTTCGCTACGAGATCACCTCCAAGAAACAAAACACAGCTTCTGCCAAATAAACGTAGAACTTCAAAGTCGGTAATCAGCCCTCTGAGCATCGCGACGCGACTCCGACTGAACGAGATCTCCCAGAAAAACTGCTCGGTAAAATTTTCCCCAAAATTGTTGGGACGATATTTCCCCAATTAAAAAAAAAAAACACATTTTCTCGGAGTGCCGAGTTCACAGAACGAGGACTCTTGTTGATCACGTCACTGTTCAAACACTTATTTCTAAAAGAAAAAATACTTGGCTGTACGTCCAACGAGCGCTCGTTTGCTAAACACACAAAATCTACATAAAGTCTTACACCTTCTCCCCCCCCCCCCTCCTCCCTTCTAACTACTTGAATAAAAGCTTTACTCCTTTCCGCCACTAACTTTTTATGACCTTAAGAAAACCACTTCGGGAAGTTATTTTTAAACATCTCAAACGTACTACGAAGTCCAACCGAAGAAAACTGATTTTTTTTTTTTTTAATTTCCCGTCTTGAATCATTTTGAAAGAAGGAGTTGAGGCAGAAACACACAGCTGAGAGTCGCTTACAACACCTCTCTCGCTCTCTCGCTCGTCCATTAAAAAGGGCAGCTCGGTCCAAAAAAAAAACCCTTCGTCTTCGTCGTCTCCTTCATTCATTCGTCTCTTAACGTGGGCTCCTTCACGTCTCCCTCTCGTTCTCCCGAGCGAGTGTGTGAAGCGACGGCGAAGCCGGAGGCCACACCCAGCAGCATGTTGATCAGATTAGAGGGCGCCCGCCCGCCATAACCCGAGACCTCCGCTCTTCTTCTTCTTCTCTCATTTCCTCGTTCTCTCCGGTCCATCCAACACCACACTTACTTCCCTCCTCCTCCTCCTCCTCCTCCCTTCCCCTTCATCTCCTGCTCCCGCCTGCCAACTCCAAACCTCATCCTCTCTTTCCTTCATCTGCAACAACACCCTTTTTTTTTTTTTTTTTTTTAGATGTAGGAAACTGCAGAGGATGAGGAGGACACACACACACACACACACACACACACACACACACACACACACGTCTACATTTACCCCCCCCCTCCCCCCTCGCTCCCCTCCTCACCCGGACTTGTGCCGGGTCCTCATCATGGCGGCGGGCTCCCTCTTCCCGCCCTGGTCGAACATCGGGTCCACGAACTTGAAGACGTGGGCGGAGCCGAACTGGAGGGTGGAGCCCGAGCGCAGCACCGTCGTCTCGGTGACGCGCTGGCCGTCGACGAAGGTGTCGGCGTCGGGGTTGTGCGGCGTCACCGTCACCATGCCCTCGCTGTGCATGAGGTTGCAGTGGTGGGGCAGGATCCCCGGGCCGAGCAGCTGGAGGGGGAAAAAAAAAAATATGTATATATTTAAACGTTTGGCTCCGTGGAGGGAAAACTGGGTTTGCAGCATCAACATTCCTGAACACAGATTGACATACACGAGTAAAAAAAAACAAAAAACAAAAAAACGTCCCAACTGGGTTTCCCAGAGTTATTTTTTATTATTGTTGCGCTCCAACATTTTTTATTTGATTTTCGAGAAAAACAAATTGTTCCAAGTAAGATTTTTGCGTAAAACTGCGGGGGAAAAAAATGCAGTTATTTATTTTTTTTGGCACTTTTATCCCCAAGAGCTCGCAAAATGTTACGAATTTTTTTTTTTTTTTTATTCCCGTCATTTTACACCCCCCCCCCCCCCCCCCGTCTCCCTCCAAAAAAAATCGAACATTATTGATCACAACAATAAGAACACTGCGATGTCGCCCATCGTCTGCGTTTTTCTGGTAACGCGGTTTACCTGGATGGCTCCGTCCTCCGTGCAGTCCGAGCCGACCTCGGTGATGCTGTGCTGGAGCCGGTACAGCTTGGGTTTGTCCCGCGAGTCCGACCCGTCTGGACACGGACACACACACACACCGATTTAGCACCGAGGGAGGGCGGCAAATTTAGATCTCAGAGAAATACGACACACGTTTCAACATCAAAACAATCGATACAAACTGGTGTGTGCTGCTAAAAAAGACCTGTGGTGTGTGTTTGTGTGTGTGTGTGTGTGTGTGTGTGTGTGTGTGTGTGTGTGTGGCTGCAGAGCAGTTACTGATTTATTAGTATGCAGGAGTTTAGTAAAAGCAAAGCGGTGCGTTAGTTCACTGAAGAGGAAGAAGATAAAACACGGGCTGGAAAAAAACAATTCAAAAAATGAATGTACATCATAAAAAAAGAAAACATCTCAGAGCACCTTAAAATAATACTGAAATGAACGAGCGGATAATATAACGAGGCTACGGTGTCTTTATTTCTGATCAAAATTGTATTTATTTACGTTATTAGAGGTCTTAATACCTCGCTGTATATTCAGTCTGGTGTCAAATATGACGATTTTAAACTCTTGTTTTTATTTTAAATCACTCAAAAAAAATGTTGCGGTGAGTATTCATGTTTGTGTGAGGGGACCCCTCCAGTATCAACAACAACAACAACACAGATACGACACGTAGCGCGGGGTGGGAGGGGAGTGTGTTCGACCGTTGTCAGCCAAAGGTGTGTGTGTGTGTGTGTGTGTGTGTGTGTGTGTGGAAAGGGGTGAGGGAGGAGTGGGGGAGAGTGGGGGAGAGGGGATGACCCCCCCCCAGGTAGCCACGGCAACGGACACAGAGGAGTGGGGTGCTGGTGGACGTTTACCTTCGTGGTGCCGATAGGCGTAGTAGGCATAGTGATTCCCTCGCCCTACGCAGGCAGGCAGGTACGGAGGTAGGAGGACACATGCACAGGCCCAACACGCACACGCACACGCACACACCATGCCAAAAGAAGGTGGGGAAGAAAACAGACATAGCAGAGGGTGAAAATGCAGCAAGGAGGGGGAAAAAAATGCAGAATTACCTTGTTAACCCATTAATTGCATGGGAGGACACACGCACAGACGCGCACGCACACACACACACACACACACACACACACGCACACACACACACACACACACACACACACACACACACACGCACAGACGCGCACGCACACACACGCACACACACCAAATCTAATTTTCCATCAGGGGCACCGACCCGTCAACCTTGGATGAAGTAAGTTGTGTTAGTATCTACCCCCCCGCCCTCCATTAGTTCTGATCAGTGAATGGCATAAAGAGGATGAAAGAGGCCGATAGAGAGAGAGAGAGGGGAGGGATCAGTAGCCAGAAAGAAGCTGTTAGAGGCGACGACGTGTCATTCTCTTCAAAACGCCCGAAAAAAAAAATAAAAAAAATAAAAACTTTTTGGGGATTTTGTGCTGCATTCCAGGAGTTTTATATTGTTATTAAAAAAACAACTTACCTTGTTGTTGTGCTTGTTGTCCGTTCAACCTGCCCCCGCGTACTTCGATTTTCAATTTCCCCACAATGCATTTTTTGTTTTTTTTTAAACTCCCAAATTAAACGCGTACATACATGCAACTTTCTCTGCTTTTTTTAAGACCATTAAAATGATTTTTCTCCCTTTGAACACAAACAAGAGCGTAACGTGACCAAACTAGTTCAGAAAAAGAAAAAAAAAAAAATCAAATTTAATATGCTGGTGTTGGCTGCTAAATAAATTCTGACATATTTCTGCCCTGCTTTTATTTTGAAAACACCTACATGCTTGTATATCTTGCCCGATAACATTTGACTTTAATCTGAAGGGAAAACAGTAAATAAAACTAGCAATGCTGCAATTTAAATGCTTTTCCATTAAATATTAAGATTAATTGACTTTTCTTTTTTGACTTCTCATAGTGTAACAACATCTGTTTTGAAAGCTTTGTAAGAGTTTCAAATTAAAGCTGTTGGATGAAGACAGTTCTTAAAGCTGTCTGCCAACAGAGTACATGTAATGTACTGCAGAGCTTACACTGCCGCCCGCTGGTCACTGTCTGCCATTACAGCAGCGGTCATGGAGAGGATCGACTTCCTCTGGTGCTACTAGAACAAGTGTCCCGTACGATGAGGCATTCAGGTTGACCCAGAAGGTCAGAGGTCAGAGGTCATCTCCCACAGTTGCACTGTGTTTTCTATTTAAGTGATGAACTTGGTTACCTTTTGGACCCAGGAATTGACCCGACAGCTTATTAACTAATTAATAAAGGAAATAATTATAATTTGCTGCCCTTTAATACAGGACTATCGTGTTGTGTGTGTGTGTGTGTGTGTGTGTGTGTGTGTGTGTGTGTGCCCCTGTGTGTGTTGTGGCGGGCGTACCTGGGCTCAGCTCCACCAGGTAAGGCAGTTTCTCGGGCGGCAGCGAGCTGTCCTTCCCCCGGACGCCCTTGTCCTCCACCTTGCGTCCCTTCCGTCCCTGATAGTCGGGAGGTCTCTTTTTTAGCTGGAACACTAACGCTCCTGAAGACGGCGGGAAAAACACACATCTGGCGTTACGTAAACACGTCAGGCACGTTGCGTTCGAATAATAAATAAAAACAATTTAAAAAAAAAAATATATATATATATATATATATATATATATAAAAAGTTAATAAATAAATCAGATCTGATTGTCTGATTCTTGAAACATTATTAGGAAGCGTTTTCTGATAAAAATTAAAAAGAAATAACTGTCATGACTGTAGGGCACCACAAGGGGGCGACAGCAACCAAGAAAAGAGGGAACAGAAAGTGAGAGTGGCACACTGTGATGAACCCAGTTGCATGTATGTGTGCGTGCGTGTTTTTATACCTCTGTCAGCAGGCCAGTCCCTGAAGATCTGCAGCGGACACTCCAGATCGTCCAGAATCGCCTCCTTGCCCGACTTGTCGTCTTGCTGCGAAACGAACAAAATGCAAATGTTACGAATGTAACTTCTGTTCTCTGAAGGAGAGGCGGAAACCAGTTACGACAACACATTTAGTACGGGACGGTCCCGATATATAGCCCGTGCAATGCGCGTCGTACGGACTGAATCCGACCGAACAGGAAACGGGACAGACAAATACAAAAAATTAAAATTAAAATTTTAAAAAATCAGTCGACTCAGCAATTAAAAGTAATGAGATTCTATGATTTCAGGTTGTTGAATGCACAGAGACTATTTATTTATTTTTTTTACCACATTTTTATTTTAACGCGAGGTTTTTTTTCGTTGTTACATCTAAAAAAAAAACATTTTAAAAATAAAAATTGTCCCGAGACCGAAGAGCGTTGTTACTACTTTTCATAATACTACTTTGCATCGTCTATGAGAGCAGCAGTTAGTTCGTACGTTTTTTTTTTGGCCGATCGTATGAGGACGGATATGGGAGAGGCTGTGGGGAGGACGGCCAAGTTCAACGTCACAGTCACACAAAAATACGCACAGACTCACACTCACACACACACACACACACACACACACACACACACACACACACACACACACACACACACAGATACACAGCATGTGCTGCTGCTGTAGCACTCAAGTCTGAAAGCAACTGAATTGCATTCCTCCTGAAGGTTTTTTGTGCCAAGTAGCATTCTGTTTCAATCTGCCAGGCGGGTGACGAGTGTGTGTGTGTGTGTGTGTGTGTGTGTGTGTGTGTGTGTGTGTGTGTGTGCGTGTGCGTGTGTGCGCGCATGACAGTGACCTTGACGTTCCTCCGTCCTCTCAGAAGGATGATGTAAGGTGTTTTATTGATGAGAGAAAAAAAAAGGAGGGTCGAGGTCGTGTTTAGTGGAGAAACACAAACTAATATAACATATTAAATTAAATTCCAGTCTCATCGACGTGATTTCCATCTATCTCAGAAGAAGGACGCAAGTTTGGACTTTTTTTGTGGGTTTATGGGATGGATGTTTGAAAAGTGTTCGTTACCCGGGCGATGCAGTACTCCCGGGGGTTCTCCTTCTCCAGCCCGTACTTCTCCAGCGCCTCCACCACGGCGAAGTCGGCCGTGTCCCTGGTGGACAGCAGGATGGTCTTGTAGGGGATGTTGGGCTTCAGGCTGTCGGCGTATATCCTCAAAGTGCCGCCTGCGGAGACAGTTCAGGACATTTTTGATTTATGTAGCGCTCCTGCAAAAATAATCCGAAACTTAAATAGTTTCCGAGAGAGTCGACAAGCTGCGGAAACAGAGGACTCAAAAGTCCTTTATTTTTTTTTATTTATTTTTTTTTAAAAGGCCCCATAAAGTTACATTTCCATTTCTTCTTTGACTACAAAACAGGTCTATGTGCTGCATATAAAACACCCAAAGTGTCACAACATTCAATCCGAGGAGAAATGTACGCCAGCCGGAGGTTTGTGATGTCACAAATTTTTACGATCATTGTTATAGCTCCGCCCACTGTCCGACCTAAACACCGAGCTCTCGATGCGTTCGCGGCGCTAACGAGCTACAACTTCAATTACGAGAGACCCTGAATTCTGCCTGAACAATCACCCGATTTAAAGGCACTACGCACACATGGATAACAGTTTGAGTAGATGATTTGGGAAACTTTGCTTTCCCTTAAAAAAAACAAAAACACGTAAGAACATTTTATTTTCCTTTAGAAAAAAAGAGAAAAACTGTAATGCTCAGAAAATAACACATCACGCTGTCCTCTGGTGGAACATGCGGCCGTGTGACAACTGAAAATGATCACCTTCGTAAATCCCACAAGGGAGTCTTCAGCAGAGCAAACAGCATTTTTTTTTTTTTTCAGGAGCGTCCCATAAAACCGACTTTTGTTTCAGTAAAATAGGACTCTGCTGGGAAAACGTCATCGTCTGACCACAAGCCGTCCTGTCCCATCGGCCACGTGTGTGTGTGTGTGTGTGTGTGTGTGTGTGTGTGTGTGTGTGTGTGTGTGTGTACCGTATGCGGTCAGTGGTTGGAGCTGTTTTTAGAGTCGGTCCACTGGTCCATCTGTCTGTCAGAGTGATTAGGTAACGCCTGAGTCACGCCGGACCAGTCAGTGTTCGCCCATTCAACAAGGACGTACGTGTGTGTGTGTGTGTGTGTGTGTGTGTGTGTGTGTGTGTGTGTGTGTGTGTGTGTGTGTGTGTGTGTGTGTGTGCGCGCGTGTACATGTCAGCGTGAGACTTCTGAGAAACCAGCCGACGTTTTACGCACGACGAAGAAACGATCAAAAAGACGGGATTTTTTTATACCAAAAATAGAAGAAAAAAAACCCGCTGAATCGACGCGCGTTTGCAGGTCGTGACAGCAGCTGCACCCTGAAACCAGCTGTGCACACCTGGAGGCGGAGAATTTGACCTCAGCCTTCCCCTCCAGACCCCCCCCCCTATTCCTCCCCTCCCCCGCCCGCTGGATAAGGAGCAGCGGTGACCTGTGATGGTTCAGGTCGCGCCGCAGATTAACTCCAGGAGGGTTCACGTCAGGTTTTTATTTCAGCCACACGAGGACGTCCCCCGTTTGGATATTTTTTTCTTCCAGAAGCCGGCTCCGTCTTTGGCTCCGGTTTGTTTGTTTTTCTTAAGGTTGGGAAACGGGGAATTTCTTTTGCAAGACGTCGTAGTCGGTCTCAATTCATTGCTCCCCGAACTCCACGTTCCTCCTTGTTTTTTTGGTTTTTTTCCCCCCGATCATATCAGTTTCATCATTTCCCCTCCAGGAAAATCACAATCGCAAGAATTTTCACAAATTCAAGCGATTTGTCCGCAAAAACATGTGAACGGAAGCCGTGCCGGAAACAAAAAGCCTGAATTTAAAAAAGGGGGAGGGGCTTAATCAGAAGTACCTGAGTCCGGCCTCCCGTCGCTGCTCATGAACTCCTGCATGCGTTTCTCCAGTTTCTGCTGGCGCCTCCTTTTCATCACCACCTCGGGGTTGGAGATGGTCCTGGTGAAGCTGGTCTCCGGCATGTCCTTATAAACCTCCGCCGCCAGGCGATTGTTCTCCCTAAAAAAAACAACAACAACAACAACAAAAAAAACAACAAAGACAGATGAAAGGAACAGAAGGAGTCAAAGTTCAAATCGCTTCTCTTTCCTCTTTCCGGAGTGTTACGTGCTTTTCTTGGCAGAAGAAAACAAAAAAAAAAACAAAGAAACCGTCCTCCGAGGACTGAGAGGACGTAAGAGGGCGATAAGATGGATGAGCTGGCGAGCGTCGTTGACGTTTACCCGTCCTCCGCCTGCTCGTCTCCGTCGGGGATGCGGGCGAACTCCTTCTCCCTCTTCTTCTCCTTCTTCTTCTCCTTCTTGGACAGAGTCCTCTTGAAGTTCTGGATCACGCCGTCCTTCTCCTTCTCCGGCCCGTTACTCTGGCTCTTCTGGCAGAAGAGGAGGAAGCAAAAGGGGGTGGGGGTGAAGGTGGGGGGGGGGGGGGTGTAAAAAATAAATAAATAATTAATTATTCTACGGTCTTTGAATGTTACATCAGATCAAGTTGAGTTTTGTTGGCAGCAACATGTTTAGTTGAGGAACATCATTCTTACATTTGTTGCACTATTTGCCCTCACCGTCACAGAGCGGTGCACCTCGAGAGACTCCGCCTCTTTTTATACCCAATCATGTTACTGATCTGTTGCCAGGTAACCTAATTAGTTGCGAGATGTTCCACAATGTATATATATATATATATATATATATTTTATTTTTTTTTTATCTTTACACAACTTTTCCAGTCTTTTGTTGCCCCTCGTCCCGGCTTTTGTTTTTCCGAGACACGTCGCTGCCATCAAATTCAAAAATGAGCTCATATTTTTCACGAAAACGATAAAATATCTCCGTTTCAACATTTGACATGTTGTCTTTGGTCTATTTCGCATTCTGTTTTTATTTACACTTTTCACAGCGTCGCAACTTTTTTTTTTTTTTTATGTTTCCAGTAGCTCAGAAGAGGCGGCTTCATTTTTTTTCTTAAAAGGAAAATGATGAATGGGGGCGGCGGGGGGGGGGGGATTTCAAGTCTACTGATGAGTAGATGAAGGAGGCGGAGCCGGCTGACCTTGGGCAAGATGTCGTTCTCGTTCTTCAGGACGAAGCGTCCTTCTCTGTCGTCTTTGTTCCAGTTCAGCTGGACGACGAGCGGCTTCTCGTCCAGGTCCAGCTGACGCTCTTCTAACACACACACACACACACACACACACACACACACACACACACAGGAAACACCGGTTCATCTCGAGAGCCCACTACGACAAACCGTTATAGCCCAACTGTTTTTTTGGGGTTTTTTTCCCCCTCTCGTGGGAACTCACCTCCGCTGACGTGCACCTCGTACAGCGAGTATTTCGGCGAGGACAGCATCCTCATGTCCGGTCGGAACTTCTCGGCCAACGTCTCGATGACGTCCTGCGTTGTCGCCGTGCTCGAGACTCGGATGCACTTGGTGGCGAAGTTGCCGGCGACCCGGTCCTGGAAGTAGAACCGCATCACGCCGTGGAACTCCAGGTCCTTCGACGACAAACAAAAAAAAGGAGAAATTTAAGTACAAAAAAAAAAAAAAAAGCCCAAAAAATGGCAACTAAATTCAAAAAAATGGCGGACTTCCTGTTTAAGTTGAGGTCACGGTGCCGAGAGCCTTTTTCGTACATCTCGCTGGGATACGAATGTCCAAGGAACTTCGTGCACGTAGGTAAATGTAGCCGTGCTATCGAGCTGTTTGGCCACGCCCACTTGCGAAACCACTAAAATAAATTTTCGCCGGGCGTGTTGCCAACTTTCATGAGTGTTGGAGCACGTTGAAGCCGCCAAATAAGCAATTTATTTTAATAATTCCTTTAATAACGAACATTCGGTGCTAAGGGCCCCAAAAAAAAAGAATAAAGTCTATCATCTGGTACAAACTGCAGAAACACAGTTTAAATTCAATTACGTTTGCACACAAAACTACAAACGAATTACTGTGAAAACTGGGTCGTAAATAATAAAGCGGACTCCACAACTCTGCCTGCCAATCGAAAAACATTACGGGGCGGGAATTTCAAAATAAAATACACGACGCGGTCTAATTTCAATTAACACAGCTCAAAAACTACGTCGCGTCCGATTTAGTTGAGTTTAAAATGCAGGTTTTGGGAAATATTCTCTAAAGTTGTCCCCTAAATTTGGAACCAAATGATGGGAAACCTCCCGGCTTCAATCACTTGTTCCATTATCTATTTATTGTTCTTTATCATTTCTTCTCTGGTTTATTTCACTCGCGGTCTAAGAAAAGCTCCGTCACACACCCACACACACACACACACATAATCTCGACACCCGGGGCTATTTTCGCTGTGCAAAATGTATTTCCTACATGTTGACATTTCCCTCCGCAGTCGACTACAAGAGCGAGAATGTCTTCGCCGTCCTGATTTGAATGCGGTGGAACAATGTGCTGACACGGCGACTCCGGCCGGCAGCCCCGAGGTGCACGCGTTGCATACGTTTAAGGCTCGGCGGCGAAAATTGGGCCTCGTGTTTTATCATAACTAAGCCATTGAAAGAAAAAGAAAAAAAAAAAAAGCTCCTGCATCTACCCGGGGCTGTCAATCAAACAGACACGCCCCCCCCCCCAAAAAAAAAAAAAAACACAGCCTTTTTGAAGCTTATTTTCTAATGAATGAGGGATTATTTTCAGAAGGACCGCCAGAAAACTAATAAGAAGGAGCGACTTCAGCTGACAACACCGAGATAACTGATGGGAAGAAAGTTATTGACCTACAATTTGATGAGGGAAGTTGAATGGGAGTCTATTGAGGCTTTTTTTTTTTAGCCGACCTCTAGTGGCACTCGGTGGTACTGCAGGAGTACCGTACCCTTGAAAGGTCTCCACGGCTTTTACTTTGTAAAACAATAACTCATTTTTTTTTATGATGCCAGGAAGGGATGTAGTGGTCTTTAAAATGAATAAATAAATAATAGAGGCGGGAAAACCCTGACTGGTTCCTCCCGGGACGTAGACATCTCTTCTGTCAGCGTGCCAACGGAGGCATTCAAGGATTTGAATGTTAACGAGAGGAGCGTGCCAGCGTTTCGGGAAAAAAAAAAAAAAAAAAAGGGAGGAAGCAAGACGAGGCCGGACGACTTTCTGAAAGGGATCGAGTGCTTGTGCGCTTCGTTGAAAAGGGACGTGATCAATGTAAAAGCGAGAAAGAAAAGAAAAAGGGCGGGAGGCTGATAGCTGTGTGTGTTTTTCTTTTTCCTGCCTCCTCTTCCTTCCAAACTCACAGCGGAGCAGAGTGGAAACACTGAGCGGAGTTTCGATAGGCAAAAAGGGTGGAGTCGGGGAACGTGTGTGTGTGTGTTGTGATTTACTGGCTGGAATGTGGGTCATCGAGGGTTGCCGTTGTCAGGCTTGCGTAACCGTTGGTAACCGTTACCGTGGATACACCCGTCCACTCGGGTTCAAAAAAAATAAAATAAATAAAAGCCCAGCTTCGGGAGCGAGCAGGAGGATGATGATGATTAACCGGCTGTAATATATCACCTACGGGGCCACGGTGAACGGTTCAAGTACAAGCACTCCCCCATCCACCACCCCCACGTACCTGCAGGACATGGTACAGTCCGACAAACCTCGGGCCGTTCCTGCACGCCCATTTTTTACAAGAATAGTCCCGTCCTACACTTTTTTCCAGACCCTCGTCAATTCCTGAAATTCCAACACCTCAAAAGCTTTGGATCAGTCCTATACCCCTGTCCCTCTAGATAATGGTCCGGTCCAACTTCGAGGCCATAGTCCTGTTGGCCCTGGGTCCAACCCTACATTACCACAGCTCGGGGATCATGATTTAGTGCTATAACCCCGCCCCCCCCTCCTCCCCGCAGGTCAAGGACATGGCGCAGTCCAAAAGTACATTGCACACAAAGTGACAGAAGCTGAAGTCCAGTACAACAGCAACAATCACCCCCCCCCTCCAGTACCTGCAGGACATGGTACAGTCCGACAAACCTTGGGCCGTTCCTGCACGCCCATTTTTTACGAGAATAGTCCCGTCAAACACTTTTCCAGACCTTCGGCAGTTCCTGAAATTCCAACACCTCAAAGCTTTAGACCAGTCCTACACCCCTATATCTCTAGAAAATGGTCCAGTCCAACTTTCCGATATTTCTCGGCCGTAGTCCCGTTACCTCGGGGTCATGATTTAGTGCTTTGAACCACAACATAACATAACATAACATAACATAACATAACAGCCTGGAGCTGAAAGTCCGGTACAACCGGCCTACGCCACACGTCAGCTCCCAACAACAGTACAAACAAAGGTAGTAGAACTGTGAGATGAACAGAAAATACACATTCAGATACTAATATTGTTTATTGATCACATTAACCAGGAGATATATTCCAACTTTAAGCAGCTTTTTGGGAGCACATTCGTAAATATATCTAATGTTTTGGCGGTTTAAGACGACAACCATTCGACGACAACTCAATTGTTTATGTGTCCTTTTGTTAATAGTGTAATAAAGATACTGGTTTATTTTTTCTTTCGCATAAATCGTTTAAAAAGTTTTCTGGCAAAGCTGAACAGGTAAATTATAGAATAAAGTATTGAATATTATTGTATTGACGTTGAAGTTTTGAAGGAGAACCAAACATACAGAGTGTGACGTTCTATTTTAATCTACAGCAAGAACCAGAGAATTTAGCGGACTCTGCGTCTTTAAAATGTTTTCAGATTTACTGTTGAACAAGTACGTACGACTTTACAGATAAAGAAAGTTCCTCCAAATCTAAGGTCAGATTTTTTTGGGGGGAAAAAGATTTTTGAAACCAATTTTTGTTTGTCAGAAAAAACAAAACCAAAAAAAAGGGACCAAAATTAGAAAACATTTGGCCTCGTTGACTTCTAACAGTTTTCACGCTTCTTATATTTTTTAATTCAACTCGAGTTTATCAGCTAAAAAGCTCCAAAATGTAAAAAGTGAAAGGCGAGAGGCAGAACGAGAACAAACTGTTCAGTTTATCCTTTTTGCAGCTTTTCATTCTAATAATCCCCAACAGCTTCTTTTTTTTTTTTTTCTCCTCTCTATTTTGCAAACAGCACATGGGGGTTGACGGGAAACGCTAATGCAGCAGTATGTCACTTCAAAAAAACACAACCAAAAAAAAAAAAAACAGCAGCCAGGATAAAACTCTGCTCCGCATCAAAGCGCAGTCACATATTTCCAGTCGAAAGGTATCGGATGAGGTTTCAGGGGGCGAGTCTTTCATGTTGGACTACTTCTGTCGAGAAGCGGGATTTGTGTTTACGACGCCGGGGTTCACATTCGACGAACGAACGCGTCATCATTCACTGGAATAAGACTGTACAATAACTCGCCTCTGGCAAAATACATCACACAACAACAACACCGTCGGCTGTCTGTTTTCTTGTTTGTTTGCACTATTGTTTAGTTAGTTTTAATTTAATTATTCTATTTTATTCTATTTATTGTGTATACTGTGCATTTTTATATTTAATATTTTACTGTTGTTTTATTGCTTTCCTGTACCTATAATGCTGCTGTAGCGAAAAAAATTTCCCCTTGTGGGATTAATAAAGTAACTATCTATCTATCTATCTTCCACCTCCAAAAAAACACAAAAATAACAAAATAAATCACCTAAAGCCGTGTAATTGCAGCATGTTAAGACCATATATGGGCACAGTATGGCATCTGTGTGTGTGTGTGTGTGTGTGTGTGTGTGTGTGTGTGTGTGTGTGTGTGTGTGTGTGTGTGTGTGTGTGTGTGTGTAGCCTAATCTCATGCCTTCGCTTGTATTCAAACACACACACACACACACAGAGTGCATGAGACCTGTGACTAAACTTGTGTGAGACTATTTATCACACACACACACACACACACACACACACAAAGTAGGACAACGCTGCAGATAGCCATTATCAGTTAGATGATGTGTGTGTGTTCAAGCTGACACACCAGCTACGAAGAGATTCACCTCTTGGGATATTTAAGGAGGCAGACGTGACTTCGAAGCGATGAAACGAAACGTTCAGGCGAGCTACGCTTCGACGGCAGCGAAAACAAACACCAGCGAATTCGATTCGACTCGCCGATATTGACGATAACGCGAGATCATCGCGGTCGTGTCGCATCGAAAGCGCGATCTTTCTGATAAGGAGGTCAACTCGGGTCAAAACGTATTAAAGAATATTAAAAAAAAAAAAAAACAATTGTATATTTTAACCCAAGTTTCAAAATACAAATCAGGCATTAGCATTTCAAGCAAAAGCTCCTATTTTTTTGTTATTATTCGGCCCTTTTCATCATCACTCCGCTCAGGAATGCTGTGAATCCATTTATTAAAAGAGTAATCACTAAACACGAACCGCTCCCTCCGGAAAAGGGCACGTGTGAATACAGATAACCCGCACTTTTTTAAAAAATCCGACTAACCCCTCCCGGGTCAAAGGTCGCCGAGCCGAAGAGTTCAAAGGTCGCGTCTGTGTTTGCAGGAGAAAGTGAAACGACGCGTTTCGGCGGATTAAACGGTAACTGGACGTTTTATTTGTTCCTTGTAAAAGCAGCAAACTCACCTGACTCACTTTACCTCTGAAGATAAAGAAGTTTACGAAAATAAAAGCTTAAACTGTTTCAAATATTTGCTCTTTCAGAATCACCTTTATTTCCTCGACATTTTTAGATTTTTTTTTTTTTTTTTTTTTTTTTTTTTTTTATTAAAATTTGATGATTGCTGCTTCAAAGCTCGAGGCGATATCTTCAGGTTGCTTTTTTTTTTGTCTGACAATTTATTAACGTAAAAAACTCAAATTATGACGACACAACTCAATCTGGGAAGCCGGACAAAAACATTTGCGGCGTTTCTGCTCGGAAAACTATTAAAAACGCCGACTCGTTAATTTTTCTGTCGATCGACTACTTGATTACTCAGCTTGTCGTTTAATTTCTAACGTACACTTTAAATCGGAAGCTGTATGGGACGGCAAAAAAACAAATAAATACACTATTCACGTATATTCAATTCAGGTACCTGCAATAAATACAAGGACAACCTTCGGTATCCGTCACCATCTCTACACCCCCACCACCACCACCACCCCCACTCGCATCTCGCTGTCTTATCGTTCTCCCGCATCAACTTTCTCACGGCAAGGCTTCCTTAATCCAACACACACACACACACACACACACACACACACACACACACACACAGAGCTTGGTATGTGTGTGGCGGGTTATCAGGTGTTAAAGAAACTAACCAGAGCTCCGTGTAAAACCACTTTGAGCCATCTGAGTGGGTGGAGGTTGGGGAGGGGAGAGAAGGGTGGAGGGGGGGCTCTGGAGAAATAAGACTCGGCCGGGTGGTGATTCAGTGGCAAAGTCCACCCCCCCACCCCTCATCTTTCAATAATGTGATAAATCAATCTTTACACACACACACACACACACACACACACACACACACTTCAGCTGAAGTCGCTCCTTCTTATTCGTTTTCTGGACGTCCATCTGAAAATAATCCCTCATTCATTAGAAAATAAACCTCAAGAGGATACGTTTTTTGGGGGGGGCGTGTCTCTCTGATTGACAGGCCCTGTGGTGCAGTCAGGTTTCAGCTATCAGTGGGCGGGGCTTAGTGTCCTCAGTTTTCCAATTCGACTGAGTTAGAAGTAAAAGAATCAAACACCGACGTAACTTCTGTCAAACTGCTATATTCCCACCTTGCGTTTAATTAAATACAAAAAAAAAAAAAAAAGAAGAAAGGTTAAACCCGCTAGTTTCCATGGAGACACTGGATACTTGATTTTGTTTTTTTGGGCATCGAAAAGATGAATATACAGAGAGAAGAAGGGAGGAGAAGAGCTTTCTGGATGATGGCCGTTTGAAAATGAGAATAGATTCCAGCTGCTGTGCGTCATCTCGGTCACACACACACACACACACGAGCCTAATAAAATGAACCGAGTTCCCGAGTCAATATTGTTGCAGCCCCACCTGCAGTATCATGGAGGGGATTCCTCCCTAAGCCGGGCGTCTCAGGCCAGTTGGATGGAGGTTTTGAACTCAGACGTGGGGGGTGTGTGGTGTGGTGTGGTGGGGGGTGTGTGGGTTTCACAAAGGCAATCGGAGACACCGACGGACCACGAGGACGAAAAGATAGAAAGGAGGAGACCGCTGAAGAAAAAAAGACCCCCCCCCCCAAACCCCCAGTAGATGGATGGAGGAAACTTTGAGCTGTGGTTGATTTATTACTGACTTTTTTTTTTTTTTTTTTTTTTTCTAAGCTGTGTATGGGGAGATATATATTACATACACAGTGAGAATCAAAGCCCCTCAGTCTGCCAACTATTACAACAAACCAGTATTCTTAAACTTCATCAAAGTTATGTTAAAAAATAAATAAATTAAAAAAAAAAAAAAAGGGGTGGGGAGGCAGAGAGGCCTCCTGTCCTTAAAAAGCCTTAGAAAGAAAATGCAAACATTTCCTCTGTGGCTGCCGGGAGAAAAAAAAGAAAAAAAGAAAAGCATCTTTGTTTCAGGTGAGTTTCTGCTTCGGTATCGAGCCGTCCGGCCTCCACTCACTCCCTCCATCCCTCCACTCCCTCCCTCCCTCCACTCACTCCCTCCACTCACTCCCTCCACTCACTCCCTCACTCCCTCCACTCACTCCCTCCACTCACTCCCTCCCTCCACTCCCTCACTCCCTCCACTCCCTCCCTCCCTCCACTCACTCCCTCCATCCCTCCACTCCCTCCCTCCACTCCCTCCACTCACTCCCTCCCTCCCTCCCTCCCTCCCTCCACTCACTCCCTCCACTCACTCCCTCCCTCCCTCCCATCTATTCTGACAAGACTACGGTATTGTAAGCCCGGATCAAGGCTGACAGATATACCACTTTTGAAGTTGAAAGAATTCATAAAATGTTTTTTTTTTTCTTCTTCTTCTTTGACTGGAAACAAACTCCCACAAAAAAAAAAAAAAACAAAAAAACCTCTGTTAATAAGTAGAGGCTCATGGCTGCTGACCATCACAGAGCAGCCTTTGTTCTTCCAATGAGCATCACTGCTTCAGCTCAAAGTTAAAAACACGGCACGGATATCCGAGAGTCGAAACACTGAAACGAAGTTGCCGCCTTTAAGTCTTTGTTATTGAAATCTGAAGAGTTTATAAAGTACACCAAGTAGAAATTTGACATTTTACGATGCAAAGATTTGACAAAAAAAAAAATTTTTTTTTTTTTAAATCAATAAATATTGTAAATAAACAGTTTAAAACTGGTCCGGAAAAAAAAGCAGAAGTTTAAACTGTATGAATTTTTGAATTTCAAAAAGTACTTTCATATCCACTTGGCATTAAAATGTATCAAACCTAATTAAAGTGAGTGACATCAGCACGGGTATTTATTTGTACGAGCTGTAAAACAATAAATAAATAAACACATTTAAAAAGTCGAAGTCGGACAGTAAACGGGATAATGAGAGGAAGCATTCACTTCTGCTCCATTTGCTGATATTCTCGCCCTCGTTCTCGTTGACTATAAAAGAAGAGAGGGGTGGGGGGGGAGGGATGATGGGGAGGGGGGGGGCAGAGACTTCAGAAACAGGCAGAAAGGTCACACATGCATGTGTGTGCATGTACAAGAAAGATGGATAAGAGCCTGCAGCGGTTTACAGTGGGAGGGGGAGTGTGGGGGGCGGGGGGGGGGGGGGGGGGTAAACATGGCACCTTGTGATCAAGGACCCAACGTGCAGAGAATAGTGAAGCACTCTTAAGAATGCAGTGTGCACACGCACGCATGCACACACACACACACGCACACACACACACACACACACACACAGACACACACACACACACACACGCATGCATACAAAAAAGACACACTCGGGATGAGGCGCTGAATTATGCAGGTCTGCCCACATCGAGCTCTCTTCCTCCCTCTCTCAGCCTTGGAGTGACTTTGGTGCAAAAATGAGGGCCGATGCAGAAAGCGCCTAAAAGCTGCAATACCACCGAGCGCCACTAGAGGTCGGCTCCTAAAAAAAAATAATAATAAAATAAGCCTCCTCCCGTTGACTCCCATTCAACTTCAGGTCGCCGGGGCCTTCCCCAATCAGATAAGAGTCAGATCTACCGCTCGCTCCCCCTCCCCTTCTCCCCCCCAGCCAAGTTCGCCCAAATATGGTCGCTTCCTGCCGCAAACCGCTCCGAACTGGCAAAGATGGCGGCCTGACAGAAATCCGAACTCGAGGCGGGCTGGGCTCACCGACACGCCTCCGACAACAAAGTCTTCTCCCCGATTACCTCCCCGGACGTCCGCGGCCACAACTCTAATCAGCAGCTGTGTAATTTTAGCCTTTAAAGCTCTATTATACCGGGACCGGTATTGTCTGGGGTCCTCTTAGGATATATGTTTATTTCTTTTTTAAATAGCCGCGAAGGACGACTAAATGTGTGTATGAATCTGCCGTGCCCCCCCCCCCCCTTTAATCTGCACACAAAAAAAAAACAAAAAAACTCGGAGATCATCTGATAACATTAGTTTTATGTGAATACGCACAAATAAGGTGGTACTTTTGAGTGTGAGTGTGTGTGTGTGTGTGTGTGTGTGTGTGTGTGTGTGTGTGTGTGCGTCAGAGAAACTTTTCAACGGCCGTGTTTGGTGCAAAATTCCTGAGATTCATTTAGCTGCTCAGCATGGAGACCCAATTTGGAGAGGAAGCGACCGGCCGAGCACTCAGCTGGTAAACCTGAACCAAGTCCAGGTTTTTGGATTGGAGGGTGGGGTGGGGGGGGGGGGGGGGGTAGACAAAACAATTTTCGACTCCGGAGCGTTTCGGCAGTCGGCTGCCCAACGTTTTCCCAAATGTGCAAAACTACAAAAAGTTTCAAATTTATCCAGAAATATTTACACTAACATTTCACCGTAGAGGTCAAAGGTGAATTAATGTATTTCGTGTTTATAGCTTGTGTGTGTATTTAACACATCGGCCTTTATTTTCTATTCTATTTATATTGTATGTATATTTGTAACTTTTCATTTCCGTGTACTTATCTTTTTTACATGTATTCTTCAGCTGCTGTGACGACTAAATTTACCCACTGCGGGGTTATTAAAGTTTTATCTGAAAAGCTGAAGACAGTAACACAGCTGAAAGGTCTGGGAAAAGGTTTTTAAGGTCGAGAAGGAACTAAATCTAATCCAAAATAAAAACTTAGTTTGATTATTGATAAATAAGCAAACTATATTTTCAACCAGCTATTCGCTTGATTAAAATGTCAAAAAATTGTTTTACAATATTCAATATTGTAAAACAATATATAAAAGAAATCTTCAAAATTTGAGTCAAATTTTCTGTTACCCAACAAGCATGCAAGTAAATTTAAAAAACAACAACAACAACAACAACAACTGCTCCTCCACTTCGAAAAGACAACTTCTTCCCCTGACGAGTAAGCCGGCTGCCAACGGTAACCCGACACCAAACAAGCCACGGCGCGCTGCTATGGCAACCGCCTCGGCAGGGTGTCATGTTGCCATGGCGCCGGTAGGCGAGCCGTGCCCACTTCTCAGGTGTCAGGTGGACAAAAAAAAAAAAAAGAGGTTCACAGAAGATGCAACTGTGTATTAATAAACTTACCATAAATTGGACTTTTTTTATTTATTTATTTATTTTTTAAGCCAATGCAGCGAACAGCACGTACAGATGCTCCCAATTTCAGCTCCGTACATAAAAAAAAAATACAAAATACAAAAACGTACATAATCTCCACTAATACTGGAAAACATTTCCAACAGCCACTTTTCTAGGAAAGCATAAGCCGGGCGGACTGCGGTGTCACTCCTCCTCTAACTCCCCGCGAGCTTCCTCTTCCTGCACCTAGCTGACCTGAATCTCGCAACCGCACCGAGGATGAATAAAATAAATAAATAAACATGGAGGGAAGAGGGGAGAGGGAAGGGTGGAGGAGGGGGGGTAAAAAAAAAAAAATAATAATAATCCAGAAGCGACTAAATTCAAGGTGCAATAAAACAGGAAAATCCTGCAAAGTAATCATGAGCAAATATCAAATGACAACAACAAAGAAATAGTGGAAAATCCAAGTAGTTTGTTTATGTGGCGGTCAACGATCAACGCCGTGTTACTTCTAAATGATTCCCCAAGTGTTGCATAACAGATCCAGGGTGTGTAAATCAGGAAGAAAAAAAAAAGCCATCATACCTAACTATCCCCCCCCCCCCAAAAAAAAAAAAAAAGACTGGAGCAGACGGACTCGCATTTAATTCTAACTGGCATTAAAAAAAACAAAAAAACGTCTCAATGAAAGTTGCAGACTTCCTGAAACTGCTGTGCAACTGATGCCACAAGTATCCAAAATGAGCGCGATGACATCATCGGGCCTTCGACCGAGAAGAAAGAAGCAGCAGCTTCGTTTCCACCAAGTGAAGCGAAGGAAAGCTTCACATACTTTCCTCCGGTCGGGGCAAATGCGCGCCGGCATCGTAACCTGCAACCGGCGGAAACAACTGACCGAGAACAGTAGCTTGGACGGAAGCCACGCCCCCCTTTCCACACACACACACACACACACACACACACACACACACACACACACACACACACACACACACACACAATTGTACACAAACAGTCTCCCCGGTCGCACATAATAGCAATCTAGAAGAAAGGAAGTAACAGAGAAACACGTTTGTTCTCTTTCTCCAAGTGTGTGTGTGTGTGTGTGTGTGTGTGTGTGTGTGTGTGTGTGTGTGTGTGTGTGTGCGGCTGAGATCAACAAATATGACGGGGTGGGGTTGAGCGTACAGAGAAGTCCCAGACGCACTTGAGGACACCCACGCGGGCGTTATTGTGTTTCTGTTTTGAACCCTCCTCCAGGAGCCCTCCCGCCGGGGCGGGTGGGGCCGGAGCCGGGACGGTGGGGCGAGGACAGGGTGCAGCTAATAACAAGCAGCAGATGAGAGGTGTGGGAGAGGGGGAGGGCGTTTGGACAGAAACAGGCAGACTTGATTTCTTCGATAATATGACAACTTTCAACTCTCACCGTATAAATATTTCGACAGAACGCCGACAATTGAAAACCTAAAAAAATAAAATTAAAAAAAATGTAAAAAAAAATTCCTAAAAGAAAGTCCGGTCGATGTCCCGTCGATTTCGTCGCCACTTCTGGACTCAGAAAGTTTGTTATGCTGATTTGTTTTCCAACAGACCAGCAACGCCAAATAAAAAAACAGCGAACATTTCAACACCAAATATTTTGTGGTCCAGTTTTTATGAGTGTCGCTTGGTCATGTGTGTGTGTGTGTGTGTGTGTGTGTGTGTGTGTGTGTGTGTGTGTGTGTGTGTGTGTGTGTCTTGTTTAAAGCGGTAATAAAATTTAATTAATCCAAAAGACTCCCACCCTAAAGAAGCCGTTATCCCACGCTCTAGTTCTGACCGTTAACATCTACCGAGACTTGTTTTGATTTGCGACCGTTTCCCAGAAAGTTCTTTATTTTTTATTTATTTTTTTAAACAGGAGAAACGTGCATTTAAATAGTTCGTTAAATTTACGTATCACGGAGATGTAAATGTGCTCGTAATTCATTCACGCGTTCAAATGAAACGTCTTCACATCGCACAAACTGTTTTCGTTGGTCTGATCTCCGTTTCCACGGCAACGCGCGACTGGAAAACAAAACCGGTCCCGTCAGTAGACCCTCGAGTAACTTGCGCAATCGTCTCCCACTGCGGGAAGTCTAATAACGTGCTAATAGATGTATATGTCCGCATAAATGCATCCGTTAGTAAAACCCGACTTACTTCATTACGACTATAATGAAAAATAACAACCGAGGTTGCTGCCGACTTTCAATAAATACGTTTAGCGGTGCACCTCTTTTTTTTTGCCCTCTGACCGCAGGTGAAGTACAAACACGCAGCAAACTGAAGGTTTACCTCCTCGTTACATCCACTTATCGCCCAGACGTCGCTTCCCCTCCTTGTTTTCCCTCCTCGCGGGGCCACGACTTAAGACACTGATCTACCGCAAAGCACCATGGGAGCTCGGTCGCGCGAAACCGGCGCTAAACGGTTTCCCCGCTCGTCGGGTGTCGGGCCCGATTGCCGTCTGATCCTTTTGGCGAGGTCAGTGGGCCGGGTGGGGGGGGGGGGGGGCGGGGGAGGGGGGGGGGGCCCCTCCACTTCGAGACGAGAGTGGGCTTTGACTGACAGGTGGGAGAGCGAATCGGGTGGCACCCGAGAGGGCGTCGCGAAACCGAATGGAGGCCGGAGGAGGGGGGGGGGGGGAAGAGGGGGAGCAAGAAGGAGGAGGAGGAGGAGGAGGAGGAGGAGGAGGAGGAGAGCCGGGCCTCTGAGGGGATTAACATGGTCTGACAGGCTGGCTGGGACAAACACACACACACACACACACACACACACACACACACATACACACACACACACACACACACACACACACACACATCACACACACACACACACACACACACACACACTCTGAGGGCGGGCTGCTCTGCTGAACACACACAATACACTGCTTGTTTTAGAACAAGAGGAAAGAGAGAAACGATAGATAAGAGCGAGCGAGAGGCCGAATCCCGGAGAAGGAATGTGTGTTTGAGGGAGAGGAGAGGGCGAGGCCGTGAACCTCAGGTGTTTCCCAGCGGCCGGCCAGAGAGAAACTCCCGCTGCGCTTCGGCGAACAGCGTAACGCGGGTCCTTTATCCAAACGGGTTTGTGTTGTCTCCCGTTTCCGTGGAAACGCGAAACTGTTCAGCTCGCTCGGTCTGGTGGTAAAATATCGGCAAAAATGTTTGTTTTTTTTTTTAAACAAGATATCGATGGACGTATGTATTTTTTTTTAAATTTAGCACCGCGTCGCGTTAAAACTATTATTTTTTTTGTGATGAGTCACGCGGCTTCGAGCATGTTCGAAATGTACAATCGGATCGCCGGGTCGGCGCTACCTTCTAAAAACTCCCCCGCTACTCCCCCCCCCCCCCCCCCCCAAAAAAAATGTTCCTCTTCTTTTTTCTTTTTGTTTATTGAGGAGTGGACTCGTCTGCATTCCTCAGAGTCTACTGCAGTAAATCTTTGAAACGAGCCGAGACACACCCGTTACAAGAAGAAAAAGAAAAAAAAAAAAAAAAAGATATATATATTGATATATATCTAAATATAAAAATGTTAGGAATCCCTGACATCCCCTCTTAATTTCCACCGAGAATCTCTCAAGTTACCTGACCTCTCTTTGAAGGATTTCTCCACTCAAAACACCATTTGCATTCCAGGAATTCCACAAGCAGTAGGAACGCTTAAAAGAAAAACCATGACACGTTACCCATCTGGATCCGCACACGCACACGCAGAGCGAGAGGCCGTGCTGATGATGTGTTATTCCAGACTGCTTAGCGAGGCTTCTTTAGGGAGCGGTTCTAACATATATCGATCCGATTTCGGCGGCGCCCCGATCGCGGAAAATTAACTGCCTCCAGAGGAGCTGTGGTTTCTGCAAGATTGAGCAGAGTTTAATTTAAGACTTAAAAAGAACCTGTGAATTAAAAAAAAAAAAAAAAAAATCAAGTATCGGATAAATTTCACAACCTAAACAAAAACTAGCGGATTGCGAGTCGTTTCACCACAAACGTTCTTCAGAATATTTGTTTTCTGTTCAAGTCTGAAAGCTTTTGAGCTATTTTTTTTTAGGATCATATAAATTTGGGATACACTCCATTTTCTGTTTTTCCATAAGATGGCATCTAAATCTTGTGTGTTTTTTTTTTTTCATAAACTGTATATGTACATATAAAAGTGGATGTAGCTTCTGGGTCTGAAAAACGGAAGTGGCCTTAAGCTGCAATACCACCGGGTGCCACTAGGAGGTCGGCTCCAAAAATCCTCCATTGACTCCCATTCAACTCGTCTCATAAAACTCTCAGTCAATAAAATGTCTCCACGGGTTATCTCGGTGTTGTTAGCTAAATTCGCTCCTTCTTATTCATTTTCTGGCGGTCAATCTGAAAACAATCCCGTCATTAACTCAAAAATAGGCTTGGAAAAAACAAAACAAAAACAAAAAAAACGTGTTTTTAGGGGGCGTGTCTGTCTGATTGACAGGCCTGTGGTGCAGTGAGGTTACGGCTATCGGTGGGCTCTCGCCGCTGCGACGGGCCTCCGAGTTTTATACCGGGATGCGGAGACGTCACCGAAAAGATACTTTACCAAAACACGGCATTTCACTGGGGAAAAAGAAAAAAAAAATTCTGCCGACTCAGCACCAGGCATCATCCTATTAATCTATATGTGGAGGTAATGAACACGAGAACATGTTTTAAATCACTGTAAAGGAGGCTGAAATGGACCTCCCAACATGCTGGAAGTAAACGGTGGTGATAAATAACGTGGCTGCCCAGCGTGAACCCCCCCCTTCTTTCTTTTTTTTAATAGGCAGCAGCCAATAGAGCGAGGGGCCAGCTGCATTAATTCATTAATTACAGCTGATGCAGTGAGCTTTTGTGGCTGCGGGAAGATTAGATACTGACATGCTGCAAAAAAAATAAATAAAAAAAATAAAACAAAATGCTGATTAAATAATTCCTTGGTTGCTCCGTTATTAAATTTTTACTCGCTGCCAACTTTTTTTTTTTTTTTTTTTTTAAATGCTGTAAAAATCAAACCTTGTAATTGACAGAGTGAAACATGAATGAAAGTGAAGGGAAATAACAGGCACGTTAAAAATAAATAAATAAATAACAACCGCAGTGCAATTAAGAGTTCGCGTGATCAGAGAGGGTCTGAATACAGAAATAGAAGAAACGGCATCACTTCACTTACAGGCTGTCAAACTGCAGGAATAAAGTGAATTGGACAACATACAGTCAGAAAGACAGGGAGCAGCTGGTTGGCTGGTTAATAAATAAATAAATAAATAATAAATAATAAAAATAAAAAAAAGATCAGCTGCAGGGCTACTCGTCCAATCACGTCTGTGTATATTGTCTGTACTCGTATTTATTGCGAGATGGGCCATAACTCTAACTACAGGACTAGTGGTTGTGATTTTTAATAATAATAATAATAATAATAACAATAATAATCTACCAGTAAAAAAAAAAAAAAAAAAGCTTAAAGAGGATCATCAACGGCTAATTTCAATGAACAAAATCAGAAAAATAACACCCATAAATATCAGAGCACGCTGTAACTTTAGTTTTCTCATCGTATTAACGATAATATTCGTGCCCCTGGTGAAAAAGAAAGTTAGTCTGGCGATATATAAAATCAGAGAAAAGATGATTAAGGGAAAGAAAAAAAAAGACTCACTTATCTCCACAAAACACTCACTTCCTGTCTGGTTTCCACCGCTTCCTGTGTGGCGGGAATAAGGGAAGGAGGTGGGTGGGGTGTGGTGGGGGTGGGGTGGAGGGGCTCTGATGTCACGGCGAGTCATTTCACACGGGAAAGAAAGGTGGATACGAGCTTCCTGCTAGTGAAATACCTTTCACCTCAAATTTCCGACGGTGCGTAAACGATGTTTAGCCGACGCGGTGAGAAAAGCCTCGTTGTTGTTTTTGCAACATAAAAGTATAATTACAGTGTTTTTATGCAGCGAACTTAAAAGCTCTCGTAACGACATCTCTGCCGTACAAAGACTTCAACGTAAACGCCTTTTCCTTGTCTGCCATCCTGCTTTTTTTTTTTTAATGCTTTTTCCTGCATGTGGATATGCAATATGTCGGAGGAGCCGGGGAAAGTTTTGTGCTGATGGGGAAACTACGGCCGATAGTCTCCTAGTGAACGCTTACAAACCGCCACCGATTTCCCAGCATGCCCACCCTCGGTCATACTGGGAATCCAGCCGCAATTTGGAGCCATATTTTAGATGTGCTAATTATGTTTTGGTTTTTTTTTTGGTCATGGTTTTCCACCTTTCTGCATCTTTTCGAAGCAGCGTTTCCGACTTTGTTTGTTTTTTTTTCCTTAAAATTGCCAGTTGGTGTGTAAATATCTTGGGAGTGGTTTTAAAGGCTTTACAGCGACATCAAACTGCGGTTTAAGCACATCTGCACTGTAAAAAAAAAAATGTGCGTTTTACTCTTTCTTAACATTGTTCAGAAACCAAAAACGGACAAAAACAGAGCGAAGAATCAGATAAAAGTAAAAGTAGGTCCACTGGGACAAGTCTTGGTTGGCTCGGGAAGTGCCACCGAGGGGAAAAAATACTAAATTTAAGAATATATATATATATATAACTGTATGGACTATAGAGCAGAAAAACGCCGACAAATATTATTTAAAAAAAACCTGTAGAAGTAGAATTTAGAAGTCACGAACGAACGAGTATGCGAGCTTAAAAAAACCCGTAAATAAAGGTGCCACTTTAAGGATGAGATTTCCCGCTTTGCTTAAGCCAAGTAGCAAAAATATCCATCTCACTATTAAATCTCTTCTGTTGTGGGTTCATAAACTAACCGTGGAAAGTAAAAAGCATCTAACGTGACGTGGTATTTGCTTTAATTTCCAGCTCTGCCGCAACTTAAAAGCTCTATAAAGTCTATTCAAGGCAAAAAATGTTTTCCTCCTTAATAACATCTTAAATTTAGATCTAATAGTGTTTGCCTTTTTTTTTTTTTTTTTTTTTTTTTTTTTTTTTTTAAAGTTTGCAGACATCCCTCTATAGATAATGAAAACTAAAACTATTTGTTTATATAGACGCACAATTTAAAAAAATTTTTTTAAAAAAGCTGCTGTACCCATTTTTTTTTTTAAGCCTCTGAGTTTTGCTTAGAAGATATGAAATGTGAAAAAAATAAATTAAATAAATGTCCTTCCAGTCAGCACTCAAGCGAGTCGAGGGGGGGGGGGGGCCTTTAAAACCTGCATCACAAAATAAATAAAAAATAATAACGGCTACTGTCCTATATAGATAGATACAACCTGACTTTAATACTCTCTCAGCTCTCTTCTGAGGAAATAAATAAATAAATAAAAAATAATCACACGTATACAGGAAGTGACCTCGCCATCGATCAACGACAACGTTGCGTGTAATTTACTGCGCGCTAATTACGAGACCGCTGCTTCCTTCACGCCCTCGTTGCGTCGCCGGTGTACACACGACCTGACTGAAATGCTGAGTGTGCATTTTCTCAGGCGAGATGCGTCATCTTACTCTCTTGTCATTTGTCTTGGCACTGCCCCCCCCCCACCTCCCCCTCTTTGCTTGTGCAGGTGGACAGGGGAGCAGATACTCACAATCTTAAATAAATAATGAATCACAGCGCTCCTCATCAATCAGGACAGACGCCATCCCTTATTTATTTTTTTTAGGTGACATGAAGCATAATTAATCGATTTCCTGGGTTTTTCTTTCTACTCTCCATCTACCAAATAATAATAAAAAAAAAACCTCCATCCCAGCCACCTTTCCAACACAAGTATATGTTCACTCACGTCTGAGCCCAAAAATACTCACATTGAAGCAAAGCAAACTTCCTCCTTCCATCTTTTTTTTTTTTTTTTCAATCCAAGTGAAACAAACTGTTGGTGGGAGCGAAATGTAAACAGCAGCTATTGAGCACCTTGTTGTTTGTCGAATCAGCAGAAATAAGACCCCCCCCCCATCTCTGCTGCCCCACTTAACACAGAGTACCTGTTATGTTATAAATGACCCTCCCCCCTCCTCCTACTCCCTTCCTCTCTCCCCCCCCCCCCACCATAAATCCCCACAGCAGGACTTATAAAACAATTTTTTTTTTTGGCGAGATTAAAAAGTTTGAGAAACCTTTGCTCCAGATTTACTCGGCCATCCGTGTGCTAATCTAATCACACGTATGATCTCACCGCTTCTCGGTGGCGACTGAAATTTGGAGAGAAATAAAAAAATAAAAAATAAATTGACATTATAAATCTGCTGGGGCATCTTTCACAGAGCAAAGTGTAAAAATGTGATTTCTTTTTTTTTTTTTTTTCTTTCATTTCTTTTTTAAAAAATCATCTTATGCAGAGCTGCATTCAGAAGAGCACGTCTAGACGGTGTGAAGGACACTTGTGCAGCTCCGGGGGTGTGGTGGGGGTGTGGAGGGGTGTGGAGGGGGTGTGGAGGAGGGTGGGGAGGGGGGGGTTCCTACCAGCTGACATATGAGGCAGGGTGTGGTGTGTGGCGAGGGAAGGCCATGCATCTGCTTATATTTAATCATGTCCTTGCTGGACTGGACTGAGCAGCAGCACCACCCCCCCCTCCCTTAATACATTAAATTACCTGATATAAATATTGCGCAATTTGCATTATTTATTGCGATCTTAATACATTAATCAGGCCCCTCGGGGATTTCGCAGAGCTTATGTTGGTGATTGTGGCGATCAAAAATGCTTGTTTATTTGTTTTGTTTTTTGGAGGGGGTGAGGGAGGGAGGGAGAGAGGAAGGGAGGGATTTTCTAAAAAGATTGCATCAGGAGTTATTTGCGTTAATAAAGCGAGTTTTTGTCTGAAAAGACGTACTTTATGCCGTTAATACGTTCAGCACCGCTTCTGCCGACGCCGTTTTTATTTTTTTTTTTGCAGAACAATTGCAGGAAAAGAAAAAAAAAACGCGGCAATTTAAAAAAAAAAAAAAAAAATCGCAAGCACCTGCAAAAATATTGCGGAATTTTCGTTATTTATTGCGATCGCAAGATTTCCCGGAGACACTGATATTATATTTAGATATAAAGGAGTCCTTGGACAGGGCTGGAGAGAGAGAGAGAGAGAGGTTGTTGTGTACAACTCCGGCCAAATGGCTGCTTCAATCTTGATAAATTAATCGGCTCAAGGAGAAGAGGGGGGACCCTTTGCACCCCCCTCCCCCCACCACCATCTTAACAACCTCATCCAAGGAGAAGTAGGAGGGGTGGGGGGGGGGGGGGGGGCTGCCCGCTTAAAAAAAAATAAACAATTATCACAGTCAAAAAATAAATGTACTTAAAACCAGGAGATGGATGAGGGGTGGAGAGGTTAGACGGATGAAGGGTGGAGAGGTTAGACGGATGAGGGGTGGAGAGGTTAGAATGATGAGGGGTGGAGAGGTTAGACGGATGAAGGGTGGAGAGGTTAGACGGATGAAGGGTGGAGAGGTTAGACGGATGAGGGGTGGAGAGGTTAGACGGATGAGGGGTGGAGAGGTTAGACGGATGAGGGGTGGAGAGGTTAGACGGATGAGGGTGGAGAGGTTAGACGGATGAAGGGTGGAGAGGTTAGACGGATGAGGGGTGGAGAGGTTAGAATGATGAGGGGTGGAGAGGTTAGACGGATGAAGGGTGGAGAGGTTAGACGGATGAAGGGTGGAGAGGTTAGACGGATGAGGGGTGGAGAGGTTAGACGGATGAGGGGTGGAGAGGTTAGACGGATGAGGGGTGGAGAGGTTAGACGGATGAGGGGTGGAGAGGTTAGACGGATGAAGGGTGGAGAGGTTAGACGGATGAGGGTGGAGAGGTTAGACGGATGAAGGGTGGAGAGGTTAGACGGATGAGGGGTGGAGAGGTTAGAATGATGAGGGGTGGAGAGGTTAGACGGATGAAGGGTGGAGAGGTTAGACGGATGAAGGGTGGAGAGGTTAGACGGATGAGGGGTGGAGAGGTTAGACGGATGAGGGGTGGAGAGGTTAGACGGATGAGGGGTGGAGAGGTTAGACGGATGAGGGGTGGAGAGGTTAGACGGATGAGGGGTGGAGAGGTTAGACGGATGAAGGGTGGAGAGGTTAGACGGATGAAGGGTGGAGAGGTTAGACGGATGAAGGGTGGCGAGGTTAGACGGATGAGGGTGGCGAGGTTAGACGGATGAGGGTGGCGAGGTTAGACGGATGAGGGGTGGAGAGGTTAGACGGATGAAGGGTGGAGAGGTTAGACGGATGAGGGTGGAGAGGTTAGACGGATGAAGGGTGGAGAGGTTAGACGGATGAGGGGTGGAGAGGTTAGAATGATGAGGGGTGGAGAGGTTAGACGGATGAAGGGTGGAGAGGTTAGACGGATGAAGGGTGGAGAGGTTAGACGGATGAGGGGTGGAGAGGTTAGACGGATGAGGGGTGGAGAGGTTAGACGGATGAGGGGTGGAGAGGTTAGACGGATGAGGGGTGGAGAGGTTAGACGGATGAGGGGTGGAGAGGTTAGACGGATGAAGGGTGGAGAGGTTAGACGGATGAAGGGTGGAGAGGTTAGACGGATGAAGGGTGGCGAGGTTAGACGGATGAGGGTGGCGAGGTTAGACGGATGAGGGTGGCGAGGTTAGACGGATGAGGGTGGAGAGGTTAGAATGATGAAGGGTGGAGAGGTTAGAATGATGAAGGGTGGAGAGGTTAGACGGATGAAGGGTGGAGAGGTTAGAATGATGAAGGGTGGAGAGGTTAGACGGATACCTACACCTCCAAAAGATGTAGCTGCTCTTCTGATAGACAAACCTGACAGAGGCGGTCTAATTACACCACCACATCCTGCTCTGGTTGGTGTTGTTTTTTTGTTTTTTTTTGCAAATGGGGGGGGGGGGGGGGGTCCAAAATTATTGCTGGTCGAAACATCAGGAGCTCCGCATCAATGCGAGCTGGGTGTTAAAGGGACAATGGGGGGTGGGGGGGGGGACATGACACGGCCAGTGTTTGGATGTGTCAGAGCTGTGTGTGTCTGTGTGTGTGTCTGTGTGTGTGTGTGTGTGTGTGTATAAAGCATTTTACTAAGACTTTAATCTATTTGGATGCGACGTATCAAACAACCTGTGCGCGTGCTACGAGGTGTTTTTTTTTTTGTCAGCCATTAAAATTAAAAAAAAAGAAAAGAAAAGGTCTCGTGACCTAAACATTCACAATAGCTCCTGTGTGTTTGAGGCTCTCCTATTTAAATTAAATTAAATAAAATAAATAAATAACATACCAACAATGACAGAGTGACACGAGTCTGTAGTTTAAAGGGTTTCTACAGGTACAGTGCTACCTTAGCTTAGCGCCACAGATCACAACACGCCGAACTCCATTCAAAAATCTGACAATTCAGCTGCTGCTTTTCTTCACGTTTCTCCAAGAACAGACCTCGACATATTCAACGAATTACAGATTACGGGGGGTTTTTTTTGTGTGGTTTTTTTCAGGTTTTTTTTTCCCGGGAACAAAACTGTTCCCGGGAAAACTGTCAAAGTTTGGAGGATTGTTGGCGTTAGCTTCCTTCCCAAACACACAGCTGCGGGGCGGTGAGCTCGGTAAGCTAGCTCCGCTGGTGTTGAAAGGTTTCTTCACGAAACAAATTAAAATAAAAAGACAGAGAGGGAAGAGATTTAGCTCAACACGACGCCGAATTGAGGACAATTAAATCACCTGTCACTCTGAAAGCCCGGTGATTCATTTCAAATTAAAAAAGCACCCCCCCACCCCCCCACCACCACCACCACCCCCCATTTTGCACACTACGACGCCGTAGTAAAAGCAGCAGGTTTTCCAATGGAGTCTGGCGTTGACCGTTCTCTCCCATGCGCGCCGAGTTGAACCGCGCTGCCCACAAACGGCTTCAGCTTTTCGGCGTTTCCAACCCAGGTTGTCAGCCGGCCCGGCGGGCGGCAGCTTTAACGGATTCAACCCCCCCTCCATCAAAAAAAATAAATTAAAAAAAAAAAAAAAAAAAAAAAAAAAAAAATAAGGAGAGATAGAGGGCCCCCATCGGGTCCGCGGCCTCTCCTGCCACTCCGGGCCGGTCGCCTTACCTCCGTGGGCCGGCTGATCTCGAACAGGTCGAGCCGGTTGGCGTTCCAGTGGTTGATGATGTCGGCCAGTTTCCTCCTCTCCTCCTCCCTGCTCCCCGACATGGTGGACAGAAGCCCTCCGCTGACCCTCTCTGGGCGAGCGTCTTGCAAACGTTGAATTAAAAAGGGGAGAAAGAAAGAAAAGAAAAAAAAAAAAAAAAAAGAAAAAGAAACTTCCCGTAACCGTTAGTCCACCGGAGGAGACGACGCCGGCGGAGAAACACCGGACGGTTCGGGTCTTGTAGTGACAGTTCCTCCCGTCGTGGTCCGACCGACCTGCTGTCTGGATCGGGCTCGACTCTCGCGTTCACGGTTCAACCTCTGCGCGCGCCCGGAGTACGTGAACGCGCACGAAACGATGTTAACCCTTTCCGACGAGTCATGACGCTGCTTTCCTAAAACATGTGCGCGAGGTTAACGACAAAATCGGCTCGTAATCGGGATTACGTCATTATTGTGTTAATTGAAGGCCCCCTATTTTTTTTTTTATTTTTTTTTTTACGTAATCCCCTAAGCGATTTATTTCCAACATAAACATTCAATATCTACATATCTGACTTTATTTTTAATGAAATAAAAATATACAAAATACATTTAATGTAAACAAACTCTAAAGGAAATATCAAGATAATTAGAATAAAATAATAATGGATAAAATATTAAAAACAATACAGTCAAGCATTTAATTGTAATTGAATTACTTTTTCCATTTTAATGTTAATTTTACTTTTTAATTATTGTGGTGTTTTTTCCACTATTTTATTTAAGGTTATTGTGCTCAATTGTTTAATCAGACATTTTCCGTTTTAAAGCACTGTTTTTGAAAAGTTCCTTATCGATAAAGTTTCCTCGTATTCCTCTTTATACATAAGATTCAGAAAAACAGTTTTTGTTTTCTAAATAATAAATCAATAAATGACACTGAAATGCTGCAAATTACTGTTTGTGCTACTTTTTTGGGTTGAAATGATTTTATATATATTTAATTTAAAATGTGTCTACACCCACACACGCACACTTTTACTGCTGTGTACCTTTCTCTCTATCTAATATACGAGTAGGAAAAAAACCTTTTCAAACAGCATTGAATAAAGTCTGAATTTTCAAAATAAAAGCACACCGGCGTGTTAAAACATGTTGATTTAATTGTTTTAATTTCTGCAAAATTCACAAAAACAACAAAAGAATTTCTTTTCTTTTTTTTTGGAAAGTTTTGTATTTAGTTTTATTGTTTTTTTTTTTTTTTTTTATGCCTTTAAATTGACAGTTTCAGTGGAGATTGACAGGAACCGGTGTCGCTGCTGACCGTGTCCGTGAGGTACCACCGGTCCATCGGGTCGCCCGATAAATCATGTTTTCAGACACTTTTTTTTCCTGACACACACACACACACGCACACAACACACACACACACACACACACACACACACACACACACACACACACACACACACACACACACACACACACACACGTGTAGTTCACGATGATCCATTGTCTGCAGCTCTGCCTCACTGATGACCTGTGTGGCTGCAGGAGGGTTTCCCTTCCTGTTGTGGATGCACTTCTCTTCATAATCAGGCTTGTTTCCTGTGTCTGTGTCTGTGTGGTGGTGGTGTGTGTGTGTGTGGGGGGGGGGGGGGGGGAGTTTGGGGGAGGGGGGGGGTAACGTGTGCTCCTTTATTTACGCACAGCTCCGTCAGTGGCTCCGAAGGGTCGCCGTGGTAATCAGGCAGATACACGTCAAATGCCAGAAACACGGCGGTGATTGCATCCACAGAAAATAGCAGTTAGTCATGTGGCAGCTCCCATCTCACCCTCCCAGAGTAAGGTGGGAGGAGTGGGGTGGGGTGGGGTGGTGGTGGTGGTGGGGGGGGGGGGAGTGTACATAGATAGACACAGGAGCCCCCTCTCCTCCCCCCGCCTCCCCCGCCGCCTTCTTATAAACACTGGTTAGTCACCACGCCTGGATGTTTTGTGTGGGCGTTGGTGTTTTAATGGATGAGGTCACGTGTGAATAAAGAAACTTTTTCATTACTTCTCCCCCACACACACACATCTATCTGGCAGCTATTGTAACCATGGTAACTTTACAGATTAAGATTTTACATCAAACAAATCATTAATTTATAACATACGTATGTAATCACTCAAATCTCAGTTTTTTTCTAAATAACCTCACAAATTATACAGTATTTTACAAGAAGTTTCTTTTTTTTTTTAAGAAAACTTATAACATATCTTTTTACTGAGGTTCTATTGTTATATTTATTGTTTGGCTTTTGAGTTTCTTGTTTTATCAAATTTTCTTGTGGTTTTTATTGTATTTTTGATGTATGTTTGTATTTTGCACTAAATCCACGTACCAAATCTAAAATAAAATCTCAGAATAAACAAAACATTACTCTTTAATCTGCTTTATATTGTTAGGATCTTGCAGAAATATGCGTCAAAAACATAAAGCAACAATTTTTGGGAGAATAAGTTGGGCAATTTACCGTTTCGGGCCAAGTTCACACGTTGGGCAGCTCTGCAGTAGATAAATTAAGTGCTTAAAGTAGATAAAAAAATAAATTAAAAAAAACAGCTGCTTACTTTTGCTGAATCAGCAATAAAAATGTAATTTATCATAACATATCAGTCACAGGGAACATTTTGCTACTTTAAGTACATTTAGCTCAAAACTTCTTTGGCTTTTACTTAAGTAGGTTTGTTTTGCTGGTGTTTTACTTATAATGGAGTATTTGTACTGTATCAGTACTTATATATATATATATATATAGATTATATAAATAGAAAGGGAGCTCTTCTTCCACCATTTGGTGAATTCTCACATGAACTCATTCGACGTCGACAGCAGAAGTGAGAAACCACAACAGGAAACCAACTTCACCGATAGCCCCACCACTTCCTGTATCTGTGAAGTTACCACACACACACACACACACACACACACACACACACACACACACACTAATCTGAGTTCAAAAACAGAACTCGCACTGATTGTCACAAATGTTTTAAAAACGCTGCCGTCGCTTCCAGTTTGGACTTTTTTTTTTTTTTTTTTACTGGAAGTGTCACTTCAGTCTGATAAACAGCCAGTGAGATCATTTGTTTTGATCCAGCTGTGTTTTGCATTTCACACACACCCAGAGATGAGAATCACACCTCACCCTCCCAAATACTTATCCATTATTTAGTCTCCTGATCCGACTGTTATCACTTATTTTTCTTAAATTAACTGCGATAACATTCGGTAACAGTTTTTAAGCAGGTTTCTACATCTTTCTGTTCAACCGAAGAGGAAAAGACAAAACAGAGTTAATAAAACTACGATAAATTTATGATAAAGGGGCTTTCGTTTTATTACGAGCGGGCCGATGTGAAACAAAAACGATAGCATCTGAAAGGAGGAAGTTGGCTGAGATAACACGGTCGGACGAGGAAGCAGCGAGGTGAGGCGGGCCGGGAAATATCTGTTCCAACGAACTCAATAACCTCTCGTAGTCTGTTGGTCCACTTATATGTAGACTCTGTATAGAAATGGACATTAGTCTCCAGATGTGAAAAGTGAAGCCAATGCAGAAGTGCCTTAATGTGCAATACCGCCGAGGGCCACTAGGGGGCTGGCTACGGGGGGGAATACCTCTGGCTCCATAGACTCAAAAAACATCAACTTCCCTCATGAAATACAAAGTCAGTAAATGTTTTCCACAAGTCATTCCCTCTTTTTCATATCTGTTCTGGTCGTCCTTCAGAAAATACTTCTATAATTAATTAGACATTAGGTCTCAAACAGAGCTACGTTTGGGGGCGGGCCTGGTTTGATTGACATGCCTGGGGTGCAGTCGGGTTTAGGTGGGCGGGGCATAGTATCCTCAGGTTGTCCCCACAGACTGTATATAAAAGTGGACGTAGCGTCCGGGTCTGAAAAGTGCCTTCAGCTGCAATACCACCGAGCGCCACTAGAGGGTCGGCTACAAAAAGCCTCCATAGACTCCCATTCAACTCCTCTCATGAAATACAAAGTCACGGAGGGATGAAGAAAAAGATGTTGAAACATCTTTTTTGCGTTTATATCTGACCTGCTGTTAATCACTCACCAAAAAAAAGGCACTTCACAAAACCTCTCGGTTAACGACCGCCGTCCTCGACGTTAATCTTTATCCCGCCGACTCGTCTCGGAAAGGGGAAGAATATTTTAGGTTTAACTGAAGCGAGACGAGATTTTGATCCGCAGACGCGACTCAGAAACGATGAGAGGGAAAAAAAAAAAATTAAAAAAAAAAAATAACGTGACGTCGTGAAATCTAATCGGCGATTTAGTTCATTTTGTTTTTACTATTTCAAATTGAAAAAGTCATATTTAGTTGACGATCAGTATTTTAAACTGTTAACCAGTTAACATGTATTATGTTCGTCCACACAGTTGTAATAACAGATCAGCATCCAGTTTTCAAAACCTCCCTAAAACTCAACAGAGTCCGATCCCTTTCTTTTTTTTTTTTTTTAATCATCATCAGACATGTGATCCAACAGGCAGCTCAAAAATGCTGCCGGCTTTGTGTGTCGGCCTGATTCAGTGTTATCTCTCAACACACACACCTTTCTCTCTTTTTGGTTTCCTGCTCCGCTCTCAACCATCTGGTGCTTATATTCCAAGAGAAAACACACACACACACACACACACACGCACACACACACACACACACACACACACACACACACACACACACACACACACACAGCGCAACAGGAAACATCTGCCCGGAGTGTAAAATGCGGCCTGTACAGGATACGGGAGCGTTGTACGGACGTTTAAAAGGTGCGAACAAAAATGAGCTCTTACCATATAAATTTTCTAATTAAATCAGATTAGAAAAATATTATGATATCGTCATCAACCACATCCTGTCGCTGGAGGCGGTTTTGTCTAAATGGACGACGCCCCTGTTTCGGAGTCGTCCCCGTCCCCCCCGTCCCCCACCCCGTTAGGAGGTCAGTGCACCACCGAGTGGGAACAGCAGGTGGGTTTTAATTCAGTGAGCAACTTTACGAACACAACATGAAAAACACAACAGAGAAATCAGCAGGGAATAAAACGTTAACCCCGAAACAGGATTCAAGTGAAGCGGCACGATAATTTGAGGATAAATACGAATAAATAGCTGATTCAGGTTTTTTTTTCTTCCTTTCCCTGAATGAACCGTTGCAAAATAACAACAATTTTTTTTTTATTATTATTATTTTTTTTGTGAAACAACGTCTCTGGAGCAGCAAAGTGTTTCTTTACTTTTAGACCCGCGCAGCTGAAGAGAGCCGGAGCTGCAGTTTTTACGTAACCCTGCTATCAGCAGCTAGCGGTCGGTTCGCCAGCTCATGAAGGGGGGGATTACTGGACGGACCCGACCGAGCACGGGCCCGGGGGCCCGAGATTATCACGGGCCCCCCCTCCCCCTCCTCCCCGATCCAGAGCCTCCGTTTGAAGTGACGGTTAACAGGCTTTTGTTGGAAAGTCAGTCAAATTAAAGAGAGACAAAACGATGGTCAAAGAGATGGAGAATTACTTAAGTCGCCAACAATAGTCCGACAAAAAAAAAAAAAACGAAACACAAAGGGATGAAAAAACGACTGCGGACAGAGTTGAAGAACGAACCGCAACGACAGACACGACGGCTCAAGTGAAAAGACCACGGTAGGTGGAAAACGGCTGCAGACACGGAAAAATGACTCAAAACAACCTTGAAGAGACTCAATATGACCACAGAGAGACACAGAAGGAGGAGAAAAAGACACAAAACACTGAATGAGACGCGCACAGCAACCACAAAAAGACATCACGTGGACACGACGGCGGGCAGGACATCTGCAAAAGGGCGCAAAATTACAGGAAGCAAGTTCAGACGGAAGATGGACGAAAAGAAAAGCTGCACAATGATGACAAACAAATCTGGTGGAGACACCATGAAAATGTTTTTTTTTTATAATATGGGTGTCTTCTACATGGGGGGGGGGGGGCCTGTTGTCTCATAATGTGTCCAATGTGATGCCGCAGTAGTTTCAGTGGTTGCCATGCAACAGGAAGTGTTTGCGTTTACCTGTGTACTCGTCTTCACGGCTCCAATGTCGCCCCCCCCCCCCCCTCCTCACCCCCTCCTCACCCCCCCCCCCTCCCCAGAAATGATCTGAAAATACCAAATAATTCAAACTCACACGTTTATTAACACATGAAGCGAAACCTACCGTTGTTTGAATGAAGTGAAATAAAAAAAATAAACAGAAAATAGAAAACGTAAGCTCATCGATTCGCCCGGCGACTTCATCCGTCTTCACTTTCCGCCGACTCGGCGTTTCTTTCTACGAAGCAAACGGATCAATAAACGAATTATCTCCGACGCGCAGCGGCAACACGAACACGCAGGTTGAGTGGACGCTTTACACACACACACACACACACACACACACACACACACACACACACACATATATGCACACATATATACACACATATACACACACACACACACACACACATAGCTGACTTGGGTTCCCCTTGCTGTTGGTGGTTTTTCTATTTAATTACATAATTTTACTGATGTAGTTGTGGTTTTTTTGTTGTTGTTTTGTAAAGTCTTTTACTGAGGGTGTTTACATGCAGACTACGTTTCCCCCGTTCTGTCCTATCTTGTTTGTTTTTTTTGTTATCATATTCAGGTCAAGATGGAAAGTTTAGGAACAGCCTCAATCAGTTTGAATTGACTCGTGACTACGAGTAAATAAAAACGATGTCGCTAGAATATTAAATATTAAAACTACAAGAAGCAAATGCAAATGCAAGGAGAGCGAAACCGAGAGCGGAGTCCCGGTGCATCATGGGAGGTTGGCGGGCCATCGAAACCTAATCAAAACAAAACCAACAGAAGAAATATACAGTCAAAATTCCATTCATGATATAAAACTGTAAAGGGCATTCAAGGATCGCTAAAACATTTTGTACCGGGTTGTCAGAGTTACAGAAAATAAATAAAACGTAACAGTCAGATTCGGGCCGCAGCGAACTGCCGGGATAAAGACCGATCTTCGCTTCGGAGGGTTTATCTTATCTGTTCGCCCTCAGAAGTACAAAAACAAAGAGAACGTATGCAAAACTCGAGACAGACAGTTCAGACATCTCAGCCGTGTTTCCTGCGGGGGTTTTCTTTTTCTGCACATCCTTCTGCGACCGGCAGCAAACGTGGAAAGTCCTCATTAAAACCAGGTCGCCGACGCTTTCCCTCGGCTCTCCGCCCGCGTGGCGTCTAGCTGGCAAGAAACCAGAATTTTTCTCGATAAAATCATTTAAATTTATTTTTTTTTAGCCTTCATTTAGCCGGAAAAACATAGAGAGTAAAAAAAAGAAAAAAAAAAAAAAGATTTTAAATGACAGCCTGGCCGGTAAAAATATTAATAACACACAATCATTTCCTGTTAAAAGTCAAACTGGCACGTCTTGTGCCGAGGCAGGGAGAGGGACCACCCAGAGCACGAAGCTCATTAACATTTAAGCGGGAAACGGGGATTTACGCAGGTCGCGTCGGTCAAAGGGCCTCGCGTCCTTGTAAAAGGTCGTTTTGAGGGAACCGAGCGTTTCTCGCAGTCATTAAAAGCGTCGTTAACTCCACGTATACGTCCACGCTCATCCACGATAACGCAGATATTCTCAAATGTTGAAGGTCATCGTGTCGTCTGATTACGTCATCGCTGGCTGGTGTCGGTGTCGTTTGATTTTATTCTTTTAGAGAATTTCCAACACGAATAATAAAAGAAATTGAGTCCACTTTTGTCTTTTAGGCGGCAAGAAGACTGTAAAATTGTAAAATGTGCGTAACTATTTGAAGACGCTAATACGCTTCCCTCTAGTGGACGGGCACGTGTATTACAGGCTTCATCGGGATTTGGGGTTGCTATTTACATAAATAGAAAACGTCTCAATATCTATGCAGCTAAATCAAAGACAAAAGTTTTCCTGATGTGATTAAAACAAAACTGTAGTTAAAAAAGAAAATCTGAAAATTAAAGTTACAGTTTTGATTTTGGAAAATGCTCAAATCTATTTAAACAAAAAAAAAAATTTAAATTGCCGATTTTATGTTTTTAGACTCAGATCTTATTTCTTAGTTTTAACACTTTCAAATCTAAAACTTTTGGCCCTGACTGCACCATACACGTCCAGCCATGAAATATATATATTTTTTTCAAAACATAACTCATAGAGGAACAACATAATCGAGAAAATATACTGACGTTAGCCAAATTACAGATTTACCTTCACCGATAAACTCGCATAATTCTTATGTTAAGTAGTTGGGAACTCGTTCATAACTAATAACTCAGGTTTAGGCAAGAAGTGTTTAAGGTATGTCACCAGGATATGAGTCAATGTGATGCCCATTGTTTGTTTGTGTGTGTGTGTGTGTGTGTGTGTGTGTGTGTGTGTGTGTGTGTGTGTGTGTGTGTGTGTGTGTGTGTGTCAGTCTCCACCACTCAGCTCCATTAAGTCAGTCTTTGTCACGAGCAGACTGCGACACAAAAGGCGTCAATACAGGCTACACAGGACCTACTACTACCCCCCCCCCCCACCCTCCACCACTACCTCCACCACCACTTCCCGATCCATAATCACCACTTATCAAACCTTAAACCAGGTTTTATACAAAAAAATTCATTGATTATAATGGGGGGGACTTTTATTTTTGTACTCTCATAATGGAGGCGTTTACACACAATTTATGTCCCGAGTAATACACACACACACACACACACACACACACACACACACACACACACACACAAAAGGCCTCGATTGTCCTGAAACATCCACACTTGTGATATCGAGTCACCCGGCTCTCCCGGTATCTGCGTGTTCTTTGTTTTCGGTGTTAGGGTATCAATTGTTTTATGTTTTTGTGCACATTGTTTAACTGGTCCACCGATACCACCCCCCTCCCTCCCACTCCCCTCCCCCTCCTCCCCTCCTCCCCTCTTCCCCATCCTCCTCATCCCTTTGTTGAAGTTCACTGTAATAACATGCGGTAGATTTACCAACCCAAACTCTGGAGTATTTTTTTTTTTTAAATATGTGGCCACAAAACAGCTGAGTTGCAGCTGCTTATCGATTTTATTCAGCTGCCTCGTTATCAAAATGAAAAACCCTGTTTAAAAAAAATAAATAAATAAAGGGTTAAATGCACCTGATGTCGCCACGCCGGATATCACTGAGGCTTGTCCTCTACGTGAACCGTCGGCGGTGAGCCGACCCAAATTCACCGCATGAATATCTGGGCCTCTGATGAATGGGCGTAGACCATCGCAGCAGGTTTTAACCAATCAGCATCGAGCGTGGACATGCTGTGCTGTTCCAGCATCCATACGAGCAGAAAACATTCAGTCCGTCCCAAAAAAAACAAGTGTGTGAAATGTAGCACGTCGAAAGTACCAGGATGTTCTACTACGTCTTTGCAGCATGCGACACGCCACTCTGGCTGTCCTTACCCACAATCCTCTGCAGCGGAAGAGACGTCGCAATCGACTGAGTCGCCGGGAGAGTTGGTGATGCGCTGAAGAGAAGAAGAAGAAGAAGAAGAAGAAGAAGAAGAAGATGAAAAAGAAGAAGAAGAAGAGAAGAAAGAGGAAGGAGAAAAAGACAATGAGGAAGATGAAGAAGAGGACAAGAAAGAAGAACAAGAAAAAGAGAAAGAAGAATAAAAAGACAAGAAAAGAAAGGGACGAGAAAGGTGAAGGGAAAGAAGAAGAAGAAGAAGAAGAAGAAGAAGAAGAAGAAGAAGAAGAAGAAGAAGAAGGAAGGAAGCGTACTCGTTCAAAGTTGAAGATTACACGTTCATAATGAAGTAGTATGAACCAACAGTACACGTACGACACGTACTTTTGTACGAGCAGCTACAGTTTGTACGGAAAGTAAAAATAAATAAATAAATAGATAAATAAAAAGTATGCGATCTGGAACGCAGCGAAGATTTACAGACTAAAAATCATTCACACGGAGATAAGTGCTGGAAGAGAAAAAAAACACTTCTTCGTTGTGGAGCTTCAACCAGAGCGGGAAAAAAAGAAAAAAGGAAACGCCTGCAGTGACGGGTCGGATCAGCTGATTCTCTGTTTACGTATCACAGGTGAGACTCGAGGCTGACAGAAAGCTGCACGGCCAGCTGGACCGGTTTCAAACATCCAAACTATAAAAGACGGGTCACGCGCTGTGAATGCTGCTGCACCTGTCTGCTCACCTGCACACGCAAGAGTGTGTGTGTGTGTGTGTGTGTGTGTGTGTGTGTGTGTGTGTGTGTGCATGTGTGTGTGTGTGACTAAGCAACAGAAAGCAGTTTGTGCAGAATCAGCTGGTCGACGAGAACAAAGGGGTTTAAAACGATTTGGCATCCCGTTCGTTGAGGTGAATGTTGCTGTTCTGAATTCAAATACAGTCAAAGTAGAAAGCTCGTGTCAAAATAAGCATATATTTTTAATAAAACAATAA
>NW_027185406.1:15000-100000 GCF_022577435.1 Embiotoca jacksoni | reverse complement strand
GCTGCAGAAACACGACAGCTACGAGCGCTGAGATCAATTATTTGATCTTCTGCACCAAGATGTTACCGCCGCGGTGTTTGGTAGCGACGACCGTATCGACTGCGTGAGGTGAAGTTTGTCGAATTCAAATCCATTTTTATGTTGTGTGTAACAGAGTCCTCTAGTGGCACTAATTACACTCGCTGTCTGACTCACACACACACACACACACACACACACACACACACACACAAACCTGCAAAGGAGTGTGTTATTAAAGTGCCCGGAGCTCTCAGCTCATATCTGAAGCAATGCAGACATACCTGTCTGTCTGCTGCTCTAATACCTGTAATTCTCTACCTCCAAGCACATAAGTGTGTGTGTGTGTGTGTGTGTGTGTGTGTGTGTGTGTGTGTGTGTGTGTGTGTGTCTACTTCTATTAGTTGTGGGGACTTTGGGAAAAACCCCTTCAGTCGTTAATTTTTAGGGCGAAGTGTTTAGGAAGTTGAAGCGGTGGTTGCAGGAGTCAAAACCGGTTTAAATGAATGAAAGTCAATGTTAGACACGGATGTTTATCAGTGCATTGTTGTTGTTTTTTTGTTTTTTTTCCGCCTGTAGTGATTCCACTGGAATAATTTGATCACCTTGGAAGCATTAAAGTGGAAATTAAAATGTACCAGTCCTGAGCAGGCAAAAGTGAAAACTCAGTGGAAGTCGTATCGTGTCTGGACGAAGTGAAGCCTGAGGGTGTTTATCAGGCGGGGAGACGATCCGCGGTTGGATTATGTCATTTAGGATGGAGGTTAAAGATGGAGAGGGTTCTTACATCTGTTACCCGCGTGACTCAAGACGGCGTCCACCGACAACACGTCACTGTGCCGCCTCAAGTCTGGCTTCAATTATCTCGAACGACGGACTCGACTGGATAATATCAAGCATCCGAGTTTGTTTACTTTTTTTTTTTTCCAGCATTTTCTCAGTGTCACCGTTGAATTCGTCCCCCCAGAGTCAGACCGTCAACACAGAGTTCCACTGGGACCTTCTGAGGCGTCTGAGGGTTGTTAGCTCTGTTACACTTATACAATACACAAGTTAAAAATGACATATTTGTCAATAGTGAAAGTATTTGTGGATCACGGGACACATTTCCATTTTGTTTTTGGTGGGTTACAATCAATAAAGTCCAATAAAAACTTTCATAATAAACTAAACTAGCAGACTTTTGGCTGAAGTCTCATATTCAACAACTTGATTTTTAGACTTAAAAATGCAGAGGGATTTTTTTTTTTAAGGGAAGGAATGTGTCTTCAGACGTTTAGCTGCCATCACTCCTTGGATCTTTTTTTTTTTTTTTTTTAATCGAACATACCAGGTTAAATGGTCGGTAGCCCACACGGTCCGTCCTCTAACTTTCTTTTTGCTTGTGTGACTCGTTTGCAGAGACTCTGGAGCTCCAACTGCAGCGTGATGCAGAAAAAGAGACAAAAATAAGCAAGAACAGTCGATGTGGGAGACATGAGATAGGAGGGCAAAAAAACAAGAAATAAAGGAAGTCTTTGAATGTAGTTTATGAAAAAAAAAAGGTGAACTGGAGACTAGAAGGGTGGAACAGAGCTGTCAGATGAGCTGGGTTTTCTGCTGTCTGCAACTCAAACTTCTGGCCTATTTTTTACTTTAAGAGAGATTTACATGGTTTCACCGCTCGATTATCTGAAGGTCTGGTTTTAATTTGACTTATTTTATTTATATTAGTTTGAATTTTGGTAGAGACACAAACTCTTAAGGAAAGTTTTCCTTGAAAATTGAAGTAAAAGTGCTTTTGTTTTGCAATATGCTGATTTTTATTTCCCTTCGAAAGTCTTGACAGTATTTATTGGATTATCACTTCTGATGCATTAAGTTTTTGCTTGCTGAGGTGGAGCTAATTTGAACCACATTTTTACGATCTTCCCCACGATAAAGGGACTAAAATACAGACCCTGAACCAGGTAAGACATAAAAGAAAACATAAAAATGCGATGATACAGGTGGAACTTTGTTTTATCGTCTATTGACTTTATATTTTGTGTAATTCTTCTGAGTTTTTATGCTTGTATTGTTCGCCTGGTGGTGTGTTGCTGCTGACTGTACAACAAAATGTCCCCCTGGACATAATAAAGAGGTTCCTCGGTAAAACAAATAATCTATGCAGGAGTTGAGTCTTTTTTATTAATGGACTCCGGCTCCCTCTGCTGGCCAAATAAACACAATGCTAAACGCTAAGTTAAAAGATGAACTTGGGTGATGTGCACCTCAGGAGAGGGATTCGTAATGTCCAAATATCTGCACTTATGAAGACTTATTTAAGTCGGTGTGATGTCACATAAAATGTCTATTTGTTGTCTTTTATATCAGTGTGCAGCAGAGGAATTTCGCAAACATTAAATTATATAAATAAATATTTAACAAATACTAACAACTGCAAATAATTTTTTTTATCCTATTCTATTTTATTTGTATACACTGTGCATTTTAAAAATGTTTATATTTCATACTTTTACTATCTATCTATCTATCTATCTATCTATCTATCTATCTATCTATCTATCTATCTATCTATCTATCTATCTATCTATCTATCTATCTATCTATCTAAATGTGTGTGTATTTGTATCGGCATTAATACTACTAGACTTTTGTCAGTCTGTGTTGCACATGAAGATTCAGTATTAATATTAGGGGCCTTTTTAAAAAATAATTATTGTTATGGATGGATGGATGGATGGATGGACTTTATTGATACAACCAGGGGAAATTATCGTGTTACAGCTGCATAGATTCCAAAAAAGATTAAGAATAAAAGCAATAAAAGTTACAGAATAAAACAGATAAGATAAGATAAGATAAGATATAAAATAAGGCAGCAACAGCACGTACAAATCAGATGCTGCAACGTTTGTTGTCAAGAATTGTTATTTTCTTTTTGTAAAATTTCCAGTTTTTAAATTAAGATGCAACTTTAAAAAAAAAATAAAAAAAATAAAAAAAATAAATAGCAACAACAGAAGGGCTTGATTATCAATATATATATATATATTAAAAAAACACCTTTGTGGAGCTTTAACCACTGAAAACAACTTTGAATCAATCTGAACCGTCAGTCAACTAATGTACACTTTAAACAAACAAGAGATGAGATTCATCTCAGAAAACTCATAAAAGGAGATAAACACGTAGACACACTACGGTGACCGAACAACAGGGTGGAGCAGTGAATAAAAAGTCTATAAAAAGAAATCTCTGATAAAACCAACAGCACCGTCATAGCATATTTCCTTTATTTTATGATGCTGTGGAGGATGTGTGAGTGTAAAGGTCGGCGAGCGGCTCACGGAAACGACAAACGCTGATTGTACTTTGTAATCCTGCAGTTTGTATAAACAATCATATTTATTTCCTTTTAGAAACAGATCCAAACTCACGATGTTGCTACGGCACTCGGCATGTCAGCGTCGTAGCGACTATTAATCTCCCGATAATCACGGGTGATGAATCTCAGCGCTCGTTTTAGTCACGTTTCATTGAAGCACGTCTTTTTGAGACAAAGTCTAACGCCACGTCGTTTTCACAGCTAGACGAGTTCAAACCTGTGAACTAAAACCAAACCTCAGTCTCACGGCAAAGCGTGAAATAGACACGCAGGTCCGCTACAGCAAAAACGTGAAAGAGACACGCATGTTCACTGAAGCAAAAATGTAAAATAGACACGCAGGTCCTCTACAGCAAAAGCGTGGAATAGACACGCAGATTCACTACAGCAAAAATGTAAAATAGACACGCAGGTCCTCTACAGCAAAAGCGTGGAATAGACACGCAGGTTCACTACAGCAAAAACGTGAAATAGACACGCAGGTCCTCTACAGCAAAAGCGTGGAATAGACACGCAGGTTCACTACAGCAAAAACGTGAAATAGACACGCAGGTCCTCCACAGCAAAAACGTGAAATAGACACGCAGGTCCTCTACAGCAAAAACGTGAAATAGACACGCAGGTTCACTACAGCAAAAACGTGAAATAGACACGCAGGTCCTCCACAGCAAAAACGTGAAATAGACACGCAGGTCCTCCACAGCAAAAGCGTGGAATAGACACACAGTTTCACTACAGCAAAAACGTGAAATAGACACGCAGGTCCTCCACAGCAAAAACGTGAAATAGACACGCAGGTCCTCCACAGCAAAAGCGTGGAATAGACACACAGTTTCACTACAGCAAAAACGTGAAATAGACACGCAAGTCCGCTACAGCAAAAATGTGAAATAGCAACGCTTTGGCCGCATTTGGTCTCTGATTGTCTTTTTGTAGTGCAGTGTTGTATTATACACAAATAAATAATAATAATTAAGCAGCAAAATTCAGTAACAGAGATGAAACTGAACAGTTCTGGCTTCACGCATCTCCGTGTGTAAAACACATCTGCCCTTGTTAAGCTGGCATACGAACACAACGGCCGATCGATAATTTATCTGACGTGGACAGATCCACATAATCGTTTAACGTGATTAAGTCTCGTTACGACGTCACGTCCTAACGACATATTTGATCGTGTTTGATAAGAGGCCTGATGTTTGGTGTCGCCCCGAGCGCAGCTGAGATAACAGAGCCTACTGCAGCGTCCTCGGGTTTCTGTCAAACCTCTCAAACAACAAGCTATCATGTTATAAAAAAAAGAAAGAGAGAAAAGTCTCACACAATAAACCTTTGCTCCGCATTTGTCCACAATAACTGTAGTATACTTTATGTACGAGGAGTCTCGACTGATGTGCCAAAAAACCCGAGGAGGAAGCAGTCGGACCGAAGAAGCTCCACACCTGTAATGTTTACGATCAAAACACCTTTAATGATTCAGAGTGGAATAAAAGGATACGACACACGAGCAAATTACGCAAAAATTTAGAAGCCGAGTGATAAGCTCCACTGTGTGTGTGTGTGTGTGTGTGTGTGTGTGTGTGTGTGTGTGTGTGTGTGTGTGTGTGTGTCCTGGACTTTGTCCTTGGTGTGTGTGTTTATCAGACACAATCCTTTTCAGCTGAGAGAGACTCCTCTGACTTTCTGTTGGAGCCGTGGAGCAGCTGTGTGACATTAATCCTGAAATAAAAACTCCAAATATCTGCGAGTTTTTACATGTTTATATTTTTTTTAAGTTTAAGGGATCTGTAAAGGTTTTTTTTTTTTTTTTTTTTTTTTTTTTTTGCAACCATGATTAGCCGCAACTTTAAGAACGTGTTGGTGGTCTCGGTCGGGTTTCTGTTGCTGTTCACGGCTTACGGAGGTCTGCAGAGTTTACAGGTAGGTGGAAGAGTTTTTAACTCATTATTCTTTAAGACGTAATGAAAAGTAGGAGTTGGTGTCAAGTTGAGGGGTACATTTCTACAAAAAAAATTTTTATTTTCTTTTTCTTTCCTTAACAGTGAAGACCAAAACTCTTTTAATTCATAATAATAAAGGGAGAAATCAATTTAGAAGTGCCCATATATGTATAATTTCATTATATAGATAAAACATATTTTTATCCCACGTAAGTTTTATCACTCAAAGTGAGATTTAATTGTTGATTTTAAACTCCATATCACAAAAACGTACGAGTTAGTGTCATTGAACTTTAAGGAATTTATTAATGCAAAGGTGGCATAAATAAGTTTTTTGGTTTTTTTAATTCATAGACAATAGACCTTAAAATGTACTAAATTTGATAACTTTAAGTCTGCATTTTCTTTTGGTAAAATATTTTGGAACAGTTTTGATTAATTAATTGTATAATATTACAATATTTATTCATACCATAAGCTGTAACTTTTTAACATCATATTTATAGAGTTTTTGCTTTGTTTACAAAAGAAAATAAGCAAATATAAACCTTCGTTTTTGCTGGCTGGCTAAAACTTAGTTATTAGTTATTATAATTCACTGCATTATATAACTGCTGGTTTTTTATGTTTTGGGAAGAAGTTTGTAGCAATATGAATAAAGTTATTATCTCATCCTGAACTAAATTTGAAAATTAAACAGTCTTTTTTGTTCAGTTTTTCTTTGAACTGAAATGACTCAACTATAGTTATTAGTTTATTAGAACATTTGTTATTATTTAGGGATTTAAGGAAAACAAAAGAACGTTCTTGTGATTTAGTATCATGTAACGAGAGGCAGATTAAAAACCAAAGCACCGGCAAAAGTATTCTGACTTTTTAAGTCTCAAGTCTCCATGAAGATAAAACAAAATTACAACATTATATCCTCTTATCATGAATTATGTTTCCATAAATATAGAAGTGAACTTTTAAATTTTCATCACTGCAGTCAATGAAACAAAATAGGAATTTCGACACTGACAATTAAAAGGACAAAAAAAAAAAGACCTCCTTTCAGCCTGTAGTAAACTAAATATTTACATTTGCAACCTAGCAAATGGTGCTCATAAAGCACGTTAGTCACTTCTAATCATCACTGATCTACTGATACTGATACAGGTATCAGTGCTGTAGAGCACTCTGTCAGTAGAATCATTTAATGGAATTTAAAACAGACATATGGCTTGAAAAAACCCACCTAATTCTAAATATACATGATCCTGATGCTACTGTCGAGTTCAAACATGAATTCAGCGCGGTAAATTCAGATATCCATCTGTATTTCCTAATATTTGTAGCATCTGAATTCACTATTTGTTTTAAAGATTTTATAGTTTTGTTTTCCAATAAAAAAAAAAAAAAAAAAAATCGGCACCCCAATGCTACGCTGACCAGTTTTAAACGATTATAAGTTTTCTAATTGGTGCGATTTGACTTCCCGCTCTCCGTGCAGAGCAGCCTGAATGCCGAGGATGGGATGGGCGTGGCCTCTCTGAGCGTCGTCTACGCCTCCATCATCATCTCCTCCATGTTCCTGCCTCCCCTCATGATCAAAAACCTGGGCTGCAAATGGACCATCGTGGCCGGCATGGCCTGCTACGTGTCCTACTCCTTCGGAAACCTCTACCCGGGATGGTAATCCATCTCAATTAATCGAACCATTAAACCGTCACGCGCACGAAGCCTATTTGATTTTTTTGGAGCTATATTCTATAATTCCTTGTTTGCTTTATTGATAATTCTGTTCCTGTTTGTGGGTGATGTTATAAGACTGTGTTTGAGATCAGTTAACACAAGCTCAGATACACAACTTTACTGAATAAATAGAAATAAATCAAATATATTTTTAATTCACTGGAAGTGCAGATAGGAAGTGAAATTATTGTGTGGGAACCCTGAGATCGCATTAATGTCAAGGGCTGAAAAACAGGGGCGCCTTTTTGACTGAAAATGTCATCAAAATATAAATATGACCTTTAAATTTTGGGTCAGTATGTTTAAACACCGTCTCAGAAAACGGTTGTTGCTCCAAAATGTTTTTTATTTATAATTTTTTTTCATTAAACAGCTGCCGCTGTTCAAACCGTATTCACCGCGTACACGAGAAAAGTCCGTCTGAACGGCGCCCTCTTGTGGTATTCACGACGTCGAAATTCACGTTTTTCTTAATCAGCCTCGAGTCCACGAGTTGTGACGTGTTTGCTGACGTTTACAGAAAGGTCAGAGGTCGTGGAAGTTCGTTTTTCGTTGGATGTTGAGCCAATGTGCTATAATTTTGCAGTCACGTAGAGTTTGTCTTCGTAACTTAGATAACAGCCTGCGTCTGAGGAAAATGCCGATCTTCCCAACGGCCTCGTCTTTGTGACTTCGCCTTTCCCGCATTACGTTACCCGCCCGCCGGCTTGCTGAATTGTTAGCCTCCGTGGCTTCTAGACGCCGTCCACGTTACCGTTGCCTAGCAACAGTGTTGTCACGACCGAACCGCCAAGCACACGGTAACGACTCATCTTCCCGTCAGCGTCTGAACCAAATTTGGTGGGCGACCCGTCAGAAAGTCATCGCTTGTCGAGGAAGATCTCGTTGTCTGATTTGTAGAAGTTTTCCTCAGAACGCGTCAACAACACAAACAAGAGGCTAACAAGTGAAATAAAGTGCCGTCTTTTTTTTTTTTTTTTTTGCTCACTCTCACAGGTACACTCTCATCCCCACCTCGGTGATCCTCGGCCTGGGCGGCTCCCCGCTGTGGTCGGCTAAATGCACCTACCTGACCATCTCCGGCAACAGGCAGGCCGCCCAGGCCAAGGACGGCACGAGGGGCTCCGACATCATCAACCAATACTTCGGCATCTTCTTCTTCATCTTTCAGTCGTCCGCCGTGTGGGGGAACCTCATGTCGTCGCTCATCTTCGGACAGGACACCAGCATCGGTAGGCGGACGAGTGGAACTGAAACACGTGAAGAGGATGTAGAGAAAACGACAAGTTATTTGAGCAGGCTTTGGTGAAATACTATTTTTTTTCGTCGAGCTGATTCTTCTATAGAAACCCAACAGACAGCAAAGTCGAAGTGTTGGCTTTTCATGGGTTCACGTTCAGAGGAGAATAATAAAGGGCGTGTGCTGCGCTGAAAGAAGATTATGCCAACTCGGCAGTAACTTATTTTATGTTATGGCCGGCTTATCAGTTTATACGATGACGGGAACATCCTTTCTTGTAAACACTGCAACAAAACAAAACAGCAATTCACTCCAGTTTTATTTCCGCCTTAGATTGGGCCATTTGTTTTAGATGCTTTAACTTTAAAATCTTCACAATTCAAACGAAAACAAAACAAGACAGAAATTTTATCCTGTTTTTGGTTATTTTACATTAAACATCTTGAATAAGTAAAAGTATTTTCAACAAAAAAAAGATAAAAAAAAAAAAAAACAAGCTGAGATTATTATATCAAATTTGTTATTTCAAATTTGCCTTTTATCAAACATTTCACTGCAACACATTCACGATATTTGACAACACAAACTTTTATCAAAATTGCAACGGCAAACAGCAAAAAATATTGTTGCATGCTGTACCTTTTCGCTGTTATTAATGATTATAAATGTAATTTTACGATGGAAATGTTTGAATCTTTGTAGAAAATATTTACTTCTTTTCCCCAGAGGCTCCCTCATGTGAACAAAAACAACAAACAGCACAAACGCTGATGTGGCCGCAGCATATTTATTTATTTCCTTGTGATTGGGTGTATTTATTACAATAAAATTATTATTTTTTTTCTGACAGCTGACATCTCGGACAAACAGCTGCAGACCTGTGGAGCAGCCGAATGTGGACTTAATATCAGTGTCAACAGCACCACCACCAGGCCGGCACAGAAGCTGGTGTGGACGCTGGTCGGATGCTACATCGGTAAGAGGGTTTGTTGTAAATTTACCGAGCTCAATGCCGAAGTGCTGAAATTCTCCAATAAAATCAGATCAACACGCTGACGTCACGGTCGGACTTTCCACCCTCGCGCCCGTCTTCACCGCTTTTTTGTCGTGCGGCAGGCGTCGGCGTGTTGGCCATCATCGTCGTGGCGGTGTTTCTGGACAACATCGACCGGGAGCAGACCAGCCGGTTTCGTGGGAACCGGGAGCCGTTCTGCCAAACGTTCTTGGCCACGTTCAGGCTCCTGAAGGACTGGAGGCTGCTGACCCTCATCCCGCTCACCATGTACAGCGGCTTCGAACAGAGCTTCCTCTCCGGGGAGTACACCAAGGTGAGGAGAGCTCGTCGAATGAGTTTAAATAACTTTGACCTTTGACCTCCAAATTCGAACCAGTCCATTGGTGAGGCATAACGAACGTCCACATTTTGAAGAAATTCCCAAATGGCATGAGTCAACGTGAGGTGACCTTTGAACTTCGGCCACCGAAACCTCATCAGGTCAGCGTTGGTGCAAAGTAAATGTTTTTTTTTTTTTTTTGCCAAATTCGAACAAATTCCATCGGAGCGTTTTCGACGCGTCACCGACGGGCGAAACGTTCCGTGAGGTCACGATGACTTTGAACTTTGACCTTTGACCGCCAAACTTGAATCAGTTCATCTTTGAGGTCACGTGGAACGACCGTGCCGCATTTGAAGAAATTCCATTCGGGCGTCGCCGGAGATATCGCATCCACGCAGGGGCGTCGAATTAAGATCGCGGCGACCTTGACTTTTGACCTTCGCCCACCAAAAATCTCATTTGTGTGTGTCGTACGCAGAACTACGTGACATGCGCTTTGGGGATCCATTACGTCGGCTTCGTCATGATGTGTTTCGGAGCCTCCAACTCTCTGTGCTCCTTCCTCTTCGGGCGACTCGCTCGGCACACCGGCAGAGCCGCGCTCTTCTTCTTCGGTAAATTGTTTTTTTTTTGTTGTTGTTGTTGTTTTAAACAGGATGCCGTAACGGAGATTTTACTTTTAAAAACTTTTTTTAATTTTTTTTGGAGGGTTCAGGATTTTTGTAATCTGCTAATTGTTTTATTTATCTGTTTATTTTTGCAGCCGCGCTGGCCAACTTCGCCTGCATCATCGGCCTCCTGTACTGGAGGCCTCATCCCGACCAGCTCCCCGTCTTTTTCGTGTTTCCCGCTCTGTGGGGGATGGCCGACGCCATCTGGCAAACCCAGACCAACGGTGAGAAAATACCGTCACCGACACCGGTGGGGGAAAAAATTTGATAAAACTGTAAATCCTACCAGAGATTTCTACGACAATCTTCCCTCCGAATAAACGGGGTCAAAATTTCAGATATAAGTTTTATGAGCTCGAGCATGAAAAGCGTCCGTTCGAATGTTTTTTTTTTTTTGGTACGAAGCAACATTTTAAACTAATTTAAAGACGACTAGAAAAACGTCACCTCTGCGACGCTAACTTCCGTTTGCGTTCTCGCAGCCCTTTACGGCATCCTCTTCCCCCGGGAGAAAGAGGCGGCGTTCGCCAACTACCGGATGTGGGAGTCGCTGGGTTTCGTCATCGCCTTCGCCTACAGCACGTTCCTCTGCCTGGAGTACAAAATCTACATCCTGCTGGCGGTTCTGGTGACGACCGCCGTCACGTACCCCGTGGTGGAGTACTACGAGTACAAGAACCCCACGAGGCCCGTCGAAGAGGCCGCCTACCTGAGCCACAAAGAAGCCCTCGGCAGCGGCGACGGAAAGATCGTCGAACAGACAAAACTGTAGAGACCGAAACCTCCGCTGGTTTCGCGTCGTTTTGTTACGTTTCACACCGAATGCTCAAAAAAAATAAAAAAAATCAACAGATGTCACAGTTGCGAACGCACGTCGGAGACATTTTGAAGGCGTGATGAGAAAAGCTGTTTACTTGTGTTTAACTTTTCTTGATACTGAATTTTTTTTTTTTGTACTTTTCTTTTTTTGTTTTTGTTTCTATAACTCTGCACCACGAAGAGCTGTTTAAAAACGAGCTCTGTAAAATATATCTTGCGGCTCCGTGTCATCGCAAAGAAATGACATTTTCGGAATCTAATGTTGAGCCACTTGTGACGAACAATGTTATTTTTTATTAACGATGTATAATATATATATTAACAATGTTAATTCGCCCCTCCCCCCCCCCTCCACTTTGTCGCCTCTTTTATTGTTATATAAAAGCGCTGCTTGTTTTGAATGTGACCGAAGACATATTTTCTCTAAATGTAGTTAAATTGAAATGAAAATGTTCAAATTACAGAATTAAACGTGTTCATATTTACAGCATCGTGTCAAAAGACGCGTGTTGTCGCCGCGTTAAAGGTGCGATATGTCCGATTTGCGTCCCGTCTTGTAATACCACTTTTCTTTTTTCTTTTGCGATATCTGATGACGGTCGTTTTAGATCGGATCGACAGAGTTGTGGAACGACTAAAAAAAATCTAAGCCAATATTTTACGTTACAGTTTGTTTATTTACATTCTTAACAAAACCATCGTAGCGAGAGAACCGCCACAGCAAAACCACACACCCGTGCTCTTTACAATCTTTTTCAGTACGTTTTTTTTTTTGTTTGTTAGCGTTACATACAGGAATGCCACCCGGCGCGAATCGCGCGTCAACAAATCGCAAAAATTAACATATTGACATTGTCTTAGCCAACGTTAGCGTGAACAGATGTTTTTTTTTTTTACTCGCCAGACCAGAAGAAGCATCGCGAAGCTCGGCGTCAAAACTTCGCGTTCTTTTCACTCCGTTCAAAAAGAAGCGACTCGCTGTCGCCTCCGGAGGTTTGCGGTGGTATTAACAAGATGGGATGTGCCGGGGCCAGCTGGTTACCATGCTCACTTGCGAGGATATTTCTACATCACATTACATAGACAAACCATGAAAACTGCTATTTTTGCATATTCTGTAGGTAATTTGATTTGATTGTTTTAAAAAAATCTGATATAATCGCATGCTACACCTTTTTGCTTAGTATGTATAGATGCTAATAAAAATGGCGACGATAGCTAGCCAGCAACACATTCATTTGGAGTAAACTGGGAGAAATGCTCAAAGACAAATTAAATTAAAAGATATCGGTTAAAAAAAAAAAAAAAAAAAAACTGACAACAATACGCAATGACATTCATTTTTGCGTAAAGTACCTACAAACACCTTACCCTCAAAATTAATAATTCAGTGTCGCTCCAAGTCTACGTGACAAATGGCCGCTAGTCGCTAATCCAGATTAATCCAGATTAATCCAGACAAAACAAAAAAAAGTTCCACGTTTTGTTTTGTCTTTCTAGATTGAAATCAAATCCACATCATTTTTGGGTAAAGCTATATTCTGGTGTGTAATTTATTTTTTGTTAGGCGTGATGCGTTGACTTACTTCTACTTCATCTGGGCCGTCAGTGTAAGACTCTAAAACAAACAAGACCATCAAAGGCGAAGTTGTTCACGTAAATAAGATTCGTTAAAACGTCACAATTTCAGGACGCTAAAAAAAACAAAACAAAAAAAAACGTACGGCGACAACATGCTGCATTTCAAATGGTGCTTTTATTGCAATGTGTTGCATTCCCACATTCATAGATGTTATAGATTTGTTAGTCAAAGCATCATTTCCTCAAGGTTGGCATCCTCACCTTGGAAACAAAAAAAAAACAACAACAAAAACAAAAACAAAAAAAGCAGAGGGATCAAATGCACGAGGTGTTTGTGTTTTGAGTGTAGTAGAGAAGTGTGTGTGTAAACTTGAGCAGCCACGAACGTATGAATGAACAAACCTCCGAAAAATTTAGACTTCCAGTAGATGCAAAAAAAAAAAAGAAAAAAAAAAAAAAGTTTTGAATCGTCAAAACAAACAAACAAAAACAAAAACCAACAAAACAAAAAAAAGAAGAGTTTTTGTTTGTCTATTAGCCTGCAGGGCTCTCACTCCCTGCAGGGACTGGACCCGGCCTGAGACTGATTGTCTACAACATTTCAAAGAAAAAGGTAGATTTTCTCTTTATATTCACGTTACACACCTGAACGGGAGGGAGGGGGGGAGGGGGGGAGTGATGGGGGAGGCGGGGGGGGGCAGTAAAAGAGACGAGAGAGAAAAAGAGGAAAACGTAACATGCATAAAACTCTCCCAGATGAACGCTGTCACTCATATTGTCTTTCCATAGCTGCTCCGATGCCTCTTTTTTCTTTTTCTTTTTTTAAACAAACTTTACATGAGTGTAATATACAAAACTGGACCAAAAAAAAAAAAAAAATTAGAGTAAAATGTGTAATATATATTCATATATATATTTATTTATATTAATTTGTACAAGGGAGAAAGCGGAACCTTCGTCTTTATTTTTTTTTTTTTTTTCCTCAAATACTCCAGGGAAAGCATCACCCGTCCCCACCCACCCAAAACAACAACAACAACAACAACAACAAAGTGGTGAGTAAATACTGAGCCTTTCTTTTTTTCCCTAAAATCTCCGAACCGTCCATGTCCAACCTCAGTCCCGATAAGGCAGCGCTGACATCACGTGACAACTGATGCTGTGGTAACTTTCAAACTGTCTGCAAGTAGGAATGAGTTGGGAGTTAAGAAACAAACAAAAACAAAAACAAAAACAAAAATACGGTGAGTTTTTAATTTTTCTCGTGATGCGGCAAAAATCCTGTATTTTTTTGGGGGGGGGATCGGGGCGTAAATAATAAAAATACAAAAAAACGGGATCCTACTTGTGGAGTACAGTCAAAACATTGAGAACATTTTACGCGTTAGGCGGAACGAGAACGTTTTTTTTAAACCGAGGGAGACGAAAAAAACAACAACAAAACAACAAAATGGTCGTGAGCAGGAATGTTCGTAAGAGTTCAAGCTGAAGGAGGTTATTTATTTATATATATATATATTTTTGTATTAACAGTACGCCTGGCGTCAGCTGAGAAGGAGGGAGGGAGGTCACCTGAAGAAAGTTTAGCATAGTAGTTATACTGAGGATCGGTCGGCAGAGTGAAAGAGACGGAGACGAGACGACGTCTCAAACAAGGTCAACGTTTTGAGTCGTAGGTTTCCCGCCGCGGTCCAAGTTCTTCACAAAGAACCTGAGAAATTCATTTGTTTTTCAAATTAAACGGCTAAAACAAACAAAAACAAAAAACAAAATAAATTCTTCTCTGTACATTCGGGGGACGTTTAACGTATTCTATCTCCAAATATCTGATTCTTTTTTTCTGATGGCCTTTTCACTCCCAAGTAAATCCGATAATAAAGTGCAAAATTAGATTGTATTTGCAAATTCCTGGAATAATCTGATTTTAATCTATCGTGTGTAAAAAAGTCATTTATACAGTAAACTTTTTTTTTTTTTATCTATAAAGGTGAAAAAAGGTTTTTAAAAAAACCCTGGTTAACAAGGTTATTATTGTTAAACAGCAAAGGAGCAATCTTTACTGCGGAAAATATATACACGAGGCACCTCAAGTTTGGTATAAAGTATTCAGTTAATGGAGAAAACAAAAAGAAAAGAATAAAATGTCTTTTCAAGAATGAGATTAAAAGCTGAGAAAGGTGATCGGATGTGGACGTGCCCGCCGAGGGGCCGCTGCTCGTGGACGCTCGATACTTCAAAATAAAGCGACTCGCTCCGGTGTTAATCCTACAAATCCAAGTCAACGTGAGGAAAAATGCTGTTTGTTTTTTCGGTAAGGTGCATAGCTGAACGGCTGCCATGTTTTAGACTTTTTTTTTTCTTCCTGTAAACGAGTGATTTTAGCACTTCAGGCTCAAAAAAAGACCTCGTTGGCAAAAAAAAAAGAAAGAAAAACTAAAAAAAAAAAAGTGGAGACGTTTCGACAAAAAACAAACAAACAAAAAAAAACGGCCGAACTTTGGGACAGATTGTTTACTTGCACTTTTTAAAGTAAAAAAAATAAAAAAAAATAAAAATGGACAGACGAGTGCGTTGAAAGAGCCGGGGGGGGGTGTGTGGGGGGGAGGGGGGGGGATGGACGAACATGCAGAGTTAGCGGCGCGTGAGAAATCAAAATCAATAAGAATAATTAAAAAAAGTAAAAAATGTGGGGGGGGGGGGGGGGGGCTACATTTCGTCTTGTCCAGTGACGATGAGGTCTGCATGTGATATCCGTCAAAACACGTTGAAGCTTTGGTCATTTACTAATGAAAAATGCAAAAAAAAAAAAAAAAAAAAAAAAAAAAGGCTACATCAGTCAGACAGTTAGAAAACAACAACAACAACAACAAACCAGGCAATGCTTCCCCATTAAAATAAAAAAACAAAAAACAAAACAAGGCTCCACTCTCCCAGATCTGCTTAGACTTTTTTTGACAAGAGACAAAAAAAAAACCCCTAAAAGAACTTAAATAATATGGCCTTTGTTTGTCTTTTTAAATTAACCCGTACAAACAGCCAGTCAACACTGCTTCCTTCTCTCTCTCTCTCTCTCTCTCTCGCCCGCTCGCTCTCCCAGTAAAATCACATTCAGCAGTCGCTTTAAAAACCATCTGTCATAGTTTAACGTCCGAAACGTCCCACAGGTGAAACCGCGGGACGTCCCAAAGAGCCGAAAGAAGAAAAGACATAGCGTACGAGGACATCTTCCACTTTTCCGTCTTGGAGAACACCAGATATACAGTATTAATCACACATACATGACGCGCTCGCTTGATAGTCTTATACATACATACATCATCGGAAAAATGATAATTCAAAAGTAGAAAAATAATTAAAGAAAAAAACAAAAACAAATAAACACGACGACGGAGGCGAGTAGTTATTTACCACAAACTCGGAGCAATACTTTTTTTTTGTTTTTTTTTGTCGATTCGGAAACAAATACATATTCACATTTCTCTGTTATATACATTATGTTAAAATCTTGAAACAAATGTTATTAAAAAAATAAAATAAAACAAAAACTAACCTGGTACCGGTTGACTAGTGACGAGGGGGGAGGAGGGACTGTCGGTCCATCCAACTGCTGTTGCATAAAAAAAATTGCTGTTGCAAAATTATTATAATTTTTCTTTATTTTTTGTACATGTGCATTGGATGTATTTGGCATGTTGTTTTTTTTTTTTTTTTTAGTGTGTGGTTGCAAGATAAGCGCACATTTGCCGCAGAGTTTTAGAATTTTTTTTAAAATAAAATAAAATAAAAGGAAAACCGCTTCCATAGGAATTCCTATTTCCATGCATAAAAAAATAAAATAAAAATAAAAAGTGAGGTCACTACTGAACTGAACTGATCAGAGGAGGCTGACGCAGAAAATAATTAATTAAGAAAATAATTAAAAAAATACATTCTTCCATTGTGCAGCTGCTCGCTTCTCGCGGTATTTATTATTATTATTATTGTTTTAACGTTGGCCAAACGGGAGCGCAGGAAAGTCGTGACTAAAAACGAAGCTACGACTTGGAAACAAGATTTCTGTGGTTTTATCCTCGTTTTTTTGTGTTTTTTTTGCCCTTTTAAGTGCCGAAAATAAACGAGAATTTAAGTGCAGGGAAAAGAAAGACTCTAAATATTTTGTTTATTTACCTTTTCTTTTTTTTTTTTTTCCTCACTTTTGTGAGTTTCTGTTCGCTACAAACCGTTTCATGTCGGTTAGACAAAAAAAATAAAATAAAAAAAAAAAAGCAGATTTGGAGGAAGAGGGAAGCTTTAATCTGAGGCGTCGCTATGGTTACCAATTTTAAAAGATATTTGTTGAGCAAAAACAAAAGAAAATTCTTTAACTGCTTTTCTCTTTTATTGAATTGAAAATTCTTTTTGTGGGAATTGTTGAATTGTCGGAGTCTTTTGTACAATTTTGTAAAGTTAAATTTTTAAGGACTTTATCACGTTAAGTGCCTCGAAATAACTTTCTATTTGGATTCTGGGAAAACCGGGAAAGCTTTTGTCGGTTATTTTAAAGACTAAACAACGAATCAACGAAGCCGAATTTCCGTTTCTAACCCGACGTGTTCGGCGGCCATCGAGGCAACAATATATTTACACGGTGGAGGTTTTTTTTCCATACTTATCTCTCGTTATCGGTTTGCAAACGACGAAGTATCTGTAAAAAAAAATAAATAAATAATAACAAAGAAAAAACAAACAAACAAACGTCTCGATTGTTTTCGTGGCAAATCACCGCACGTTTGTTTTTTCTTTAATTAAAATCCGTTTTCGGCTAACGGATCGGAAAAAAACCCCGAAAAGTTACGATTTTCCAGATTTATTCGAGCATCGTAAAATTTTTCAAAAATTTTGGAGTTTTAGGGCGTCAAATTTAGTCCATTTAAAAAAGAAAACAACAAAAAAAAGAAAAACGAGCGCTTTTACAATAATTTTGTCACGTAAAGAACTTTTAGAGGCAATTTCCTGACGAGGTGCTGAAGTAGCTTTTCTGTCGTCTGAAGAAGAAGAAGAAGGAAGAAGTGGACATTTTTTTGTGTGTTTCATTAAGAGGTCTATTTTGTTTTTTTGTTTTTTAAATCGCTGCGAGAGACAGTGTCCGACTGAGCAACAGTAGTCAAAGTGTGTGTAGCCAGTGGTGCGAGTCTTCACCCAGTTTGATCAGTCCCAACGCTGATAAAACTGGTTCGTAGGAGGCGAGGTGAACAAAATAATAAACAAAATAATTGACGTTTGTTTGTTTTTTCTGGCGACTCAACCCGTCCTCGTTTTCGGTTTCAAATTTCACGACAGCTTTAACGTGACGTCTTTTTTTTTTGTTGTTGTTAAGAACTTCTATTTCTAAAGCTTCTACTTCAAAACGGTCATTTATATCAGGGACGATGTCCCGAAGTCACACAAAAAAAAACGCGACTTCGGGACATCGTGACGCTTTCTTTTCTTTTTCTTTTTAATACGACGGTTACAAACACGTCCTGTCTGAATAGTTCTTTTTGAAAGTATTGTACTTAAGAATTAAAAAAAAAAAAGAGAAAGCACGAAAAAAACCAAAAAAAACGACGAGTCCCCATGGTTACCACGAGAAAAAAAATTAAAAAAAAAATTAAAAAAAAAAATCGCACTTTTTTTTCCTTTCTTTTCTTTCGTAAAGTGTCGGGAGAAAAAAAAAAAAAAAAAAAAAGTCGATCAAATTCCACATTTCAGAATAACTTCCAAATACAACATCGCGATGCCCCCTCAAAAGAACAAATAAATCTGGTTACTAGAAGAAATCCGGATCGAAGGACATTATTTTTGATTAATAAAACCTTTTTTCTTCTTTTCTTTTCAAAATAAAAGGAAAGCGGTCAACAAGAGAGAGAAAAGAGAGTTTAGCTTCGTCCCCAAAGTCTTCTGTCCTTCTGTACAATACGAGCCGCCAACACCGATTGGCTGAGAGAGCATGAAGGATACCAGAAGGAAAAGGAAAGAGGACCCGACGGGGGTCCGTATTCACAGCTGCTGGGAGGGGGGGGGGGGGGGGGGGGGGGGGGGTACAAATGTGACGGACAGACAGGTAAATAATCATAACAGTCTTTCTATTGTTTTTTTTTTCTTATATACTTTGAAAATAAAAAATAAAAAAACTCCTCCGAGTGGAAGAAAGACACGTTAAAAAGTCCCCCCCCCCCTTCCCCCCCCCAAAAAAACAACAAAAAAACAAACAAAAACTTGAGCAGCATCCCGTCCGACTCCCAAAACATCCATCAATCCTGCCGTCCGTCCTTTCTGGCTTTTTGTCAAAAGCTTGTTCTGATGAATCGTGAAGATGATGAAGATGATGATGATGATGAGAGCAAGAAGATTTAAAAAAAAAAAAAAAAAAAAAAAAAAAAAACAAAGAACAACAACGTAATAGAATAATATGTCGAAGAAGAAGAAAAGAAGAAGCCGAGCTCGGAAAACAAAATTTAAAACTCACTTCCGGCGGACGGCGCGGCGGATAAGAGCGACAGCCCCAGAACCAGCTGATGACTGAGCTCGTATCCCCCGACGACGCCTCGAGAGGTCTGGGGGGAAAAAAAACAAACTTTTTAAAGATTCCCACATCGCTGAGAGAGACCAGGTAGAGGAGAACAAACAACAACAACAACAACAACAAAATAAAAAGCCAGAGGAGGTTGCTGCGCTGGGTGAAAACTCCCACACGGGGTTTTTTTTTGCAATTTTTTTCTTAAAACGCCGAGTGCAGATCGACGCCGCCGCCGCTCGACGCTCCCAAGATGCACTGCTCTGCGTTTTGTTGAGACAGAAACCGTCTGATCAGAAAAATAAAAATAAAAAAAATAAAAAAAACACAAAGGCCGGCCCTGATTTTGACAGTGACGACAACTTGGCAAAAAATAAAAAAATAAAACTACAAATGTCGCGGTTGTTGTTTTGTTTTGTTTTCTTGGAGGAGGAGGTGAGGGGGGGGGGGGGGGGGGTCAGGAAGCAGGAAGTAGGTCGCCGAGGGAATGAGCAGCAAGACAACACTGCCTTTAAAAAAAATAAAAATAGGCTGAGGCAGACAGACAGGTTGTCAGACAGTTTTAGACAGGCAGGTTGTTTTCTGTTCAGTTTAGTTTTTTTTTTTAAATACACTGCTGCTCCTTCTGACTTGTGAGTCCTTTGTTTTCTTTCTTAAAAGTACTGGGCGGTAAAAAAAACAACAACAACAAAAAACACCCCTAATCCACCCCCCCCCCTCCTCCCCCGCCCGCCCACCCCTCCCTCATCCAAACGTCCATATCCTTCCAGCCGAAAACAAAAAAACAAAAAAACAAAAAAAAATGGTGAGACAGAGACAGCGAATGGGGTCTTGGTGGTGCACCGAGGCGTAGACGTGAGAAGTGGAGGGAGGGTGGGGGCGTGGGGGTAAAAGGGAGCTGGAGAGGGTGGGGTGACGGGGAGGGGGGGGGGGGTGGTGTCACTCGGTGAGCAGCTGCTGGAGGAGGCTCTTCTGCTGGGCCTGGTTGTTCTGGGGGCCCGGCGGTCCGGGGCCCTTCTGGGCGGCGGCGATGGAGCCCGGGTTCAGGTAGGAGTCGCCCCCGACGAGGTTCACCGTGCACTGGACGTCGGCGAACACCTGCACCTGCTGCACCTGCGGACCAAAACCGACACCACCAAACCGATCGTTAACACCGTCGCGCCGTTCTTTAATTTGATTTAATTCTATTTTGTTTTGTGTGTGTACTGTTGCATTTTTGGCATTTTACAGGCAGAAGTAGGAGCTGGAAAAAAGAAGAAAAAAGTTCCACGAAACGGAGTTATCCAGGAACTTAAAGGGTTCCTCCTGAGTGGACACACAAAGTAAAGGGGAACTCCCGCCGACTGTTCTTAGAAAGGTGAAATTAATGTCTCTGAAAACTTCTGCAGTTTCCTGAAACAGCTGGGAAATGTTTGTTTTTTTGAAAATAGAGGAAAAATAGCGAGGTTGTCGGGCACTATTTCCACCGGAGGATTGATACACATTTGGCTCTCCGAGTGAGTGTTCGCTGCAGCAGGAAGGTCTATTTTAAAAGAAGGGAAAAGATTTTAAAAGAAACAAAAGATCTATTTAGCAAGAAAATTAAATACTAATCACGATAAAAACTTTTTTTTTTTTTTTCTTTTAAACGCCCTCCGTCCTCCACAAACTCAGCCGGAGAAGCAGATGGAAACGTGGGATCAAAGCCACCGACCTGCTGGTCGCCGCACACCGAGCCGACGTTGCTGAGGTTACTGTTGCTCATGCCGACCGGCTGTCCCATGGGAGGTAAGGAGCCGACGCCGCCCGAGCCCCCGGCCATGGACACGGTGATGCTCATGTTGTTGTAGACCCCCTGCTGGCCGAACGCCGGCGCCGCACTCCGTCCCGACTGACTGAACAGGCTGCGCCCCCCCCCCCCAAAAAAAAAAAAAAAAAAAAAAAAAAGAAAAAAGAAGAGGAAACAATCGCTTCAAAACTCAGGTCTCATTTAAATAAAAACAAATCCAACAGGAGTTACCAATAATTAATGTTAGCTATTACGTTAAAAGTCTTTTTTTTGTCTGGTAAAATCGTCCTCACCTGCCCATGCCCGACTGCTGCCAGCTCTTCATGTCTGGCGACTGGTAGCCAGGAGGCGGGGCTTGCTGAAGCAGAGGACTCTGGGAGGCGGAGCTCTGAGGTGACAACAACGGGCTGGTGGGGCTCATCTCGGGAGGGAAAGGCGGGTCTTGTTGTACGACAGCTGTGACGGAGACAACAAAAAAAAAGAAAAAAGAAAAAGTGTTACTGAGATATAATATGAACATTTTGTTGTAAAAGAGGTTTCGACTGGAGATTTATTTGTATTTGTCGTAATATTCGTCTGAAAGTTGAAGAAGTTCAAGAGCTTGAATCTTTAAAAGTCCGCTAACTGGTTTGTTCCGTTTATATTTAAAATTCAAAGCAGAAAAAGATGCAGGATAGAATCTTTTTTTTTTTACGAGAAAGTCCAAACCAGCAGCTACGACAAGAAAATATTCTTTTCAATAACTGGCTTCAGGAAAAAAAAAAAAAAATCAACACTTTTTGTTTTGTATTTTTTGTCAATAACAGGAACGAAACGACCGCTTTCATATAATCAGTTCAGTCTTTTGATTAAAGGAGTGTGAAGTTCGTCTCCTTGAACTCACCGGAGCCTCCGAATTGCTGAAACAGGCCCTGCTGCAGTGAGGAGTTGACGGCGCTGTTGAACTGGCCCGGCACGCCGCCGCCTCCGCCCAGGAGCGTCTGGTTGCCCGCGGCGACTCGGCCGGACAGCTTGTTGTCCAGCGGGCTGAAGTGACTCGGTGAGGTAGGGGTGTTTCCCGTCATCGGGTTGTACCCTGGCGGGAAGTTGAACTGCTGCTGCTGCTGCTGTTGTTGTTGTTGTTGAGGCGTTGTCGGGGGACCTTTTGGGACCCTGGCAGCTCCGACGGGCCCCATGGCGGCGGCGGCGGCGGCGGCGGCCGGGGCGCCCGCCAAGTTCTGTCTCATCAGCATGACCTTCTGCTGGAAAAGCTGACGCTGGCGGTGCTGGATGCTGTAGAGCTCCCGCTGACGCTGAGCCAGCATCTGGGCGTTCAGCGGCGGCTGGGGGGGGAGGAGGAGGAGGAGGAGGAGGAGGAGGAGGAGGAGCGCGTTAGAAAAAACAAACAAAACAAAAAAAACACAGATTCATGATTTTCAAAGTCAAATAAAATGTTCTCGTAAAGAGTTGAATCATGCAGCGAAATAACTTCTGAGATTTAAATACTATTGAAGATCAATTTAACAAACCACAGAAAGAAGCAAATCATACATTTATCATCAGGTTTTTTTTCCTCCTCCTTGAAAAAAAAAAAAAGTTTATTCTGTGTTAAATATTTAAAGTGATATATAAAAAAATAATAATAATAATTATAGGTTTACTGGAATGTCCTAATAAACAACCAGCATTTAAAATGGATTCATTTGATGTGATTTTTAATTTCTACTCAAAGCTGCGCACTAATATCTTTGGCCACCAGGGGGCAGAAGAAACGCGCTGTGGGCCGACGTGCTGCATCGCCACAGGTTGCTGTTTTCATGTTCCCATGGTTCGACTGGCGGTCACCGCCCACTACTGGGAGGAAAGTACCTGTCGTGGTAGCGGCTGGTGCTAGATCGGATCAGCGGGAGGGACGCCCTGCCCTGCGATTGGCCGTGACGTGGGAGGAGGGGAGGGGGGGGGGGGGGGCGGGGGGGCAGTGGAATGGAGGTCAGGACTGTAGACTGTAGACTTTAGAGCAGGGGTCTCCCAATAAGTAGCTCGCGAGCTGCCCATTACGTATGTATGTGTGTGTTGAGTATCGACTTTACATAGAAGGTTAATCCAGCTGGTTCGGTGGAGCTCAGCTATGTCAATAAATGTCTCACCTGCGAGGTCATCTGAGGCGACTGAACCCCCTGACGAACGTTCACATGCTGGACTCCCGGAAACGGAGTCACGCCCGCCAGCCTGTTCTGGAGCTGAGAGACGAAATGAAATCAGCAGAAGTCAGACAGGTGTTGGACGAGGACGAGGACGAGGAGGCGGCGGACGATAAGAGAGCGAATGGAAGGCAGGATTTAATTAGAGGGAATAAATTAGATGAAATATTATTGGAGGTGGAAAGAAAACGGAGATTTAACTTCTGGTGATGAAGGGAGGAGAGTTTTGTTTCCCGACACACACACACACACACACACACACACACACACACACACACACATCGAAGCAGGAACAAAACTCAAGAATAAAAAAAGAGCTCTGACCTGCTGCGGTCCCTGCAGCCGCTGCTGCAGCTGCAGCCGCAGTTGGTTGGGCGGCAGCCTGAGCTGAGCGACCATCCCCGGCGGTCGGGTCGGCCTCGGCCCGACGCCCGCCGTCCCGCCGGGGAAAGCTCCCCGAGGCGGGGCTCCGAACGACAGGCCCGCCGCCAGCTCGCCGCCGGGGAACTGGGCCTGCGGCGCCGGCGCGAACTGGGAAGGGTAGCCGGGGAGTTTGGGGTCCGCGGGAACCGATGTGGCAGTTGTTTGCTGGGTCGGGAAACTCTGAGGCAACGGGTCGAAGCAGCCGCCCTTCGGAAGGAAGAACAACAACAAGAGGAGATGACAAAAAGACGAGTGGTTTTTTTTTCTCTCTCTTTTTTAAAAACGGTCGTACTCACCTGCACCAGCTTGTCGATACCCAGCGCCTTGTCCAGCTCGGCCAGCTCGCTCTCGTCCGTCCCGCTGAGGAAGGAGACGAGCTGCTCCAGCAGGGCCTTCTCGTCGTTGCGGCCCTCGGGCGTGGTCGGAGGGCCGAGCACCTCGTCCAGCGTGCAGGGCACCCGCTGCCTGCTCGCAGAGACGGGACAACGACGCTCAGAAACCGTCCTCGGCCGAGGACGAAAACAAAAACAAAAAGCGTAGGAGTTGTTTCAATACTCACTCTTGCGGTGACGCTAGCGGAGCCTGGAGAGGAGCTCCGAGGCCGTCGAAGGACAACGAGTCCGACAGAGACAGAGGCTGGAACTGGGAGTCTCCGACGTCCATCTTCGTCGGGCCTGAAAAATAATTTAAAGGTTCGGCCAAGCGGAATCTTAGAGAGGGAAATATTAAACCAACAAATTCACAGCATGGAAATCCCTTATTATGTTGAATTAGTAACTCAATAGCAGCTTAAAATGCTGCCTTTTGATTCGTCAAAGATTTCCACCTTCCGGCAATGAAATTAAAGAGGTGGGGGTGGCGTGGGAGGGGGGGGGGGGGTCGTCGTACATGTAACTGAATACAGTCCGACTCCACCCATCGGTCGGGCTCATGCGTATAAGAAAGGAGTGAAACTTTAAGCCTACAGGAGGTCAAACTCCACAAAGCTCCGCTGCGACAGAATATTTCGTGTCACGTTATGATTCAAAGCTGCACACACGGATTCTGTTTTCTGCTGTTGTTGTTGTTGTTGTTGTTTTTTGTGTACCAGTGCTGGAGCTGAACGGGTTGAGAATTTCTGCCTCTGGAAACGGGCTGCTGTCTTTGGGGGTCTGGAAGGGGTCTCCCTGGCCCGGTCCCGGTCCTGGTCCCTGCTGTTGGCTTGGAGTGGCGGGATTGCAGAAGTCGAACGACGACTGACTCTGGAGGCCATCGCCGAGCCCTGCGAGCGCGCAAAACACAACAACATGGGAGGATCGGGTGACACGAAATAAATAAATAAATAAATAAATAAATACAACAACGCAATCCTGAAGCGTAACGCTCAGAAAGCTGCTGAGAAAACCCATCTGCTTCAGTGACTCCTGATGGCCACTAGAGGGCAGAAAGAGTAAACCACGTGCAGGTCAAATAAATGAATGAATAAGAGATTTTTTTGGGGGGGGATCATGTGACTACTGATAATAATAAAAAATAAGAATGGAAACAATAACAGTAGTATTTAAAATCCGAAAAAAACCATAAAATAAAAAATAAATACAAAAACCCAACCTATCCTGCCAGAATCTTTCAAAAAATTTGGTCTAATCCTGACAAAAAAAAATCACTGCAAATTTTAACCAATCTCGGAAATATTTGCAGGAGCTTGAAATTTTGCACTCGAACCTCCCCTCCATCGAATCATCAAAACAAACCACAGGCCGGCTGACCGGGAAAAAAACAAAGTTATAACAGGAAGTGACGGGGTTTATGGGAAACGGGGTTTATGGGAAATGCGATTGAGGCTACCGATCGTCTAATCAAGCAGAATGCGTTAAAGTTATACATGGCCTTACAATTGTAAGATATTATTTTTGTGCTTACGGTATGTCTTAAGAATTAAAAGATCATTTAAAGCACTTACTTTTACGGAAGTTGTGTCCTGTGAATTTAAAACCATAGTTCTTAAAAACAAAAGAGACAAAACCAAAATATCTCCACCTGTGTGTGATGTACCGTATGCTTACAGGACTGTTCCTTTATTAAAATAACTATTTATTTTCATTGACTTGCAACTTTTGTCGATTCTCTCAATTTCAACGCAAAAAAAAAAGAAAATTCAAAAAATTTTGCCGCAAATTTTTGAGGAAAAAACGCTGAAGAAATCCAACATACTTCATCACAACAATGACCAAAAAAAACCCAAAACATCAATTGAGACACTAACAACCAAACTAGTAATGATAGTTTAGTTTAGTCGTGTCCACCCAGCTGGTCACCTTTAGTTACCGTACCTCTGTTCGGAGTGCCGGGCGGCTCTCTCTTCACATTTACGTTGCGGGGAGTGCTGGCCTCGCCGGGCTGGAGCCGAGTGGGCGACTGCAGTTTGAGCTGGGGGGAGGGGGAGTGGAGCTGAGGCGTCGGCGGCGGCGTCTGCAACTGCAACCGGGGAAGCGACTGGGGGGAGCGGAGCTGGGGGGCCGGAGACTGGAGGGACTGGGGGCCTCCGCCGGGGTTCGCTGAATCCTCGCCGCCCCGCTCGGCCCCGCTCGGGCCTCTCGGGCCGGGCGGCAGCAGCTGGGCGAGAGGGTCCGTGTCGACGGGTCCGCCAGACATCTGAAAGAAGGGGGGAGGAGGGGGAGGAAGGGGGGGGTGGAGAGAGAGAGAGAGAGAGGGGTGTTCAGAGTTAAACATATGAAACCGGAGAGATATGAAGACGACAGGGAGGCAAGACGTTTAAAAAAAAAAAAAAAAAAAAAAAAAAAAAAAGAGACAGATGGAAGGAAGATGTAAAAAAAAAATAATAATAAAGATTTAAGGAATAATGGGGTGGGAGGAAAAAAAAAAAAAAAAGGGGTGTGGGGGGGCGATCAGCGAAAGAGAGATGGTGGGTGGGGGGCAAAAGGTCAAAGGCCAGCGAGCTTCAAAGGCTGCAGCTGGTAGCTGCGCCTACAGCCGAGACAAAGTCCAAGAAAATAAACATTGAACTGGGTTTACAACGGCAGCGGCGGGCAACCGCCGAGCGAAAGGATCAAAGCTCGACGGCAGGAAACGTCCGAGGATTCGTTGCGAAACTGTTTTTTTCCGGACTCTCGTGCCCCGCGTGAATTTTGAATCGACGACGTGGCCGTCTGGCGCGGTCACGCGTTACGATTCTTCGTCGGGGTGTCACGGGAGTCCGACCGGACGGCTCGGTTTGCCACGAATCAAATTTAACAAGCTGCTTCATTTCGTGTTTTAAACCGGCTCGGGTTCTCTGTCCTGTAATAGCCGGACGTGAAACGGTTTTACGTCCGTCTTTTTCTTTTTTTGATTTGTTGCAAACTTTTCATTTGTGCCTATTTCCTCAGCTTTATTTTCTGAAACTAGACCCAAATGAGGCTTTTAAACTTCTCTTGTTTTGTTTTAAGGCTAAAATTGCAATAGCTTCACTGCCGGGTTCTGTTGAAGGTTTCTGTTGTGATTTGGAGCTATACAACTTAAAACTGATAGAAACTTAAAGCTTACAAGAGTAACTGAATGACATAAAGACATATTTGTTGTTGGTTGCAGCTGAAATCCCTCCCATCCGCCCCCCGCGCAGTAACCGTGGCGACGAGCATTTAAAAAGGGATCCACTGTAAACACCAACTGTACCGTGGAGTCCCTGCGGCCGTCCCGGCGGTTCTCTCCGACGGGGCTCGACTTGGGGCTGACGCAGGCCGGGTTGCCGGGAACTCCGGCGAGTTTGGCCCCGCCTCCCGCCGCCACGGTCGAGCCCGTGCAGGCCACGCCCTCCCCGCTGGCTCTCTTCTCCACCTTCACCCGGACCGTCTGGAGGCTCAGGGCGGATGGAGGCGGCAGGTCGCCCAAGTCCTTCAAAAACAGCAACAACAAAAAAAGCAAACGAGGTTTCGAGATTATTCTTCATTACAAACACAATCGTCAAAATGTCTGAACAGATTTCTTTATCTTTAGACGTTTTTTTTTAACTAAAATAAAAGTTTTTTTTTTTTTTTAAACATAAAAAAAGTGTCACCTTTTCGTCCGTGTCCAGGAGGAACCGCAGCAGCTGGTGGTCCTGCGGTTCTCTGGATCCGGCCTTGGGAGGTGCCGTGCCCGCCGCCGGGCTGACGGGCGGCTCCCTCTTGATCTCGAAGTCGCTCCTGCTCGCGCCGTCCTCGGCGGAGCCGTCGTTGGGGCTGCTGTCCTGGAGCAGCCGGTGCAGGATCTTGTGCCGCTCCGTCAGGCTGCTGTGCGAGGCCGGGCACTGGGGGGCGGGGGAAGGGTTCGGGGGGTGAGGTGACGCGGTGCTGTTGAAGTGGACGCCGATGCCGTTCGTCTCCGGCCCGTCGCTTTCCAGCAGCTGATTGAGTCGGGGGTTCCCCGGCCGCGAGGCGGAGGCGAGGGGGGCTTTGTCGGAGTCCTCTCCCCCTTCGTCCCCCCCTCCTCCTCCTCCTCCTCCTCCTCCCTCCGGGGAGTTCGCCGACGGAGGCCGAGCGGAGGAGCCGGCGGGCGCGCTGGCTTGTCTCTGCAGGATGGGGGAGAACGGCGGGAAAGACGCCGCCTGTCCGCCGCTCGCGCTGCCTTTAGCGTCCCCGACGGGCTGCTGCCTGTTGAGGCCGCCGCCACCGCCGCCGCCGCTCGGCGCCCCCGCCGGGGAATGGAGGCCCGGCGCGGAGGGAGAGAAGGGGTTCCCCGGCACCCGAGGGCTGCCCCCCGACCCGGGGCTCGCCCGCGGCATCCTGGGCGACATGAACGAGGTAGGGGTGGCTGTGAGTGGGCCGCTCAGAGGAGACGGACAGTTCGTCCGGTTGGGCGTCAGGTAGCCCGCCGGCGTGGCCGGGTTGTGTCCGTGGGGGGAGGCGTTGCTGTTGAGGCCCGGGGCCGAGTTGCCGCCGGGGGGGAGGGAAGGGGAGCGGGAGGGAGTCTGGGCGATGCCGCCGAGGGTCGGTGGAAGGCTGGGGTTAGTGTTTTCCTGAGAGCTAGCAGTGTTGTGTTCCCTGGGAGGAGGAGAGGAGGACGACAACAGATAACCGGTCCATCATCCAGGAAAACACGATCACGTCTGCACCGACGGAGTAACCGTAACAACCGCAGGTGGATCTCCCGCGCTTCTTCTCTTTAATCAGCGGAAGACTAGAAAGATAATAACTGTTTTCCTCTTCTGCGTCACGAGCGTTAAATTTGATTTATTTACTCGTGATTTCGTAACTTAAAAAACAAAACGAACACGACAAAAGGAAGCTTAAAAATGACAACTTCTGACCAATCTTGGTTTTCTTAAGACTTGTCGGGACGTCGCAGTGAATGGGCATAACCGGGACGCCCTTAAAAACACACCAGGGATATTCATACGCGTGTTCAACTGTGACTCTTCAGCGTGCAACAAAGCCCACGTGCACACGTTAGAGGATTAAAACTATTTTAAATATCCGATTCCCCCGTTTTAAGCGGTCGTATAGATCGTGTATCTCAGGTCAAAAATATCAAGTCATCTGCATACGATCGCGTACGAACTGTTAAACTGAGAGTTTTTATTTTGCAGTTTTACAATCAGTCCTGTGTGTGTGTGTGTGTGTGTGTGTGTGTGTGTGTGTGTGTGTGTGTGTGTGTGTGTAGTACCTGTCAATAGTGTGAATGCCCATGATGAAGGGCTGTACGTCAGGGTTGGGGGGGGCAGCAGAACTTGCAGCGGGTCTGAGCGCTGAGGTGGGTGCCATCGCTTAACGTGAAGTAGTAGAGCGGGCTGATGGCGGTGCCGTGGGTCATCACTGTAGGGAAGAGCGAGACACGCCACACGCAACACGCCACACGCAACACGCAACACGCCACATGCAACACGCACAGAGAAAGAAAGAGGTAAACAGGGTTTAGACTTTGGCCTCATCTCCTTGTTTGTTTTCTGCCCCCCCCCCCCCACTTTTGTTTTTTCTTCCCTCTTCCCACATGTATCCGGGCTTAAAGAGCCCCGCCCCCTCGATCCCCTCCCCCTCCCCCTCCCCCTCCTAAGGCTTTAATGATACTTTTTTTTTTTTTTTTTTTGCTGGCAGGAGCTGTACGATAATTGATTACAGTTAGGGTAACTCAATTTCGGTCCGTCTTCCCTTCATCCTATTATCGTTTTATACCGGCGCTAACGACGTTAGCGATGTCTCGCGTTCACTTCGCTCCGTCCTGCTGCACATACGTGACAAGAGGTGGACGTATTCATGTATGTCTTTGTTTTCAGGAGCATTGAAACAGCTATACTCAAAGTAGTTCAGTTTATTTCAACTTTGAATAGACGGCGACGAATTTCAAGATGTAGTTGACAGCTGATAATTCTGCCCGGAAGCAAATGTGACTGTTTCAACCCAATTAACAGCTTCTGAATCGCAGACTGGATATAAAAACATTTCGTAGCTTACGCTGCAATACCACCGAGTGCAGCTAGAGGGTGTTTCCGAAAAAAACATCCACAGACTCCCCTATTCAACTCGTCCTATGAAAATTGAAGACAAAAGTTATTTCAGTGTTGTTCGTGAAAGTCGCCCTTTTTAAAAAAAATTTTTTTATTCGTTTTCTGGCGGTCAGTCATTAATTAGAAAATAAACCGCAAAAGGTCTGGTTTTTGGGGGCGTGTCTGTTTAATTACGGCTATCGGAGGGCGGGATTTAGTATCGCCGGGTCTCCAATCAGATCGATCCACCGCTCGCTCCTCCCCCGCCCCGCTCGTCCATATATGGTCACTTCCTGCTTCCAAAACCGCCCCAAACTAGCAAAGATGGCATCGGACCAAATCCGCACTCGATGCTTCGTAACGACCGTCCACAAACCGACGGGTGACGGTAACGGTCGGTTGCCCCGCTCTGCATCTGAAACATGATGATTTAGTCTTTTTCCGACGCAATTAATGAATTAAGTTGATCTTTTTGCGTTTTGATCTGTTAAGTCGATCAAAAATGAAAAATAACTTGAAGACTCGGGCTCTCACAAACTCATTTTTCTATTTTCAGACATTTTACGGAGCAAACAATGAATCTATTGATCGACTCATTGTTGGTCGCGGCCCTTTCGCTGCAGCTCGACGCCGCTTGTCCTTTCACGCCTTCACAAATCTCCGCTGCTGCTTTCTGCTCTGCAAATCTGCCGACGCGGCACAGCGTCTCTGAACGAGGCGATTGGAGCAAAGTTAGTTTGAAAAAGTCACCGCTATTGTTCTTACTGTGATGGCATCGACGTGGAGCAGGAGAAACTCTCGGTAACCATGGCGAAAAGCCGGCGGAGAACGCGTGGAAGGCACTTACCCTCGTGGAGCAGCTTCTTGGCGTGGGAGGGCTCTTTGCCCTGCGGCTGAAAGAACGCGTAGATGCACTTCCTGACCAGGTCCTCCCAGCCAGGCCGGCCTGTCGCTCGCAAAGCACTGGTTTCTATGGAGATGATCTTCCCTGGATGAGAGAGCACCGAACACACACACACACACACACACACACACACACACACACACACACACACACACACACACACACACACACACACACACACACACACATACCAGCAATCAGCCTTGCACTGATTTCAACAACTGTAACATAACTGGGATTGTTGTAAAGTATTTTTTGCGCTCCGAAACGTCCCACGCACGACTTGTCAAAAATGACGGGGAGGACTATAATTAGCATTTCCCAGCATGCCGTCTTCCCTTTGTAACGTTTGGAGGATGAAGCGACCGAATTGGAAACGACTAAGCGATCTAAGCGTCTAAATATGATATATTTCTATTAAAAACAGGCAGTTTTCAAACATAAATCACAAATAAACAAAAACACAAAAATTAAGACCCTCGTTGGTTTCTAAAATGCTTATTCATTTTTGATTGGTATCGGATTTCTGGTTTACTCGGATATAAATGCATCACACGGAAATAATAAAATAAATGTGCCAAGTTATGTTTTCTGTGTGTGTGTAGAAAACAACACGACTTTCCTGTAATGTAACCCATCGATTTCTACGACTTTCTGAACTCCTCCGATTAAACCCGTGTGTGTGTGTGTGTGTGTGTGTGTGTGTGTGTTTACCTGTGGGGTCCTGCTTCGTGATAAAAGACTCGGTGCTGACTGGCTGGGTGCGCGGCATCCGGCAGGCGATGCAGATCAGGCAGGTCTGCAGGTCTAAAGCAACAAGAGGACACGAGTGGTGAGATTTGTGTGTGTGTGTGTGTGTGTGTGTGTGTGTGTGTGTGTTTATATCGTTGACCAAAGTTAAAAAGCTAAAAAAAGACCAACGTGAAATCAGACTTGAGGTAAGCCATTGATTTTGGGCACAGTGTCATCAAGAAATAAAGTTTTAATGGAGATAAAAAAAAAAAAGAAAAAAAAAAAAAGAATTTTTCTCAAACGCAGGTTGAAAAAAACAACAACAAAAAAAACCAACTCAAAAATAACATTTCTGACCATAATTATTTTTCTATTTTTGTTTATCTGAGCACTGAAATGTGTTCAGTTGGCCGTCAATCATATTTGTGACAACGGAGGCTGAGAGTTCAAAATTCTTTGCTCCAACTTTCTTTCAAAGACAGAAGGATCCACTCGACACACACGAGGACCGCAATGATCCTCAAGGCCGGTTCTTATCAAAATGATTAAAAGCATGCAGAGCTCTGACATGTGGGAACGACACCTGAGCTATCCATCAAGGCCACCGCACACACGACTCCACAGGATATCAAGCGCTGTCGCACCACTCGGTGCTCGGGCCCTGATAAAAATTCCTTGAAAAACAATAGGGGCTTTCGCACCACTCGGTGCTCGGGCCCTGATAAAAATGCCTTGACAAACAATAGGGGCTTTCGCACCACTCGGTGCTCGGGCCCTGATAAAAATGCCTTGACAAACAATAGGGGCTTTCGCACCACTCGGTGCTCGGGCCCTGATAAAAATTCCTTGAAAAACTCAGTGTGTGTGTGCGTACCGTCTCCCTCCTCCTGCACGGCCCGCGGCTGCGACACGGTGAAACACTGCATGATCTCGTACTGCTGCCGGGCCTCCTGGTTCTCCGAGTCGGCCTCGTCCGGCGGCCTCTTCAGCATGCGACAGTTGAAGGTGTGGCTGTTCCTGCGGCCGGGCTCCTGCGGCCACGGCACGCCGTTCACTAAAAACAAACCAAGAGGAAGTCGGTAATCGATGGAGGAGCCTCGTTCACAAAAGTGCCTCGAAGTCTGGCGCAAAATCACCGCCGAGGGGGTCGAACAAGCAGAATACATTTAACTGTACATGCAGGACATGATAAGAGGAGCCGCTGTGTTCTGAATATTTACCCCGACGACTGAGTAACTTCAAACTGCTTAATGTCTTGTTTTTGGAGGCTAAAACGTTCTTGGAAGACGCAAACAACATGTGGCTGAAAGGGACGTCTTTACACTTTGCACTTGAAAGGATAAGTTACTTCACGAACAGCAAAAGGGCGAACTTTTGGAAAATTTAGATTCTCTCTTTTGCAATTTTTTTTTACCATAATAAGATATAATACAACGTATGCACCGAGCTAAATGCTTTTAGTGCTACTGCTTCTTTTTTTTTTCCATTTAGTTTCAATTATTTTTTTATTTATCAAGTCATTTATTCCATTTTATTTTGTAATCATAATTTTATTTTATCATTTAATTTTTTTTTTTTTTTGCTGGTTGTAGACTTGAGTTTAGCTGCTTGTTATTTGAGTTTAGCTGGTTGTCAGCATCATTAGCTGCTTGTTAACTTGAGTTTAGCTGCTTGTGTTGCGGAATTAGCTGTTTGTTAGCTTTGCAAAAAAATAATACTCTAAAGAAATACTCCAAGAATATTTCAAGTGTTGACAACTTCACTGAGAAAAGCCGACATCCATTTCGGTCCTTCTGTGAAAACCTATTTTGAAAAATCTGTCTCTGATATATATATATATATATATATATATATATAAAAAGAGCTCTGACTGATGCCGAATTAAAATGGATTACAAAAATCAACAGAACGTACAACCGTTCAACCTTGTTGCCTACCGTTATCTTTTGTCCTCTTGCAACCACCCCTGCCCCCCAACCTCCCCCGCGCCCTCCCATCGGTCCCCCGAAACCATTTTCATAATAATCTCTGCTCAAGGTTGTAGCTTTAAAAAAAACAAAAAACAAATAACATTCTCACAGCGAAGAAAAAAAAAAGAAAAGTCATTGTTTTCGTCGCTTGTCAAACTCGCCCACGCGTTTTACACCACTTCCCGGCGCGACACTAAAACTCTTCATTCCTACGTTTCTCCTCCTCACGGCTCTTAAAATTTGCAATTATCTGTGTACAGATTCTGCTGCCAAAACCCATCTCATCTCACTTTTTTTTTTAATCGCCTCCCCTTAATGGCTTTCTTTGGCATGGATACTGTCAAATGTGAAGATACTGAAAATGTAATTACCAAAATATCTTTAAAGAATAATAGCTACTGGCATCCGAGAGGCCGGAACGTAAAGTATTTAACAAGACGGCAGACTTTTTTCTTTTTTTTAATCCCGTCTCACCCAGGCTTTTGGGCAGCAGATTGCGGACGAACTCGTTGTGGTCTCCCACGTGGAGGATGCTGTAGACGCTGGAGGTCATCAGCTCCTCCTGGGTGTATCCGAGGTAACTCGTCACGTTCTCGGAGATGAAGACGATGCGGCCCTCCCGGTTGACGACGAAGAAGAAGCCGTCGAGGGCCTTCAGTGAAGGGGGACAGAAAAAAAAAAAAAAAAAAAAAAAGACGGGAGAAACGACAAGAGAGGAAGAGGATTGAAATAAAGGTCCCGATTGTAACGTCCAAGGAGGCGGTGATGGGGGATGAAATGCTGTGTGTGTGTGTGTGTGTGTGTGTGTGTGTGTGTGTGTGTGTGTGTGTGTGTGTGTGTGTTGTTTACCTCTAGCAGCATGGGTCCCAGCGCCTCCTTCTCCACCAGCCCCTGGCTACTGGAGGAGATGTCGCTCTTCTGCACCTCGTCGTCCGGAGAGAGAAGAGCTGCTTTTTCTGTCGAGAGGAAACAAAAACACAAGTCAGAAAAAAATCTGCGCACGCACACACACACACACACGCACACAATGTAGTGTAAAACTTATCTTATTGCAAAACATAGCCATTGTACAAAACGTAGAAATCAGTCCCTTCAGGATTTTGCTGAGTTGGGGTTTTTTTTTGTGATTGTTGCGATCAAAAATTTGCTTGATTTTGCAGTTGATTTTCTCCACAAAAAAAAAATTTGCAAATTTTTGGTGCATAAAATTGCAGGAATTCAAAAAAGTTACAAATTCAAACAGAATTTTTTTTTTTTTTTTTTAAGCACTTACCTGCTAAAAGAATAAATATGTAATCACTTCCTTTGTTGATAATCAAATGATGTGTGTGTGTGTGTGTGTGTGTGTGTGTGTGTTCCCCTCACCCTGCTCACGCCGTTTGATCTGCTGGATTTGGTCCACGGTGCTCTTGAGGATGTGGCACTTGTCGGGCATGACGCTGAGACTGGCAATGTCGCCCATGTTGGACGACAGCAGCTCGGCCAGCTCCTCGATGTAGCGGCACTCCAGCTCCCGCCGCCGCTTCTCCAGACTGCCGAGCACACGAAGACCGAACGTCACATTCACGGCGAAAACAAAAGACGCGACCTCAAAATTTCAACGATGCACCCGCAGGTTTTTCGTCAACATTTGTTTTTCTCTCAATTTATCGTCATATCGTTGGATTTTTCAAAACAAAAGTGTTTTTCTTCGATTAGCTTTAACGGTCCAAATGCCAAAAGCTATTCCCGGCAATTTACTGCGATGTGAGACGTAAAATAAAAGCTGCAAATCTTCACATCAGCTCTCGACAACATTTAAATGATCAATATCAATAGACTTGACCACAGGAAATACATCATTTGCTGTTCAGCATTCTGGCACATTATATTTATATATATATATTTATTTATACACTTATAAATAATAATAATATAATATATTTATACACTTATATTTATTTATTTATACACTTATAAATATATATATAAAAAAAACAAAAACACAATTAATAAAACAAAAAATAACAGCAATGAATTATATGAAACTGAATATAGCCTTTGTTATAACATAATTTTAACACACCAACAAAAGATCAATGGACCACAATTGTAGAAGAAATCCACACAAATGGAAAAAACTAAATGTGTAATGAGATAAAAAAAAAAAAAAAAAAGCACAACTGGACGGGAAGTGGAGAGGAATTGAACATCCCGGGATGTTTACGAGTTATATTATAAGTTTTTGTAAAAGTTATTGTTGTGTTCTTCTGCTTTGAAAGAATAAATAAAGATTTAAGTGGGGGAAAAAAAAACAAAACAGTCATATTTACACTTCTTATCAATGCTTCATAAACAACTAATGGTTTTAAATGAATGTTGATAAAAAAGTTTACAAAAATAAAAACTGTTTCCAAAATAGTGATTAAATATGAATAAGTTGAACACGAGTACAAAAAAAACCCAAAAACTGAACTCATTCTTTTAAGTCTCTTCAGACTCTTCGACTTCAGCTGCCGTCGATACACTTTCAGACTGACGAGTAACAGCGAGGTATGTGGTAAACACGAAAAAAAAAAGTGTGTGTGTGTGTGTGTGTGTGTGTGTGTGTGTGTGTGTGTGTAACGACAACAGGCAAAAAAAAAAAAGAAGAAGAAAAAAAAAAAAAAAAAAAAAAAAAAGTAGGTCAGTGCATTGGCCAGCTCGAACACACAGGCGTGGTGACCGAGGGAGGGAGGGAGGGGTGAGGAGGAGGGGGGAGGGAGCTGCTGTGTGAAAATACACAGGTCAGTTGCTGTGTGTGTGTGTGTGTGTGTGTGTGTGTGTGTGTGTGTGTGTGTGTGTGTGTGTGTGTGTGTGTGTGTGTGTGTGTGTGTGTGTGTGTGTGTAGTCGCTGGAGAAATGCTAGCCGGGGCTGGTACATCAGCTTACATCAGTTATCGGGTCCTTATAGACTCGCACACACTGAGGAACATTCATCCCTCCTCTAAAACCTTCCCCCTGACCTGAAACTCCATTTTATACTTAAACCTGAAGCCATTTTTTTTTTTTAAACAGATTTACAGAATGTTCTTCTTCCCTATGAAGCTGCAGAAGATTTTAAAACTTAAGCTCAAGGGACAAGTGGTTTACACTTATAAATATGTAAATATACTGCACGCCTTTTTGTTAACATCCACGGCTTCAATCTGATGTGAAAAGTTAAAAGCGTCGGCCAAAGATGATTAGAGCTCGTCGAGCGGTTAATGGCCGTGCCCAATTTCACGCCGATCAATCCGCTCGCGGGCGGGAATCTTTCACTCCGAAAGCACGAACGTTAACCGAACTCGTTAGGATTCGTCGGTTGTGGATTAAGGTGAGAACCAAAGTGGCGGCCGTTGACTGACCGTTACATTACATAACGGTCTAACATCTAAAAAGCACTGAATATGACTTAATTCGTCATTTAGGCACAATATCTACTTTAATATAAACTTTTTATGACTCACCTTTTGCCCAAATACAATCAAACTCACCTTTCTGAGAGTTTTAATTGTACGTTTTTTATTTGTTTTATTTTTGCTCTACTAATGAAATGTATGTCAGTGTTGCAACAACATCAACAACCAAATAAAAAAACAAAACAAACAAACAAACACGTTACCTTTGCCCCGAGGTGTCGCATGGCGAGCCCTTCCTCTTGCGTGACTCCGGCGTGGCGGGGTCCAGGGGGCTTTCCCCTACAGCACTCATTTTCAGCTTCAACTGACCTGCGGAAGTAAAAAAAATAAAATAAAATACACTTTAATCTTCCATTCAGACCTATTTTTTTTGGTGATATAGTCAGATATAAGATATATAAACAATTTCTTTTCATTTTAAGTGAAGTTTCATTTTTTTGTTTGTTTTTTAAAGCCTGTGATTGAGAACACGGGTTCAAACATGTTTTCAGTGCATTCGAACAAAAAAGCAGAATGAGAACAGATTGTGTTTTTGTTCGTCAACGCTATTCACAAAAAAACAACAACAACAACAACAAAAAAACATAATAGCAACCTTTTAAAAATACTATTTCTATTAAAAAAAAAGCATTTCATTTGAAGGCGTGTAGTCGGCCGGCCCTCGAAAAAAGTAAAAAAAAAAAAATACAATAAAATAGAAATCACAACAGCAACACCAAATGCAGTCAGGTACCGTAGCAGTCGCAATACATACCTGTAAATACGCATGATAATATTCTGTATAACTTAGTAAAAGCAGTAAATATTAGTTCTTTATAGCACCTTGACATAATTAAAAACAAAAGAATCACTCCCCATTTTTGACATGTTCACTGATTTCAAAGCACGCCGACAACGTTGTAATCGAAATTACATGTAAAAACGTTGATTCTTCAATGAAAACGTATTTCCTTTCCAGTGATATCCAGTAAATTCCAGTACGGTCGGTGCCAAGATATCTGCAAAACAAAACCGTAGATCTGGAGCAGTTTTTTTTTTTTTTTTTTCTCCCACTTGGTTTGAAAAACCTCACAAATATGTTGCCTTTTGTTTTGTTTTGTTGTTTCTTGTATTCCTGTTCAGCCCTCACACAATGGACTTATTCTTTATCTGCAAAAGTCTACAGTCGGCATCTCTACCTCTCTCTCTCTCTCTCTCTGCATCAGGATGGTCGCCGTGGCAACAGAGAAGCAACAATTGCCGGAGCAGAGGAGTTGACGGTGGGAGGTGGGTTTCCTGCATGATCCATTACATTTTCTTTTTTAAATGCCTTCAGAAGAAGAGGACTGTAATACTCTCAGTAAACAGATGGAAGCTGTAAGCTGAAAACCACAAAAATGACCAGCAATAAAAAGAAAAACACAAGAATATGAATCGATTTATCATGTTGAGGAATGTTTACAAAAAAAAATTAAAAAAAATGTTAATACCATTTTTTTTTTATCATCGAGTGTGTTTTGTTTGTAAGAGACGCTGATAATCAGCTTTTCATTCAACTGGAGCTGTAAAAACTTTCACGACTATGGAGGACCCAAAAAAAAAAAGAAAAAAAAAGAAATGCCGACACGACAAAAAGATGACCTCAAACCTCTTTCATCTGCAAAACATCCACGTTGTTGTTATCTAAATAAAAATTAAAAAACACCACACACACACAGCACTTAAAAAAAATAAAAAGAAAGAAAGATCCATCCGCCACAGTGAGGAATGGGAGCACTGTTGCGCATCAAGCACTCGATGAAAATACAAATTAAGCCTCGTTTTCCGAAAGGCCGAGTTCGGTATTTGTTTATTATAAAAAGCCGGAGCTACAAGGATGACGAAGGGCTCTTATTTTTATTTGATTAAACGGAGTAAACATGTTCTTTTCAGGAAACCAAAACACTTAAAAAACAAATTAGGTGACGCAGACGTTGCTGAAAACCGACGTTTCTCAGCATGGTAGCGATACTTGGTTATTGTTTTATTAATAAAACTATCTCCATCCATTTATCGTCGGTAACCCACTTTATCCAAGTCGGTCACGGGGCCGACGAAGAAAGACGAAACGGAAACAAAACACGCCGACAAACACCGTTACGAAGCCTGGAGCCATCTTTGCTAGTTCGGAGCAGGAAGTGACCATATTTGGGACGAGCTGGGAGGGGGGCGGGGGGGGGGGGATCGGAAACCCCGACGATACTAATTAGTAACGAACTAATAAGAAGGAGCGACTTCAGCTAACAACACCGAGATACCTCGTGGAGAAATTTTATTGACTGAGAATTACATGAGAGAAGTTGAATGGGAGTCAATGGAGCCGGAGGCTTTTTTTGGGGGGGGGGGGGGCTCAAGTGGCACTCGGTGGTATTGCAGCTTCGGGACTCATTTTTCAAGCCCGGAAGCTACAAACACTTTTATATACACTATAGTTCGCACATTACTTTGCTGAATATAAACACGTTTGCATGTTTGTTTTTTTCTGATTTTTTTTTTTGAGGCCACAACTTATATTTCTATGAAATACATCAACACAACGAACGGCAAGAGAACACAAAAGATAAAAGTAATTGCTTCTGTACGTTGCACCGCTCTGCACTCTCTAACCCCGTATAGAGATGTCCTTTCCTACACCACATTAATGTCTTTATTTATATAGGCAATATATATATATTTATTTATTTATTTTAAATTTATTTTTAAATATCAATATCCAGTATTTACACCATTTACTTCCAGTTAAGTGTGAACTCTAACACGCTTGGAGAAACACTCAGCAGCCCACAAACACACAAACAGGCTGGAAGTCCTCACAACCAACTGCAGGTGGAATAATGGCTGTTAAGTACTACTAGTATGACTCCTAGTACTACCACTACTACTACTACCACTCCTAGTACTACTAATAGCACTACTGCTACTTCAAGTCAAACTGTGCAGGAGCCTAAATAATGTATTATCATAACGCGTCCCTGTAATAAACCGGTCAGCTCCATTAAGAAGAACATTTACACACGATCTGCTTTAACGGTTTTTACTCATCAACACACTCATATATGCAATTATGACCTTTTTCGACTGCAAAAACAACAACAGCGCACACACACACACACACACACACACAGCTCACAAAGCATTAATGCATATGCAATACACCCAGGCTATTACTGAACGGCCCGTCAGTTGCTCACAGCGGCACATTAACAGCTGACATCCTGTTTTATTATTATTATTATTATTATTATTATTATTATAGACATGTGACCCGAGACGGTCGTAATCAGCTGCAGTGTCGCAACACCTTCACGCGTATCGCCGGCGTTGCGGTGGAAACAGAAAAGGATAAAACTGTAAGCCCCCCCCCACACACACACCTGTAAGACCAGGTCCTGCCCCCTTCTGACCTCCCCTCCTCCCCCCCCTCATCCCCCTCACAGCCCCTCCTGGCTCTCTCTCTCTCTCTCTCTCTCTCTCTATGCGTGATGTACGGCGGCGGACGATCGAGCCTTCGGTCGCCAAAGAGGAAGAAGGGAAAGACAAAAAAACAAAATAAAAAACACGGCGGCGAATCGAGAGCCAGACCTTTCGAGAAATTCAGTCCGCTGCCTCGGCGGGCTCCCCATCACAGCACACGCCTGCCGTCTCCGTGTCCCCGAGGTTTGTCTTTTTTCTCCCTCAGAGCCTCCCCCCCCCTCCTCCCCCTCCTCCTCCTTCGCTCGCTCGCTCTCATACTGCAAGCTGGCTTAACACACACACACACACACACACACACACACACACACACACACACACACACACACTCTCAACAGCAGCAATGTATGGCTTGCAAGAGGAGGTGGGTGGATGGGGGGGGGATGAGGGGGGAGGAGGGGAGAGACCACCAGGTGGAGAGTGATAGGGAGCGAGGGTTGTGGATTAGAGGTAAAGAAGTGTGTGTGGTGGTGGAGGTGGGGGGGGGGGGGGGGGGGGGGGGGGGGGCAAAATAAACAAGGGAAGACATCGTCTTGACAGAAATTCATAGTAATAAAACACAAAGAACCTTTTTTTTTTTTTATCATTTAGGTTTCTTCAAGAAACTTGTTTTTTTGTTTTTTGGTATCCTGGTATAAATGTGAGTTTCTTGGACCTGGTGTAACATTAATAGGGTAAAAAAAAAAAAAAAAATCCAGGATCTCACCCCCCCCCCCTTTTTTTTAAATCCATTTTCATGACTTTATCTCTGTCGTAAAATATGCCGGATATTCCAGGAATGCCATTTACACAGTGGGGAGCCACGAATGTGGAGTATTGACTGTATAAACAAACATTAACAGCAAAAAGGCTAATAAATCATATCTGGGAATTTAACACAAATGTACTTATAATACCGTGTAAGTAGATTATAATTTTTTTTTATTTTATTACCGTGATAAACATTATCTTTCACATGAGATCCCCACACTGCTCCCACACACACACACACACACACACACAAAGCGTGAGCACCCCTCTCTGCTGGGCCGAGTTGGTACGGCCCATGTGAAGCTGCTCAGTCACTGTTGCTAAGGCCCACCCCTCCAGAATATAGGACATGACCAGAGAATGTACACAGCTTCAGTCAAGCAGGGCTGTGGTGCACCCGGTGCCTCGTCCATTCATCCATTCATGTTACGTGAACTGTGCCCGAAGCAAACGATCTCCAGTGTTAAGTGTTCACTTCACTTACAAAAACCCCCAAAGTGCGTCTCAACGACTCAAAACATCACCAACTATTGCTCACGAATCAAAATATTTGATTATCCGTGTTTCTTCCTTTTGCTTTTTTTTTTTGCGTTCCTAATCGATTGTAAAAACGAGCAGAAAAATGTCGCGGTGTTGAAACGAATGTTACGACCTTCACTTCTTTTTTCTTACGTGGAAGACACGTTTTTTTTTTTTTTTTTTTTTAAATTACAGTGGTGTGAAAAAGTGTTTGCCCCCTAAACCTAATAACTGGTTGGGCCACCTTTTAGCAGCAACAACTGCAATCAAGCGTTTGCGATAACTTGCAATGAGTCTTTTCCAGCTGTGGAGGAATTTTGGCCGACTCATCTTTCCAGAGTTGTTGTAATTCAGCCACATTGGAGGGTTTTCCAGCACCAACCTCCTTTTTAAGGTCGTGCCACAGCATCTCAATAGGATTCAGGTCAGGACTTTGACTAGGCCACTCCAAAGTCTTCATTTTGTTTTTCTTCAGCCATTCAGAGGTGGACTTGCTGGTGTGTTTTGGATCATTGTCCTGCTGCAGAACCCAAGTTGGCTTCAGCTTGAGGTCACGAACAGATGGCCGGACGTTCTCCTTCAGGATTTCTTGGTAGACAGTAGAATTCATGGTTCCATTTATCACAGCAAGTCTTCCAGGTCCTGAAGCAGCAGAACAGCCCCAGACCGTCACACTACCACCACCATATTTTACTGTTGGTATGATGTTCTTGTTCTGAAATGTGGTGTTACTTTTACGCCAGATGTAACGGGACACACACCTTCCAAAAAGTTCAACTTTTGTGTCGTCGGTCCACAGAGTATTTTCCCAAAAGTCTCGGGGATCATCAAGATGTTTTCTGGTAAAAATGAGACGAGCCTTAATGCTCTTTTTGCTCAGCGGTGGTTTTGGTCTTGGAACTCTGCCATGCAGCCATTTCTGCCGAGTCTCTTTCTTATGGTGGAGTCATGAACACTGACCTTAACTGAGGCAAGTGAGGCCTGCAGTTCTTTGGATGTTGTTGTGGGGTCTTTTGTGACGTCTCGGATGAGTCGTCGCTGCTCTCTCGGGGTAATTTTGGTCGGCCGGCCACTCCTGGGAAGGTTCACCACTGTTCCATGTTTTCTCCATTTGTGGATAATGGTTCTCACTGTGGTTCTCTGGAGTCCCAAAGCTTTAGAAATGGCTTTATAACCTTTTCCAGACTGATGGATCTCAATTACTTTCTTTCTCATTTGTTCCTGAATTTCTCTGGATCTCAGCATGATGTCTATCTTTTGGTCGACTTCACTTTGTCAGGCAGGTCCTATTGAAGTGATTTCTTGATTGAGAACAGGTGTGGCAGTAATCAGGCCTGGGTGTGGCTCGAGAAATTGAACTCAGGTGTGATAAACCACAGTTAAGTTATGTTTAACATAACAGGAGTGGGCAAACACTTTTTCACACAGGGCCGTGTGGGTTTGGATTGTTTTTTCTCCCTTAATAATAAAAACCTTCATTTAAAAACTGCATTTTGTGTTTACTTGTGTTATCTTTGACTAATATTTAAATTTGTTTGATGATCTGAAACATTTAAGTGTGACAGACATGCAAAAAAATAAGAAATCAGGAAGGGTGCAAACACTTTTTCACACCACTGTATGTAATTAATGACAGGATTATAGTTTCTTTCTGCCTATTTCTGCCTTCATTTTCTGTTTGCCTTTAATACCTGGTTTTCATACTGTGACGTTAACAGTAACAAAAAGCAGCCTTGAACATTTTTTTAAAAAGAATGTGAATGTTAATAGATAATCAGGTAAAAAGCGACCAAGCTTGTGGTCCTTTAAAGAGCCCCCTTTGCTTCTCACCCTGGTAGGATCCAGGTCCATTGTTTCCCACTGTGTAAAGTTGTACCGAGTACAACCCCCCCCCACCCCCCCCTCCCACCTCCCTCACCGCCCCCTTCCCCCCCAATCCAGGATGTTTACCAAGAGTAAGAAATAACCTTGGGACTTGCACACGAGACTCCGCAGACACTACAACCGTTAAAGAGGACTGCTGCTGAGCCCACGGTCGTTTCCCCCCCAAAAAAGTACCTAGAAATCATAACGGCATGTAAAATCAAAACTGCAAAAATACATTCAAGTCCGTAAATATGTGGAAAAACTCCCGTCTGTTTGTGTTGAAATCTGAATCCTTACAACGGTGTCAAAATACATCGCTAAACACAAACATATCAGTAAAATGAGATAATACTACTAAAACGTGACATCATGTCCGCAAGCCAGTCTGTGGGGGTTAAATAGTTATTAATTTAACTATGTGGAAAAACCTTCTAAAAAAAAATGCAGCTGTTTTCCCCCTCAAGACCTCATTTTTATAGTTTGTTTTTTGTCGTAGGATAAAAAGTTTTTTTTTTTTTTTTTTTAAATCGTCCTTTTTCAATGCAAATCTCGACGCAACTACAAATTGCCCTGCAGAAAAACAACAAAAGGGAGCAAAAAGTAACGACCCAGAGATCTGATCGGTCAACTGTACATTTGGAAACGTGGTCAAATCACCATGACAACACACCCGGCTCATAAATATCAGTCCGCCTTCTCAATGGAAATATATAATTGGAATTGAATTTCACATACTGTGCAATATAATGTTGTTTTTACTTGTTATAGGTCTATTAAATGACCCATTTGGTGAAATCGGGTCTATTTTTGTCCTTTTTTTTTTTGTTGTCGCTCGCTAGCTGGACCGGCTTGGTTTTTAACACAACACAGTGCTAAAATCTTAAAAATACACGAGTCCATCGATATCTTTTTTTTCAGCAGATATCTTACTTACAACCAGACTGAGGTAGCTGAGCAGTTTCGTGTTTCTATGTGCTGTAATTTATTCAGTTTGAGAAAAACAATCTTTTTTGAAAGCGGAAAAAAATCAAATATAAAAAAAAACAAAAAACGGACTATAAAATCCCCTCTGTTGCTACGGTTGTCGCTAAGGGGTCCGCCTACTTCCTGGAGTAGCAAAACACTGCGTACGTTACATAAAGACTCCACTGACGTGTTTTCCAGTTCTTAGTCGTACCCCGGTGCGTTGCCATGGAAACGGATATCGCGCAAACAAAAAGTTGTATATTTGGAGAGCGATATTGACCCCCCCCCCCACAATATGAACAACATTTTAGACTGTCTGACAAAGTTATCTCGGGGGTAAAACTAAAGCCAAAAAAACTAAACCGATTCTACGTAAGTATAATACCTGAAATATGAAATCCTTTCAGCTGCAACGTGGTGCACATTTTAAGTCCAAATTTTCCAGCTCAATGCAGCTCCCCCGCCCCCCGGTTCACCTCTACCTCCGCCATCCCACAAACATTAACCCTCGAAACAATCCACAAGCTAAAATAATAAGAAAATAAAACATGTCTTCCGGTCAATAAATTAAAAAAAAAAAAAAAAAAAAAAAAAATATTGTATGAATATTCAGCCAGAATCAGTGTTGCGCAATATATCTTGGTTTCTACCACACACAAAAATAGACGCACGATAGGCGTGTACAAGAAGTACACAGCTGGACTGTACTTACTTGATCTAGGGCTTCAGTAGGGGAGTCATGTGGCGGCTGTGGTGGCCTCGTCCAGGGGCTCCGAGCAAAGCTAAAGGGAAGGAGGAGGAGATCGGCCAACAGCTTCAAAGTAGAGGTGACGGCGGCGTTATGGCTCCACGGCCGCTCTGTCACACGGCACCATCCCAGGTGCAGGGAGAAGCCGGCCGGCCTCTGACTGCGACAGGAAAGAAAGAAAGGAAAAAATATCAAAATAAAAAAAAGTGGTAAGAAACACAACAGCGATATGAAATAACGCCGCCGATTTTTGTTTTGTTTGTGTTTTCTTTCTTTCCTTCTATCTAACCTTGTGCAAAATTGCGCCGTTGAGAGTTTGTTTTGTCACGGAGCTTTATACGATATATATATATATATATATATAAAAAAAAAGTGAAAATGAGTTCTATAAATGCAGATTAGCCCTTTTGAGACCCCTCGAACGCACCAACAGAAAAGATGAGATTTGTTTTTGGTACATTTTTCATGGTCCTTGAACTAAACCGTGCCACCGAACCATCAGGAGGAAATAAACGAATCTGGGCTTCAACACAAAAATCGCTTTTTTTTCTATAAGTCTGATTTTAATTTTTTTTTTTTTTTTTTTTTTTTTTTAAATGAACCATTTACACGATCCAGATTCTGTATAAAAAAAATTAATAAATAAAAATAAAACATTGCACTCCTTAGCACAACTAGGAAGCCTTGAATGACTCGGCTGACACCATAACGAAAAATTTCTATGCAGGCTGGAGCGCAGAGGAGATAAATCATCAAAGGAATTCAACTTGTGTAATTTCTTCTCTCATGATTTATGACATTATAACATTGTTATTCTGCACTAGAAGACAATTTTTTTTTTTTTTTTTTTTTTAGTTCTGCCTCCTTTCTAGCCATGACGGTGCTGTTTCTATAGAGATGCAGGACTTGCTGGTGCAGCGAATAATAAGTAGACCGTGGTGCAAACCGGACCATATTTCACTCCAGGAATATGGGCGTCGACCTCGGGTTCATTTGAACCAATCAGCATGCGCCGAAGAAGTCCTTGTCCAGGTGAGTACAAAAAAAAAAGAGCGACAGGTGCTTTACTGCATTTAAAAGAAGTGTTGGGTTGCGGGGGATAAAAATAGAGCTAGCTGAGCAGTTTAGCGTTTTATATGTTCTGTATTTATTCAGTTTGAGAAAAAAAAAACAAATCTCGAGATAGACAAGAAATCCTCTCTTGTTGCTAGGGTCGTTGCTAAGGAGGTCAGCCTACTTCCTTGGGAGTAGTAAAAACGTTGCGTACGCTACATAAGAGTCTAACGACGTGTTCCTCCCAGGTCTTAAGTCACACCCCAGGTGTTGCCATGGAAACGGAGAACAAAAAAACAAAAAAAAATAGTTGTATATATCTTGAGAGTGAACTGACCACCACAATATGAACAACATTTTGATTACAAATTTGAATTTAGGTTAGGTTAGGTTAGGTAGTTACTTTATTAATCCCTGAGGGGAATCTTTTTCGCTACAGCAGCATACAGGAAGCAATAGATAATATTTAGTCGGTAACTTTGTCGTATAATTGCAATATTACAATATATACACATGAAAAAAGGAAAATCAAATAAGATTATATTAAAAGGAAGAAGTAGTTGAACCCTGACTTTGTTTGTTTTGTCTTCTCCCATAAAAGTGTGTGTGTGTGTGTGTGTGTGTGGCTGACATCACTGTGAAAATGTAAACATTTGTTGCTTGAACGCTTGAGAAGAGGCACAGTACCCCAGTATCCACTTCAACAAACAGATTACACACGCACACACACACACACACACACACACATACACACACATTCATCTGGCCCTGATGGTTTTTTTTGTGACATGACATCAGTAGCTGCCACCAGCTGGCTGCTTGGCAGACAAAAACAAACAAACAAACAAACTGAGAGCAAACGACAAGTCTGCAAGCTAAAAAAAGTTTTTCTCGAATGGATGAAACCGTTTAAATTCACTGAGATAACCAGACACCTGAATCGAGAGAGTTCCCATAAAGTGGCAGCCAAACTATCCAAGATGTTTGTTTTTGTTGTTGTTTTTTTTTTTTTTACGAGATTGCAGCAAATGAAGCCAGTTGTTATCTCTGTTGATTTTAATATTGCATCACACAAAACATGTTTAAGTGCTTCGAATTAATGTGATACAAAATGCATTAAAAGTTTTAGTGCAGCACTTTTGTTTTATTTGGGCCCTATCGAAACTATTCCCACATAACGGTGATTACGCCGGTTAAATCTCTCCTAAATCTGGTGTCTGGTGTGACGATCATAAAAAGAATTCAATCGTGCCGAAACTTTTCTTAAAGACTTGGAAATATTATCTGACGAGGTTCAACCAGCAGCGACGTCACCCGTCAGTTTGGGAAACGGCCGTTAAGAAGGCTCGAGTTTCGGATTTCGTCCGGGGCCATCTTTGCTGGTTCGGCGCAGGAAGTGACCATATTTGGACGAGCTGGGGGGAGGAGCCAGCGGTGGATCTGATTCCGATCTGATCGGAAGCCAGACTGACAAAATTTTAACAATCTTTTAACAAGTAGTATTAAGAAACACGACGATACTACGTCCCCGCCCACCGATAAGACGTAACCTGACTGCATCACAGGCCTGTCAATCAAACAAGACACGCCCCCACAAAAACACAGGGGTCGGTCACTCCGTCTGGAGAGCCACCGAAAGAGAGATGAAGCGCTGAGTGATTTTCCTCATGGCGGCTGCATCATTCTGTTATACTTGCATCATAACTGCAAAAAAAAAAAAAAAAAAAAAAACAAGGGAGGGAGGGGGGTTAAAGTGCACTGTTTGTTATTTTAAAGCTGTTTCGTGCACTACAGAACACGTGAAGGATGTTTTTAAGAAGTCATTTTAAGTAAGTATTAAGTTTCAGCTTTTCAGCTGATGTTTTATCCATTTTTTTTCCCCCAGAAGTAAATTACCACCTTGTGACCGGAACAATAAAAAACAAAACAAAAAAAACCCAAAACAGAGCAACGAGGGTAACGTGACAAACTTGAACTTAATTTGATCCTTACTTCATACTTTTCAAATAAAAAAAATATCCGATAAATCTTTTAGAAACCACTCAGAAAACATTCAGATTTTAATTTCACTGGCCAGAAAAAAACAAAACATGATTAATAATCAATGTTTTAATCTGCAGGATTTCGGTCCACATTATTATTGCGATGCATCTAGAACACGACAGACCTGTCTGGCCTCGCGGCGGATGTCCGTCCTTCACCTCCGCAACACCGGCACAATAACAGGACCTTCGCAAGCGCTCGTGCATATTTGTCAAACGTACAAAAGCTACGAAAAGCAGAAGAGGTGAAGCCTTTTTTTTTTTTTTTTTTTTTTTCCCCCATCGGAGGAAGACGCCCTCCTCCGTCTGTCCTTCGGCGTCTCGGCCTGCATTCGACCCGGTAGATGCCGGCTTGTTTGGGAACGCCGCGGCGGTTCTTTAACGCCTCATCTATCAATGCTTGTAAATAAATTCAAGGACTATGTGACGAATGGTGCAGATGGGGGGTGGTGGTGGTGGTGGTGGTGGTGGGGGGGGGGGGGTCGTACGGGAGAGAGCGCGTTATCAGCTGTAAGAAGGTCAGCGAGAGAGTTCGAATCCAGACGGTCGTTAAGTCACATGCCGTAGGAACTCACAAGGTCATGAGGTCTGAACCGGCACCTTATTATGGTTTATAGTTTGTAAATAGCTTTCAGGAGCAGTTTGCGCTACCTACTGGTAAAAACTTGGAAAAACAAAACAAAAACAAAGATAACACTTGCATAAACTATTAAGAGTTAATGACCATTAGAAAATCTGAAAATCGCGACCCCATCCGTAGTAGAAGCATCGAGCGTCAACCAGCAGCGACGTCACCCGTCGGGTTCGGCCGTTACAAAGCCTCGAGTTCGGATTTGGGGCCGGCGCCATCTCTGCTATTTCGGAGCAGGAAGTGACCATATTTGGACGAGCGGGGCGGGGTGGATCTGACTGATCTGATCGGAAGTAGCCGTAACCTGACCGCGGCACAGGCCTGTCAGTCAAACAGACACGCCCCCTCCCCCTACCCCCCAAAAAAACATGAATGAGGGATTATTTTCGGTTGAACCGCCAGAAAACGAATAAGGAGCGACTTTAACTAACAACACCGAGATAACGAAACTTGTTCTAAAAATTTTAAGAAAGTTGAAGAAATCACCTTATAATTGACATTTTTCACCGTAATTTGACACTTTATGGACAAAATAACTTTTTCCATCGATTCTGACAAACATGAAAAAGACTCGTTAGCAAGGAGCTCTACATTAACGCGTAAAGGACGACATCTGACAAGATGATAATAAAAAATAAAAAAAATCGAAGGTAATGGCATTTTGTTCCGAATAAAACACCAAACAAACACAAAAATGTCCCATCCTCTTCATCTCCACCCTGTGTGCCTGAATACGGTATGCTGTGTTCACCATCCACCACCAGAGTACTTCAACAACAAAAGGGACATTTCTGATGAATAAATTTGATCATTAACATGCTTAACCAGGTTCTTTACATGTTTACAGTTGTAAGTACTTACCATATGATAAATAATGCAAAAAGGAAGACTGGAGTTGTGACAGAGAGGAAATGGAAAAAAAAAAAAAAAAAAAAAAAGTAAGGTCTCTCAAGCTGTATCTATGCATGAAAAATCAAGCACAAATAAAAAGTGGATGGAAAAATCTGGTTTCTGAAACTGGTTTAAAACTGCTGAGATCACTGAAAATACTCCAAAAGGTGGAAAAAAAAAAAAAAAAAAAAACAAGGTCAAAATGAGGTTACAAACATGTTGGCAAACAAGAGTGAACTTTACTCACTGACTGCCTGTGAAGTGGTAATCACACCACCGCAGCACGTGTCTTTGTAATCCACGTTATTATCCCACACTAAGCTACTTTCTTACGTGCATTCATCGCAAAAACTCCGTTTTCCCCCTCGGCGTATATTCGCTCATCAAGCGCAGCCCAAAAAAAGAAATACAATATTACACGGGTTTTTTTTTTTATACTTCATTTTGTATTTTAATGCTTCTTCAATCGTCTTTACATTAAGTTACATTAGTTTACGGTTCACGCTAATGGTGTCTGTCGGTTTATGTAAACAGCCAGAAGAAATATTCTTCTTGTTGAGCAGTTAGTTGCAATGCATGAAAAAAAAAAAAAAAAAAAAAAAAAAGGCTTTTGAAACAACTATTTTCCCACAAAAAAACAACATCTTTTTCATGAAGGTTGTATAAGCGGTCATTCTTTGAATGCGCGCGACTGAACTTTAATCATTTCAAAAACAGAACGATGAAGGGTTTTGTTTTCTCTTTTCTTATAACCTGAGATTTCTTAAAAGCAAGACCAAAAATAAACCAACAAACAAAACACAATTTTGATGTGCGAGAGGCAGAGTTATGGCTCACAATAATATATGATTGCAGCCCAGACTGGGCTTGAAATGTGAACAAAAATTCCCATAATTCCCTGCCTCTCATCTGCCTCTGAGTGCGTGTCGGAGCGAAACATGAAATGTCACGCTGTCTTTGTGTCACACATTTAATCTAATATTCAATAAACAAATTTTAAAAAAATATGAAAAAAAATACCTTGAAGTGATCCGTGAAAGGCGGTTGGGTTCGTCGTGGTAAGACTATAATAATAGTAATAATAATAGTAATAATAATCATAATAATAAATACCCGGTGAATAATCACATCCACCGAGCAAACCGGCTTCTTAAAAAGCGAGTAACGCCTGTAAACTGAGCTACACGATGCGTCGGGGTTCACTGCACCTTAACGACAAAAATCAGAAGAGGTTCGACCGTTACGTCTAAATTAGCCCGAACACCGCCGTCGACCGTTTTAATTCTCCTGCGTGTCGTCGTCTTAGGTTTCACTTTTCAGTTTCACTTCAGGTTGAGCGGAGCGAAGAAAAAAGAAAAAGAGAGCCTGGGAAAAAAAACAACTGAAAAACCCCAGTGTTCATTGAGACGTGTTCATTTCTAAACCACAACAATTGACTGTTTTTTTTTTGGGTTTTTTTTGCATCACATGCAGTAAACGCTTCTCAGGATGCACTCGGATGTTGTGTTTGCAGTAGCGTGAGTGGGTGGAGAGCGATTATAGCTGCTATTGATCAAAAATTAAAGAGATGTAAAGAAGCAGGATAACAGTGTGTGTGTTTGGGGGGGTGGGGGGGGGGGAGGGAGGGCACCTTTTGACAAGTAAAACATAAAAAAAAAAAAAAAAAACACAAATGTTAGTTAAATCGTGTCACGTTACACTACAAAAAAAGAACACGCGATCGCTTCCTGTCCTCTCGGTCAATTGCCGGTCTAGACGCCCCCGTGCTGACCTCGCGTGTATGGAAGTCAGATGTGTTACCGTGGTAACCTGCTGATAGATATTTTGGGATTATGGGTCACGAATATTTGAATGGTCGTATTTTTTAATCTCCAAAAAAAAATTATTTTTTATTATTTATTTTTTTTTTTTCTTACCGGTGCCCGGTTGTCATGCGTTACTCCCGGTCAGAAGGTGGCGGTAATGAGCTGAAAAAAAAAAAAAAAAAAAAAAAAAAAAAAAAGGCATTAAGTAACAGAGAGAGCAGAAGAACACGTTGCGAAGAAAAATCCAACATTTCAGAGCGAATTTCGAACAGTAGTTTTTGCTTGAAAATACCCATCAATAATAGATATATGACATAGTTGCCATGTAAGAGATATGAAATAAGACTTATGGCACCGATTTAAAGCTGTTAATTGATTTTTGAAACAATTATTGATGAGAGCAAAAAAAAAAAAAAAAAGGAAATCTTTAAATGAGAATCGTGACGCCGAGTTAAAAGCCTTCAGAAGTGCAGAAAAAAAAAACAAAAAAAAAACGGAAAACAACTATTAGGTAAATTTCTTGTTAAAACTTCAGACTGATTTTAAAAAGGCAGGTGCGCGGACACCTTCACGCTCCGCTTGACAAAAACGCTCATTACGCACCGCTTCACATCTGAGGTGAGAAACACACAAACTGTTAAAGCTCCTCTCATTTACTTGACAAGAATTTTCCGGGCGCGAAGCGAACACATTCGAGTCCCATCTTTTTTTTTTAATCACTTTTTCCTCGATTCGTCGCTTCAACAAACGGTTGTTTTTGGGTTTTTTTTTAAAATCAAGAAATACCAACTCGGCAAAGGTAAAAAACAAACAAACTGCTGTGTGACTCTTCTTATTGTGGCCTGACCTTGTTCAGGGAAACTGGGCCAGTCGGGGTGTAGCGGGCTGGAATTGTTAACTCTCTTACGACGCGACCACAACAACAACAACAACAACGACGACCCTCCTTCCTCTTGTTTTCTCACTTGCTAAATCAATGTCTTCCTCTACGTGCTCTTTTTCTGTTTCTCTCTTTACCTTTTTTTTTTTTTTCCCCTTCCTCCTTCCCTCCATTTCCTGCCCGCAAAACCCTCGCAGATTCTCACAGTCTGCTGCACAAGGGCCCTTTTTTTATTTTTTTTTGTTGTTGTTTTTTTTTTTTTTTTTTTCCAGGCGAGAATGTAGGCCATCGCTCTGACAGCAAGAAGGCAGCGAGGAGTCGAAGCAGCGGCGCTCTTCTCTTCTTCCCCTGCGTTCTGCTGTCTGTGTGTGTGTGTGTGTGTGTGTGTGTGTGTGTGTGTGTGTGTGTGTGTGTGTGCGCGTTGCCACCTCGCACCGACTCGATGGGACGACCCACAGCCTACACAGCAGCACAGCGCTACGCAGGCTACGACCGACGAGCCCATCTGTTGCTGCGTAATATCAAAGAAATAAAAGTAAAGGAAAATAAAAGTTGATTTTTTTTTTTCTCTTTAAATCTGTATGCTCTGATTTGTGCCACCTTTGATAAAAAAAACAACAACAAACAAACAAACAAACGGAAAACGGCGTCAAAATAGCGCTTAGTTGTTGGTTGATTTTAAAGCAAATTAGATTTTTTGTTTTGAACATTTGAAGTGTACTCTTCAAAATAAACTGAATTAAGTAACACAACACGATGGGAACGCAATTAGGTCACACTGAAATTCAGACTTGATGATGTCACTTGACAAAAAAAAAGACACGGGATTAAACCGAATTAATACAATTCCTCCTTTAGGAAAGATGAATTTCTTCACCGGACTTCACGTAGTTTCAGCCATTTTAAAGGAAAACTAAAATGGTCAACCACTTGGTGGTGCTAGAGTAAAAAAGTCAGAGGGCCACCAAAGTCACTGGAATTCATCCAGGTGGCATTACGGGTATCTGTACCAGAAATCAGCGCCAATCCATCGAGTAGAAATTGAGGATGAGCGAAAACTTTGGCCTGACGGTGGCGCCGCAGGGAACGTTAGAGGACCGTCAAAGTGTTTGGGATTCATCCTCTGAGGACAATGAACATCTGTACCAAATTTCATAGAAGCCCACCCGACAGTTGTGGAGATATTTCAGTCTGGACATGACCAACATTGCCAATAAAGAAAATAAAACAAAGAAAAAAGTCACCGGAGTTTCCGCCGCTGATATCGTAAACTATATTTTAATATAACTACCAATTAACACCACAGTGCTTAAAATGTATGAGTGGGAAAAGTCCAAGCCGTCGGTCCGTCATCAGTTATCTTAATCTAGATCTTAAGAATAAAATGTCAGCAAACTAAAAAAGATGAGGCAACAGGATCGGAGTGTGGGAGGGGGGGGGGGGGGAGCTCATCTTCATAAATAATTTAAAATGGACCAAAAAGGTTGACAGATTTACAGTATAGGCGGCTAAAAAAAAAAAACAAGCGTACGATGCCGATTCAGAAATATTGATTCAGGTTTTTTTTTTTCCTCCCCGTGGTGCTAAAGTGCAACATAAATATGAAAAAGTCTTTCGTGGCAGGTTCAGGGACACAACACTTGTCTTTTAAATGCCGTAGCAGAAGTTGCCGACCCAGCGTGGCAGGTAGACCCCCCTTTCCTCCTTTGTGACCACCAGAGTGACATTTTTATTTTCAAAACAACAACAACAACAACAACAACAACAACTAAAAAAACCAGCATGAACACCTAAACTCCAGCTCCTGGAGAAGAAAAGCTGTGACAAGTGTGGCAGGGCAGGCTGCAGCTCTGCTGAGTGCTAAAATGGCTGCTCGTTTCTCCATACAGACGCAGAGCTTAGCTATGAGGAGGAGGAGGAGGAGGAGGAGGAGGAGGAAGAGGAGGAGGAGGAGGGCTCCCACTCCCAACAATTTGCCATCGAATGTGGCTCATCCTTTATGGGCAAAGGCTCGGGAAGCCTATAGATATATATGTGCAATTCCCGTCGCGTGCGACCATTAAAAATGCATCAGGGTCATTCTCTTCAATATTACAAAACCTAGCAAGCGCCAATACATTTCCCCTCCTCTTCATCAGCCTCACACCTTCTCCATCAGCCTCATCTTCCTCACCTTGGGAAGGGGGGGGGGGAAGGGGGAAGACAACTACTGTGGTAATATATCACTGGTCCGTCACATATTTTCTTTGCGTAGCCTTTAAACGCCACCAAAAAACAAATAAACACAGTGAAACTTTTTTTTTTTTTTTTTTTTTTTGTCCTTTTCTACTTTCAGTTTCTTTATTTACAAACATTCCATTTTTGTGGTATCTGCTTTTTTTTTTTTTTTTTTTTTTTTAACCGAACGGTCCTCAAAGAGGCACCGGACTTTGAACTGACTGACTCCAGGCCGACACTGAACTCTTATATCCTGGCTCTTATCTGGCCTCCATCTGTCAGCCCAGTGAGGCCCAGGGTTTCACCTTGGGTGGGGTGGGGTGGGGTGGGGGGGCGGGGGCAAAGTCTGCAACACCAATACTACACGTACTACACAAACAAGATCTCCCGCTATCGTCGGGGAACACTCGAACAAAAACAAAGGAAGCATAAAGACGACGCGAAAAATGACTATTTCAACAAAAAAAAAATCCAATTACTCACTACGATAAAATCGTATTTTTCTTATTCACACGTATATATATATATGAATAAATACATAAAAGCTTACGGTTTAATTAACATGTTATCACATTTCAGATTCATGGAAATACCGTTTTTGAAATTTACCAAAGTTTTATGATTTAGAAAAATGCCTCTTTATGACACCGCTGGCAATAATAAATCTTTGCTTGTCAAGTTGTGCTTTTTTTTTTTTTTTTTTTCCTTTTTCTTACAGTTTGTGTCTTGAAAGCAGCCAATGGAAAAAAAAAAAAAAAAAAAGTTTCTACTGAAATATACGGTGCATCCGGAAAGTATTCACAGCGCTTTACTTTTTCCACATTTTGTTATGTTGCAGCTTTATTCCAAAATGGATTAAATTATTTGTTTTCCTCAAAGTTCTACACACAATACCCCATAATGACAAAGTGAAAAATAAAGTTTGTTTAATTTTTTTGCAAGTCTATTAAAAACAAAGAACGAAAATATAACACGTACGTAAGTATTCACAGCCTTTGCTCAATACTTTGTTGAAGCACCTTTGGCAGCAATTACAGCCTCAAGTCTTTTTGAGTATGATGCTATAAGCTTAGCACCTATTCTTGGGCAGTTTCTCCCGTTCTTCTTTGCAGGACCTCTCAGGCTCCATCAGGTTGGATGGGGAGCGTCGGTGCTCAGACATCTTCAGATCTCTCCAGAGATGTTCAATCGGGTTCAAGTCTGGGCTCTGGCTGGGCCTCTCAAAGACATTCACAGAGTTGTCCTGAAGCCACTCCTTTGTTATCTTGGCTGTGTGCTTCGGGTCGTTGTCCTGTTGGAAGATGAACCTTCGCCCCAGTCTGAGGTCCAGAGCGCTCTGGAGCAGGTTTTCATCAAGGATGTCTCTGTACATTGCTGCATTCATCTTTCCCTCCATCCTGACTAGTCTCCCAGTTCCTGACGCTGAAAAACATCCCCACAGCATGATGCTGCCACCACCATGCTTCACCGTAGAGATGGTATTGGCCAGGTGATGAGCGGTGCCTGGTTTCCTCCAAACATGACGCTTGGCATTCAGGCCAAAGAGTTCAATCTTTGTTTCATCAGACCAGAGAATTTAGTTTATTGTGGTCTGACAGTCCTTCAGGTGCCTTTTGGTAAACTCCAGGTGGGCTGTCATGAGCCTTTTACTGAGGAGCGTCTTCCATCTGGCCACTCTACCATACAGGCCTGCTTGGTGGAGTGCTGCAGAGATGGTTGTCCTTCTGGAAGGTTCCCCTCTCTTCACAGAGCAACGTTGGAGCTCTGTCAGAGTGACCATCGGGTTCTTGGTCACCTCCCTGACTAAGGCCCTTCTCCCCCGATCGCTCAGTTTGGCCGGGCGGCCGACTCCAGGAAGAGTCCTGGTGGTTCCAAACTTCTTCCATTTACGGATGATGGAGGCCACTGTGCTCATTGGGACCTTCAATTCTCCAGAAATTTTTCTGTAACCTTCCCCAGATCTGAGCCTCCATACAATCCTGTCTCGGAGGTCTACAGATGGACTTCATGTCTTGGTTTGTGCTCTGACATGCACTGTCAACTGTGGGACCTTATATAGACGGTGTGTGCCTTTCCAAATCATGTCCAATCAACTGAATTTACCAGGTGGACTCCAATCAAGTTGTAGAAACATCTCAAGGATGATCAGTGGAAACAGGATGCACCTGAGCTCAATTTTGAGTGTCATGGCAAAGGCTGTGAATACTTATGTACATGTGATTTTTTTCATTTTTTATTTTTAATAAATTTGCAAAAATTTCAAAAAAACTTTTTCCACATTATCGTTATGGGATATTGTGTGTAGAATTTTGAGGGGAAAAAATTAATTTAATCCATTTTGGAATAAAGCTGTAACATAACAAAATGTGGATGTACTGCATCTCCCACTTTTATCCATCGAAGGTAAAAAAAAAAAACGAATTCACGCTAAAGAAGCCGAATTTTAAATCGTCTCATCGGGGATTTTGGTTTACGTTTCCAAAACAAACCAAAAAAAACAACAACACGTTTACGTACAAAGCCGCGATTCACTTGGCCGCTGAAACGCAAAAGAAAAGCCGAATTTCAAAGCAATAACAACGCTCAAAAGGAATTTAAAAACCAGCCTTCTTTTGTAATACAACTAATGACGCCATAAGCTGGTCGACTTAGCGAGAAATTGTTTGAAGTTGAAAATCTCTTTAAAACAAACAAAAAAAACAAAAAAGTAAAAATTCCTTTTCATTGAGGAATAACGGTATTAAATATTCAAGACAGCGGTACTTTTACTGGTCGGTGGATGTTTAACGAACGCTAACAAACATCCCAAACAACAGATTCATGATCTTAATCTATTTGAGAGTATTTTCTTGCTCTTTACACGAGTTGTTTCTATTGTTGTTGGGGGTTTTTTTTGCATCCAGTTTTTCGCGTTTTTTTTTCCCAAACCGGTCACTTTTAACGAGCTGCAGCGACACCTAGCGGGCGGTTTTTTTTTTTTTTTTTTTTTTTTTTTTTTTTTTTTTTCCCCTAAAACATCTTACATAAGAGCTTTTCTCCTTTGCTACCTTTCTGTGCCGCAACTGCACGTTTATGTACTCGGTCGGATAACGTGGTGTCGGCAGCCACGTTTAGTGTGTGGAGGGGGGGGGGGAACAACAACAACAACAACAACAACAATGAGACAAGGCCCTTCAATCACGGTGCGTCCGGATGACATGTTTGTGTTGCTTTTTTTTACCTGCTCTGTTGTCCCGTTTTCAGCCTGCAGCTCGAGATCCTCCCCCCCTCCCATCCCCCCCCCCACGGCGGTCTTTGCTTTAAAGTTGTCACGCTGGATGATTAATTCCCATGAAAAAAAAACCAAAAAAACCGATCAGCTTAGACTTCTGTTTTTTTTTATATATATATATATATATATATAAATATATATATAAATAAATAAAAAGAAAGCCTCGGAGCCCGTGAGCTAACTGAGCTAACCAGCTTTAACTTACTGCTTTGCTCGCGACGAGGACAAATCAGATGTCGTGATTTATTTATTATTATTATTATTATTAGTTCTTTTTAATCCAGTCTACTTCCCGAGGATCATGTGTGGCTGCTCACGTTACGAGGAAGAAAAAAAAAGAAGAAAAAAAAAAGAAGAAGAAGAAAAAGAAGAAGAAGAAGAAGAAGAAGAAGAAAGGTTGTCAGGGGGGAAAGTTGTATGTAAATCTGGCTCGCTATCAATTTAACGTCAGCTTATGTTGACAAACAAGCCTGCGTGGTTCAGATCACGCGCACGCGCACTCACACACACACACACACACACGGCTCGGGGAGCTAGGCTAACGTCAGGCTGCTAGCACGGTTAGCTTAGTTTGCTAAAAAAAATAAAAACCCAAACCTCGTTGAGTCCTCTCTCTCTCTCTCTCTCTCTATGTCTCTCTCTCTCTCTCTCTCTCTCCCTCCCCCCCCCCGCGCCGCGCGCGCGACTTATATCCCATCCGCGGTTAAGCAAAATCGTACCGCGACCTCCCGGAGAGCCCGCCCGCCGGTCGGGGCTCGGTCTCCGCGTCTCAACGACGGCGTACACTCGCCTTTTTGTTCGAGCTCTAGCCCGAGTTGTCGCTTTGCTCTCTGCTCGCCGCCATTTCCAATTTCTCAACACAAACAAACAGGGCTCCTCTCGCGCGGGCGCGCGCGTCAGCGTTCGAGAGCGCGTTCACGGCGCGCGGGAGGGAGGGAGGGAGGGGGGGGGGGCGGGGGGGAGAAAGAGGAGGAGGAGGAGGAGGAAGAGAGGCTTGATAGGAACAAGACCCGACTGTTGATTATGTGATTAACTGAGGGTGGAGGAGGAGGTGAGGGCGGAGGAGGTGAGGGTGGAGGGAGGGTCGACAGTGCCGGAGTTTATACTTTTTTTTTTTTGGTTTTTTTTTTTAAGGTGTAAAACAGCATTAAATGCATCCGCAGGAAAAAACCGGAGCCTTTCCCTGAAAAGCGACGCGCTTTCCACGCAACGTGCAGATTGTTTGGACGCGCCGAGGCATTATTCAGGAGCGTGAGGTGTTTATTACTACAGCATTAAAATAAAACGACACAATAATGAATGACCGACTGACATTAAGGGACGACAGATAATATACTAAAGTAGAATTTCCCATCTCGTAAATTGTACCAACGTATCCAGTTAAGTTGCGACGGACATCCATGTTCGTCCCAAGTCATGTTAAGTGTTTAGTCACATAATTTGTGGGAATCTTTATATGTGTTTACACGCTCGGACAATAAAGTTTTTCTTCACACGACGGCAGTAAGCAACGCTCCCAGATACGGTCAGCGAGCTCGTCGCGGTTTCATGGTCGACGTCCAAGATTCAGCCGTCACCCGTTCGGTGTCCAACAAAAGGTTGAATACGGTCTCGACGTCCCCGTCTGTTACGTCTCAGTGTTCGCGGGAAACGGGTCGGGCGCGAGGTCACGGTGACCTTTGACCACCGAAACCAAATCAGTTCACGCTTCAGTCCAAGCGAGCGTTCGTACCAAATTTGAAGAAGTTTCCTCGAGGCGTGTCTTGAGATATCACGTCCACGAGGTCAGAGTGACCTTCACCTTTGATCGTCTTTCTTAAGGCATTTTCTGAGATATTGCAGTCGCAAGAGTGGGGGAATGTGAAGATCGTTGTGACCTTGACCTTTGACCCCCCCCCCCCCCCTCCTCCCTGAAATCAAAAATGTTATTCAAGGTAAAAGATTTTTGCAGAATTCTGGGAAATTCCCTTGAGGCATTGCTGAGATATCGTGTTCACAACAATAAAATAGTGGCGATGGAACGAATGAGAGGTCACCGTGACCTTTGACCTTTGACCACCAAAAAAAAAAAAAAAAAAATCCAATCATGTCATCCTTGAGTCCGAGTTAACGTTTGTATGAAATGTGATGAAAATCCATTACGGCGTTCCTGCGATACCACATAAAAAAATAGTAAGAAAAATGGGATGGGCACAAGAGCACGGTGAATTTGACCTTCGACCTTTGACGGCCAAAATCGAATCAGCTCATCCTCGAGACCGAGTGAACGTTTGCGCCAAATTAGAAATAATTTCCTCGTGTCGTTCTTGAGATATCGAGTTCACGAGAATGGACCTTAAAAAAACACGATCCACTAATAATACAGTTGACGCCACATAAGACGCTGAGTCATCGTGAATTTAGAATTATTTTTTTTTGCTGGAAATGTGGGATTTTACAAAACAAGGAATTAATACCACTTTTTTTCAACACAATCTGGGCTGTTAATAACCGAAAAGACCACAAAGAGTCCGATTCTACTATTTATAGACTCAGTGTTTAATATTTCTTCAACAGAGTTTCACTTCAGGCAGTTTTGTAACTTGGGGCTTAATTTCATTGAGGCAAAATGTAATTCAGTCTGGTATGAATGCTGGAAAAAAAACAAAAACAAGAGAAGAACTTTTCTGAGATAGTATGGAGTTTGCAAACATGCCAAAGGCCGCGTTTCCACCTCCTCCAATGAAAAAGATTGTTTTTATTGTTCGAGGGCAAAACAATCAATTTCAAAGCGTGACCTTGAGAAACTGTCGTGGGCGTTTTTATTTTTTTTTTCACCTTTTTGACATTTCATCGGTTAAACTCATTTTTTTCATTTACTTGGATGCGTAATAAAAAAATAAAAAAAATCACGCACTTTTAATGACCGTCCAGCAGGGGGCGTCAAACCCTTTTACTACTTCTTTTTTGCTACTATGACAAAATGAAAGTGGAAACTGAAACATTTATTCGCATAACTGAAAACAAACACATGAATTGTTTTTTTTTACAAATCGGATCCAAACCCTAGTAGGTGGTCTAAAAAAAAAAAAAAAAAGCAGAGAGTGGAGATTTTTTTTGTTACCACGGCAACTCACCGAATCAGATCCCGCTTACTTGCAAATAACAGCGATGTCCTAAAGATCTGATGATGAGAAACAAAATCGGCTGTGTTGGCAAATGACTTCCTGTTTAGACATCCAGGTGACCGAGTCGTGTTTCCGTCCGTCTGCTGTTTGGTGGGTGTTTTTTTTTTTTTTTTTTTTTTTAGCTTTCTGTGCAATTTATCAGATCGTAAAATCACCAGCTTGGAAAAAAAACAAAACAACGAGCTGAAAGTTGCAAAAAAAAAAGAAAAAAGGATACGATTAGTGCAGCTTTTATATTTCCCTTCATGAAACTGTGTTTTTTGAGACTTGGAATTGGCTCCATTTAATAACACTGTTGTCTGTGTTTCTTGGTTGTTTATATATAATATATATATATATATATACTGTACTGTATATACTGTGCATTTTATATTTAATATTTAATTTTTTTTTATTTTATTATTATTTTATTGCTTTTTATTTATTATTATTATTATTATTATTATTATTATTATATTATTTCTTTCTATTTATTGCTGCTGTAGTGAACAAATGTCCCCTTGGGGATTAATAAAGTAACTAAAAGTTGGTTTTTTTTTTGTCCTCGCGCTCCGAGCGTCACGATGAAATGTCATGCGAGAAACGAGAGTAGCGTGTGCGCGGGTCCGGACCAGATACTCTGGGAAATACTCCGAAGTAATTACATCGTGTGTAATACGTTGATTGGTCGCTTGCATTCCTTCACAGTCTCACTTCAAAGTTCAAGGTCACGACTCACGTCAACAAAATACAAAAACACCCGTTCGGATCCCTGAAAATTCGGACTCATTATTGTTTTATTGTCTCTTGTTGATGTTGTTTTTCAAATCTAATAATAATGGCCGTCTGTTAAGCACCTCGTTAAGACTTTTAAAAGCATTTTTTTGGGGGTTTTACAGCCCAAAATCTTTTTACGAATGTGCAGCTCATTCACTGCCGCTGTGTTTGGAGTTGGCTTCCCTCCCAGATGGTTTTTTTTAAATCTACATTTTAGCTGAGATTCCTTGTCAGTCAAGAAAACAAGGCTCCAAAAATAGCCGCGACATCTTCTCAGGGCCACAAGAATCCAAAAATAACCCCTCGTGGAAGAAGAGAAATTAAGCTATTAAGATAAATGACTCGGTAGAAACCCGTCATACAGTGAAAAGTGAAAGTAAAGTACGAGTTCTGCTGAAAGTAGGACAGAAAAATGGCCAAAATTGGTGTTGTATGTTGGTATTTATATGAAATCTGAAGCTGTTACTGCACAATCAAAAGTTTGACCCTTTGTGCTCAATAAAAAAAAACAATATATTTGACGTGAAGACAGAAATATTGATAATTCTTCACCTTACGGCCCTGAAATTCCTGAGATTTAGAAGTTTTGAATTCTGTGACAGAAAACTGTCTTTAGGTTTCCAGATTGTTTCCAGATGTAGTTCATATTTTATTAAGTGTATATATACATTTTTTTTTTTTTTTTACAACAATATAGCATCATATTAAGAAAGAAATAAGCTAACACGTATGTGAAGTTTACCGCCTCTTCCTTTTACTGATTGCTGCGTCTCATGGACATATTTTAAAGACTACGCTGGGTATTAATGAAGTATTCCCCCCTCCCCCCCATTTACGCAGAAATACAACGTCTACAGGATTACCACGAACTGCCGGATTACGTAAGGAAGACAAATGAGCAGTTTTCCAGGAAACACATCAGACGGACAAACACGGCTATATTTAATGAAATGGACGAGGACACAATTATCTGCCGCGTGGTTGCCTTATATTTTAGTCCTTTTACTATTCAGACACAAAAAACATCGATCTGCACTTCATGTTCTTCTTGTTTCTTCTTTTTTTTTTTTTTTTTACTCCTAAATTGAAGCAGTTTCTTTCTTTCTTTTCTTTTTTTTCCTCAAAAACTCAGAAACAACAGAAGTCACAGAGGTCAAAAATGTACTGTTTGTTTTCCACGCTGCCGGGTCGTGTCGGGACTACAGGAAAGGTTTAACACCTCGAGATGAACAACGGTGAGCGTTAAACAGCAAAAGACAAAAAAGAAAAAAGAAAAAAGAAGTTTATAAAGATTGGAGGAGATAATGACTTCATATTAGAAACAGTTTACTTGACAAGAATCTTTCAAACAAGCTGGTTTCCTGTCAAGAAATAAGTCGTACTCCGATAAGTATTCAAATGTCTGAAATAAGTTTAAAACAAAAATTGTTTTTTACACAAGATTTGAGGTGAGACTCACCACGAGCACTGATTATTATTAAATTATTCTTATTTAAATTGTTTTTTTTTTTTAATTCTTAATTTCAGCACGCTGACAAAAATTAAAGCCGAGGAACAAGAGAATAAATCGCTGATTTAAGTGGAAATTATTTAATACTGGCGGAGAAGTCGGCTCATCTTGACGTCGGCAGGCCAGATTTAATCTAAATTTAAATTTAATATTTATACATTCTGCTTCACATTCAACCATCCACAATTAGAAAAGTTGTCCGGAAGTCCTCGTAGTTGTAGAAATACTCGTTTTTAAGACGTACTGCTTAAAATATGGGCTTCTATAGTCTTTCAAAGTTACTGAAATAAAGACAAAAGATGCTTCTCAGAAAAAGGGAAGCGATGTTAACTTGAATGGAGTTCAATGATCTGATCCTAAAAATCACCAGATGATCCATTTACACTTAATACAAGACCAACTGGAGTTTAAATCTAGATCTAAAAATACAAAATATTCAGTTATCGTAAATCAATTTGAATTTGACAGGTTCATTCAATTCTATTTCATTCATTTATTTATTTATTTAGCGGCAAATCGCAACACACAAAAAAAAAAAAGTAAATTTGTTCCAACACTACTGAGAATATTTAAACACTTTAAACACGAGTAACCGCAGGAAGGAAAAAAAAAAAAAGGAGAGCGGAGAGAGAAAAGAGCAGCATAGAGAGTTTATCAGTCAGCCATATTAAAACCTATTTGACAGCATTTTAAGTATCATTAAAATGAATGAGAAGAAGTAAATAATTCAGACAAGGAAAGTGAAAACGTTTTCTGTTCCGACTTCACGTACGAATCGTAGCCGAGGACGTAAAGAAAAGGTCGCCGTGACGACGTCGGTTCTCCGAAGAGGATCGCTCGTTTCTCCACACAAAAACAAGAACATGAAGAACGACTCCACGACACAAGCTGCACGACAGGAACAATCAAACCAGGAAGCATCGCGTATTTAGATGCTTGTGAGGCTTTCTTATCTTTTTTTTTTTTCCCCACCCCATGCGGAGAGGAAGCGTTGCTGAAATGCACAATAAATCCCGAACGTCTCCGGGACAAAAGACCCCGTGGCGTCCTCTCGTTTCTCCCGCTGCCGCCGCTGCAGACACCGAGAGGATCGATAAGCGGCGGACGTCGTTTGTCCCGCGGTTGCGAACGCGCGAGAACATCGGGCCTTTAAGACAGAGAAATCAATGCAGCCGTTGTTTAGACGGTCCGAACTGTAAACGAGAACGTTTTCAAGATTATTTGAGACGAGAACACGAGAGATTTTTTAAATTTATTTTTTAATGTTATAAAGCGTGAATCCACATGGAAAATAACTCCTCGGCAAAACAGGACAAGGAAGATATTTGTCATCTTCGAGGGGGCGGGGCTTAAATATTGTTTTTAATGAAGGCGTCTGAGGAAGCTGCAGCTGTTCCTGAACACAAAAAGTCTTTTCTTTGTTTTTGCTACAGCTGCTGGACAGAAGAATCTGTGTTTGTTTTTTTTATTGAAACACGTTGATTTCTGGGTAAAAATGAATTAAAGCTGCAGACATGTCTTGACGGGCGACGCGTTCGCACGCTGAAGGTTAATTCTGGTCAGCGTGCGATTTTGAAACAACAACAACAACAACAACAAGTAAAAGAGTCCTTCTGCGGTATTATTTGCACTTCGCGTGGAGTTTGAAACGAAACCGTGTCAAACGGAAAAAAAAAATGGTTTATTTATGTAAACGATGAATCAGATTGGTGCTTTTTGTTGTTGTTGTAGTAGCTCGTGTTGCACTTGAACAAATCAGTGCAGATTAATGACAATATTTTCAGATTTTAATCTTGTGACATTAAAGCAGTTTTTTTTTTTTAGTTTTTTATAGCATTAATAAGACAAATGCTGCCTACTGTTAATTTTAAAGGCAGAATTAGATGCTATGAAGAAAGAAAGCGCGGCGTCTCCGTCTATTTGAAGAGTTTGAACTTGCGCATCAGCGGCTGCACGGCCTCTTTGGGGTACGGCTTCAGAGCCAAGCACGTGGGGATGTTCTCCGGTTGTTCGATCCAAAGCTTGTGGGAAACCCCGGCCTGCGTCAGACTGTCCGAGAGGCCGGAGAGGGCGGCCTCGTCCGGAGCCTGGAGACGAAAAAAAAAAAGAAATGCATATCTTCACTGGACATTTGACAGACCTCTGAGGACTTATGTCACGAAATACCGGAGACTTTTATTTCCACACCAGAGGCTGAGAATAAAACAAAACAAATCTCACACTGACATGTATTTATTTGCATCCTGAGTTAAAGTGCTATTACACACTGAAGCAGGTACAATAATACCCCCCCCCCCAAAAAAAAACAAACAAACCTGAATCATTTGTTAACTTCAGACACAGGACGAGGCCACGATCCCTTCTCAAGTTTAAAAATCGTTACTCTTGCATTACAAATATATAAAGTAAAATGTGTTGTAGAGATAAACCTTTCATAACGAGGCTCCATTAGAATTTTTTTTTTTTTTTTTTTTTAAATAGTCTGATGAATAATTACGACAATCAGGTAGCGAGGACATATCTTACCATGTTGTTATAATCATTAGAGGGAGCCTTTCAATTCGGCATTCATGTTACACGCCGAAGTGAACTCTTCTTTTAACAAAATTAAGGTTTTTAAAGCAGCAAGCGAGACAAACACCTTGAGTAATTATGGCTGGTGAATGGTTAAAAAAAAAAAAAAAGAAAAAAAAAGATACTACATGGAAATTAAGTGCTGCCGATTGATTCAAGTAACCGAGTCACACAACGACGTCTGATCATGTTGATTGTGTAAGACGATATAACGGCTGCAGCGTTAAAGTAGCGCGTATTTGAATGGACTTCTGCGCGACGCGCCGCTCTTACCCCCAGCACCACCTTGTGCATGGAGTCCAGCTCGGCCAGGTACCGCTGCGTGTCCGGGTCTCCGTAGTGGAGGTGGACGGCGGCGGTGGCGGCGTGACAGGCCTGAGTTATCACGGCTCCCAGAGGCCAGGACAGCTTGTGGACCAGGTCCGAGCGGACAACCACGTACTGGACCAGCCGGCCAGGCGCACCGGCTCCCGGAGCCGCCATTTTTTTTCCATCTGAACCGGAACGGATTCGGGTGTGTGTGTGTGTGTGTGTGTGTGTGTGTGTGTTTGTTTATGTTCCGGGTCAAAGCGCGGTAAATGACAGCGACACCGCCCTCTGGCGGTCACTTCGAAAACGTCATGGTAAAACAGCTATATTCACAAGAAATGTAATGTTAAATTGAATAATATTGATATTTAAATCAGATATTAAGATAATATTTTTAGTTTTTAACGTTAGATAATATTAAAACATGATTTTTTTTGTGTGTGTGGGTATATCAGACACATAAATTACATGGTTTAATATTGTTAAAAGCTAAAAATACGATCTTATACTTGTAAATAAATGCAAATGCATTGCAAAAACAAGATATTATGAAATTCACTGAGATGTCACTCAAACTGTGAAGCTGTTTTATCATTTAAATGTTATACTAAATTCAAAATGAAGGCAAAATAAAAGCATTTTGATAATATTTTTGGACACCGTCGTACTTTTTTGTTTGTTTAAATATGACATATTTCTTTTACCTATTAAATCATTTTGTTAATAAAAAAAAGTCTAAACCATTTTGTTCAAGCAAAATAAACCACAAGCAAACACCGGTAAATGTCACAATAATTATTTATTAAGCATACACATTATAATATAAATATAAAATATGCTATTTTTGTTTTTAAAATTGGTGAGACATCATTATATCTGTGTTGAGACAGACAACCATACAAACAGGTTTTTAATATTCTACCAAAATCGGCTGAAACTCCTATGCAGCTGTAACAAACTCGCCATGACGGTGCCGTCCTAAAATCAGAGCCTTGTATTCATGGAGCACGTCAGAGGAGTGCGACTGATCTCGGATCAGGTCCGTGTAAATGTCACCATCAATGAGGAGGCAGACTGGTCTTAGATCAGCGCTTCCTATAGTCTAAGATGCTGTATGCAGTGGGCCCACGTACGGAGAGAGCACAATAACCTACCATATAGTTTCTGTTATATATATATATATATTTCTTACTTGAAGTCCAACAATGGCAATTAGCAGCATGATAACGCACCACTCAGTTTGTCCTATAGTTCCAAGAAACTGCAAAAAAAAGATAAAAAATAAAAAATAAAAGTCAGGAAGTAAACGTACGGATGATCATCGTCACTGTACTAAGAGAGAGAGAAACTCGTCCACAGTGAAACAATCAAAGATAATCAAACAATCAAAAAATCTGATCTGAGTGATGGCATTTGACGTCAGGAATCGGGGGTTCAATTCCGCTTCGCCTCAGTCGACGTCGGGGGAAGCGGGGGGCCGTCGTCCTTGTTTCTGTTTTACGAAAGGGAAAATTCACGACATCAAAGTCCTGTGCGTTTAGTAAATCTCACGGCATGAATTACAGCTTCACGTTGACTGAGTCTAAAGCGAATTGATCCCCCCAAAACCTATGAATGACAATAAATAACAAATAGTTTTTTTTTTTTTTTTTTTTTTTTTTTTTTATTCAAACAATTTTTCTCTTCTTTTTTTTTCGCAGTTTTTTCCCCGCAGTTTTTTGTTTTTTTTTGTTTTGTTTTCCGTTTAAAGTTTGGTTGACATGCTGACTCGTCGTGTTTTGCAGTTTTTTTCTTTTTTTGTTGTTGTGGTCGATCAAAAGGAAAAGTATTGGGCGAACCACTCCTGGCGCTGGGCGTCCGGGGAGTCGATGGCGGAGTCCTTCGTTTCAGGAGGGCTTCGGTGGCGCAAAACAAAAACAAAAACAAAAAAAAACAACAACAAAAACCCACCGTCCGACGCCACGAAAACAGAAAAGTTAAAAGACAGAGAAAGACAAGTCAGGGAGGAGGTCAGGGGTTCATTCAAGATTATTTAGTTTTACTGAAAGACACAGGCAGTGATGGAAAGTAACATTTCTACTTCAATATTTTACGTGACTAAACAAATCATTCACCTCCAAAACATGTTAAATTACTCGTAAGTCTTATTTTCTTATAAAAAAAAACAACAACCTGAATGTAATATTGAAAATGTTTTATTTAATAAGTTCTAGATCTGCAGCCGTATATAAGAAGACATTTTCGGATGATTTTCAGATTAAACTGTCAGAAATCGCGTGAAGTCGTTACAGGTTTTGCTCCCCCTGCAGGCAGCAAAGGAAAATGCAACATATTTATCTATCAATAACGATAATAAAAAGACTATTAAATGAGCCTTAATGAGTATTTGTACTTCTGGAAATGTATTGATAACACTGACATACTTAAATAAGCTTTTGAATGCAGGACATTTACTTATAATGGAGTATTTTTACATCGTGGTATTTCCATTTTTACGTGAGTAAAAGGATCCGAGTACTTCATAAAACTTAAAAAATTCTTCCCTTCTGTGTTTGGTCTTTTTTGTTCTCTATGATTATTTTCATATTTCTTTCTCAATCAATGTCAGTCAACACGTGTTGCACTGATTTTAAGTGTCCTACACAGTTCAGTTGACACCTGTCCGACTGTCTGCAGGTGTAAGTCTCTTCTCCGTCCACAAGGTGGCAGCACAGCCATTGTCGGGAGAAACAGGTGCGTTTGTCTCCTGACTTCTCACTAGTCTTATACAGCATTCACTTATAATAACTGTAAATATTTACTGTTTGGCAGCTTTGGAAAGTCACTTTGACTTCATTTTCACATGGAAAACATTTGTTTCCCCAAAATATCTAAAGTAAAGGTTTACGGATAAACTTTCTTTTTTTTTTAAATTTCCAACACATCTCATGAAAAGACCAAAAACAATCATGAACCTGTGAAAAACTTTCGCATATAACAGAACTTTTTTGCATTGTTTTTTTTAAACAACAATCAAGAATAACTGCTTAATATATTTACTCTTTAACACGTGTTGTTTTTTTTTTTTCCCATAATGGGCCTATGACAGTATTTCAGAACGATAAAAAAACAACCTCTCTGACAGAGTACCCGTTTGCCTCAAACTATTCAAAGTGTATTATCGATAGAAAAAGACGGTTTCTCCGCGACCAGATGAACCTGCTGGTTTCTTCCTGACTGCCTGTTTTTCGGCAGAGGAAACGTGTTGTTCCCCAAAGTTTGAACTAATTAAAGCTTGTGTGCATCTCATAAAAAACAAAAACAAACACCTCCTGCACCTTTTTTAATTGGTTATACTTCCTAAACAAACAGTCCCATGACCCCGGGGAAACTTTTACGTTTGAGGGCGTGATTTTTATTTATTTTTATTTTTATTTTTAACACTCGAGGCGGTCAACTAACTCCCGAAAGACTTCGCCTCTTATTTGTTTGTTCAGCCTTAATGAAACACGGTCACAGTTCAGACTCACAGCGTTAAAACGGAAACCCATAAAATATTCATGTTAATGTATCATTTGCGTGAAAAAAAAAAAAAAAAAATCCTCCTATTAAGCCAGCGCTATTGTAATATTTGCAGTTTTTTAAAAACAATTTTTGTATTTGCACAAAGATGCTCGGAAGATCAGCTGATTCAGAGATGAGTTTTTTTTCTTTCTTTTTTTTTTTTTTTTTAAAGATCATTCGAGGAAGATTTTGTACAGCAGAAGAAAAAAATAAAATAAAAGAGAGATAAGAGATGAAATGCGGCGGAATGAAAATGTCTCCGCAGCGAGCAGAGGAGGAAATACGACGGAGAGAGAGACAGAGAGACAGATGGGCAGAAGACGAGATGATGAATCAAGGTCAGAGGAGGAAGATAAGAGGGAGGAAAGGACGGAGAGTGTTTCTGTTATCAAAGAGGGGGCGTGGCCTCTCCTTTACACTGGCTGGACCTCTCGTGAGGGCGGCGGATAGAAAACCCTGCAGGACCGTCTGTGATGGAAGTCTTCAAAAAAAAAAAAAATCAAAATAAAAGCAAAGCCCAACGTTCAAAAGCTTATTTTACCAAATGTCTGTCGGGGGAACACACACGTTCAGTTTTTAAAGTTCATATCAAGTCGTATTTGCTCATCTGCTTCAGCATATTCGCATTTTTTCCTGAATAAATAAAAGGGATGGAGGTGGTGGGAAGTTTATGATGTTTGTGCATCTTGTTTATTGAACAGATTCTTCATCCTGTTGATGATTTAATGCTGATCGTGGTCCAGAAATAGTCCGTGTTCACGCCAAACTTTACAGTCTGTTTGTTATGCTGAGTGTAAATGTTGTCAGTGAACTACAACATAACCGTCTTCTGAGCTACGATGTCAATATGAAAACTTTAAATTTGCATTTATACAGAATCATAAAGGATGTGGTGAAGGAGAAGTGGTTGTTTTTGTTGAGTTTATTGAGTTTGATTGGCTTTCATGCACAAGACTTGTATTTTATGTTCTATATGTTGTATTTTATGTTGTATAAGTTGTATTTTATGTTGAATATGCTGTATTTTATGTTCTATATGTTGTATTTTATGTCGTATATGTATTTTATGTTGTATATGTTGTATTTCATGTTGTATATGTTGTATTTTATGTACTATATGTTGTATTTCATGTTGTATATGTATTTCATGTTGTATATGTTGTATTTCATGTTGTGTATGTATTTCATGTTGTATATGTTGTATTTCATGTTGTATATGTATTTCACGTTGTATATGTTGTATTTCATGTTGTGTATGTATTTCATGTTGTGTATGTATTTCATGTTGTATATGTTGTATTTCATGTTGTGTATGTATTTCATGTTGTATATGTTGTATTTCATGTTGTATATATATTTCATGTTGTATATGTTGTATTTCATGTTGTGTATGTATTTCATGTTGTATATGTTGTATTTCATGTTGTATATGTTGTATTTCATGTTGTATATGTATTTCATGTTGTATATGTTGTATTTCATGTTGTGTATGTATTTCATGTTGTATATGTTGTATTTCATGTTGTATATGTTGTATTTCATGTTGTGTATGTATTTCATGTTGTATATGTTGTATTTCATGTTGTATATGTCGTATTTCATGTTGTATTTCATGTTGTATATGTATTTCATGTTATATATGTATTTCATGTTGTATATGTATTTCATGTTGTATATGTTGTATTTCATGTTGTGTATGTATTTCATGTTGTATATGTTGTATTTTATGCTGTATAAGTTGTATAAGTTGTATTTTATGTTGAATATGCTGTATTTTATGTTCTATATGTTGTATTTTATGCTGTATAAGTTGAATTTTATGTTGAATAGGTTGTATTTTATGTCCAATATGTTGTATTTTATGTTGTATAGGTTGTATTTTATGTTGTATATGATGTATTTTATGTCCTATATGTTGTATTTTATGTTGCATATGTATTTTATGTTGTATAAGTTGTATTTTATGTCGTATATGTATTTTATGTTGTATATGTTGTATTTCATGTTGTATATGTTGTATTTTATGTACTATATGTTGTATTTCATGTTGTATATGTATTTCATGTTGTATATGTTGTATTTCATGTTGTGTATGTATTTCATGTTGTATATGTATTTCACGTTGTATATGTTGTATTTCATGTTGTGTATGTATTTCATGTTGTGTATGTATTTCATGTTGTATATGTTGTATTTCATGTTGTGTATGTATTTCATGTTGTATATGTTGTATTTCATGTTGTGTATGTATTTCATGTTGTATATGTTGTATTTCATGTTGTATCTGTATTTCATGTTGTATATATTGTATTTCATGTTGTATATGTATTTCATGTTGTATATGTTGTATTTCATGTTGTGTATGTATTTCATGTTGTATATGTTGTATTTCATGTTGTATATGTATTTCATGTTGTATATGTTGTATTTCATGTTGTATATGTATTTCATGTTGTATATGTTGTATTTCATGTTGTGTATGTATTTCATGTTGTATATGTTGTATTTCATGTTGTATATGTCGTATTTCATGTTGTATTTTATGTTGTATATGTATTTCATGTTATATATGTTGTATTTCATGTTGTATATGTATTTCATGTTGTATATGTTGTATTTCATGTTGTGTATGTATTTCATGTTGTATATGTTGTATTTCATGTTGTATATGTATTTCATGTTGCATATGTTGTATTTCATGTTGTGTATGTATTTCATGTTGTATATGTTGTATTTCATGTTGTGTATGTATTTCATGTTGTATATGTCGTATTTCATGTTGTATATGTATTTCATGTTGTATATGTTGTATTTCATGTTGTGTATGTTGTATTTCATGTTGTATATGTTGTATTTCATGTTGTATATGTATTTCATGTTGTATTTCATGTTGTATATGTATTTCATGTTGTATATGTTGTATTTCATGTTGTATATGTATTTCATGTTGTGTATATTGTTTCTTATGTTTATGTTTAGTGAGTCTGTACGGCTGCTATCGGCCTTAATATGATTTGAGGCAGGTATTGTCAATACCAACTAATATGATAGCTGAGTTTTGGGTAAAAAAAAAAAAAATCTTATTTTGAAAGGAAAATGAATAAGTTTGTGCAAAAACTTTTTTTTTTTTATATTTTTTTTTTTTATATTTATAAATTCAAGTTTTTTCTTAGCTATTAGAAACAGGTATAAAATGTTGCCTGTATAAAACAAGACCAGATACTTATTTTAAGTCTGAAATGAACACACGTATGACAAATATAAGGTTTATATCTGGCAACTATTGATACTAACATAAAAATAAATGTGCAGCAGACAAATTCAATATTTAAACTTCAGTGTTGGCATGAGGCACAAAAACACTACGCGACTAAAAAACCATTTCATGTCAGTAAATCCCATTCATCTCAGTTTAAAGTATATTTCTGAGGACAGTGCGTAGAAATACCAAACATTTAACACGACGACAAACCGTTTCAAACACTTCAATTTCCTTTCACACCCCTCCAAAATAAAACCCGTCGTTAATATCTGGTGAGTTTTACAGTCTCGTGATAAAAGTTTAGCGACTGCATCGAGCTCTCGACGTTTGACTCGATATTCAAGTGAGTCGAGGTTCGTCGAGGGGTTAAAAACTTTATGACCCGTTAATTTAAAGAGGTCATAACTGGTGTTGGTGAAGAACAAAGAGAGGAGGAATAGGAGGAGGAAGAGGAGGAGGAGGAGGAAGAAGAGGAGGAGGAGGGACGAATCGTTTAACAGAGTCTGAAAACATATCAAAGCAGATCCATAGTATCTGACCTCATACTGTCACCGCTCCACTTTCTTGTGCCTGAATGTGTGTGTGTGTGTGTGTGTGTGTGTGTGTGTGTGTGTGTGTGTGTGTGTGTGCGCGCGCGCGCGTCGGCTTTGCATTCCTACCGACGATAAAATGTGATGTTTTATGTTTTTCTAACAGCAAAAAAAAAAGTTTCGTCCCGAGCTTTTTGTTTTTTTTTGCAAAGCAGCCGTCTCTGCAGCAAAAACATGCAGCAGGAAGGACAGAAAAAAATAACACTCACTTACGACACATGCTGTAAAAAAACAACAACCTTCGACACCGCAGTGTACCGTCCTCGCATGCAAACTAACTACACACACACACACACACACACACACACACACACACACACACACACACACACACACACACACACACACACACGCCGCTCATGTATTCATGTGAGGAGCATGTTGCATCATTTATCGTCACGTCGGTTCACCGCAGCTACAAAAAAAACGCGGTTATCGGAGCCGAAGAAGAGCCGTCGTCATAGTAACGCACCACCACCACACACACACACACACACACACACACACACACACACACACACACACACACACACGGGACAGTCCATGATAGCAAAAGATAATATCTTACTTCATCAGTAAAAAAAAAAAAATACAACTTTATTCGCTTTGTACAGAAATCCCCCGTTTACGAGTTGAGGAGGAGAGAAATAAAAAAGAAGAAAAAACAGAAGTGCAACATGCTGAAGTTTTCGATGAAGATGAGGATGAAGAAACGAGAAGAATCACGAGATGACACAATGCAACAACAACAAGAAAAAAAAAAGCCACCACGAGATACTGAACAAGTTGTATAACTTCCCTGAACAGAAACAAACTAAACACCTGTCAGCATGCACACGGGACGGACGAGGAAAGGAGGAATTTCAAAATAAAATAAAAACGACGACATGCCCTTTTTTTTATTTTGCATTCCAAAGGCCATTCTTCGAAGCTTCGGATCGCAGACGGGACTCGTGTGTTTATGTTTCGGGTTTATAGCGTTATTCGCTTTAGATATTTATCGGGTCTATTTTTGTTTTTTAAAGAGTGCTGATGTCAGTTTAAATAATACAAAAAATAAATAGTTTAAACCCTTCAGGGCCCCGAAAGGAGCCAGAAAAATCATCTACAAGTCGTTTTTATATTTTATTGACTGGTCGCACAAAATGTCTTCTCTCAGGAGCAAATCTGGAAAAGTCCAATACCAACTACGACGGGGGTCTCCATCCTCTCAGTTTGTCCTTTAGAGGGACTTTGAGTCCAGATACAACTTTAAGACTTTATTTTCTATTAACGGATAAGTTGTAAAGTTTGTGTTTTTTTCAAATTTGATGTGATTAACATAAAAACAAAACAGATAAGGTTGTATTTCTTCATCAAAGATGTACTGTAAGGCTGCAACCAACAATTATTCTCATCGATTTGTTCATGTTCTTTAATAATCAATTGTTTTTCTTTATTCTGAAATATTGATACGAACATTTCACTGTGTAGGTCAAAGGTTTATTGATTTATTTTTGCGTATTTGTGTTTTTATACATTGTCTTAATTTTTTTTTTTACATTTTTCAAAATATTTTCTTTTTATTCTTTTATTCTGTTCTAATTCTTTTTTATTTCCTTCCTGTATTCTTAAACTGCTGTGACGACTACATTTCCCCACTGCGGGATTAATAAAGTCTTATTTTATTTTATCTTTCAAAACTGGTCAAATATTTGTTTATATTCGAGCAATTTTTTTTTTTAACATTCCTTGCCATATCTGTTGGTAAACGTTATATTTGTTTTATTGCGGAGCATCTGTTGAACAAAGTAAACAATATGAACACATCATGTCGGGTTTTGGGAAATTTGACTATTTTCCGCCATTTTGTAGAAATCAATGAATCAACTAATCGGGAAAATAAAAATCAAATTAATCAATAATGTAAACAGTTGTTAGTTGCAGCCCTAAACATGTATGTAGCCATGAAAAGCGCATACTTTCACATAGTTTTAAAACTAGTCAGTTGAAAACAACACACGGCATTTCCACACGCTTTGCGAAGCTAATGTTAGCGTCATTAGCTGGCTAGCTACAGACAAACTTTGCTTGAAAAGTTGTCATTTAAGCCCAAAACATAAATCGACAGTTATTCGCTAAAAATGTCTGAAGTTGACGATAAAAAAAAAAAAAAAAAAAAAAATTGCTGACAGTTTTTCAATCACTTAACTGCCATTTATTTGCGCAGTTAGGAAACAATCTCGCGAAACACAGCGGAGCGTTTGAAGGCTCTTATTTTTACACCCTGCAGCTCGTAATGTTAAAAGATTTTCATGCTCCTCCTTGGTTTATAAAACAAAATTAAAAAAAGGGGGAGGCCTGACTCGGCAGGAGAGGATGAAAGTGTTAAATAAATACCTTTTAATGTCCATCTGAGAAGATTTCGTTTTCGAAGCCAGAAACAGGTTTTTTTAAATTTTTTTTTTATTTAATTTAATTTTTTTTTTAAATATTTACAGCTTCTAACATTCAAGGTCGGACTCGAGAGTCCAGCTCAGCAAAAGCGCGTCAACCTCTAAGTGACCAGCCGTGACCGGGACGGTGAACGCGACGAGCCGCCGCCTTACAAATAAGGTCTCACCTCAGGAATTTCTTGGGTTCGGTGGGAGGGGTCGGCGGGGCAAGAGGTTTGTTGGAGTTGAGCTCAAGGTGGCGGAGGGGGGAGTTGGGGAGGGGCTCGAGGCGGCCGGGCGGGGCCGGGGGCGGGGGTGGCGGTGGCGGCGGCTGCTGCTGCTGCTGCTGCTGCCCGCTCCCCGTGCCCACCACCACGCCCCCCGCCAGGCCCGTGCCCGCGGCCTCCAGAGCCCTGAGATTGGGAGGGCTGCTGAATCGGCTCGCTGATGTTTTCTCATTCTTTCTCTTTTGCTACACAGACAGAAAAAAAAAAAAAAAAAAAAAAGGAAAAACAACAACAACAACAACAAAAAAAAAAAAGAGGGGAAAAGGTGCACCGGGGTCAAAAAAGGGAACGTTTAAAAAGGAAATAATAATACCAAAAGATAAGACGGGAATGGATTAAAAACAAAACAAAAATGGAGGGAAAGAGCGTCTGGAGGGTCGTAACGGTCCAGACGATGGAGAGACAGGAAAGAGCAGCGGGCCAAAAGTTATATCATTTAAAATGCTGATCGAAGCAGAGCGAGTGGATTCGATTCTGAAGACTGGCATCAGTCTGAAAGCACCTTCGGATGAGGAGAGATGCGTCAGAGAAAGGGAAACATCTCACACTAATAAAACAAAAAGAAATGGCTTGGAAAGCAAAGGAAAGAAGCTGGAAGGAGAAAAAAAAACTAAAAAAACAGACCGGAGAGTCGGACTGGGTGGAAGAAAAATAAAGATAAAGAAAAACAAAAGTCACTCATACATTTAACACACACGAATAAAGACATGATGAATTGATATTAATAAAAAACAAAACAAAAAAACAAACAAACAAGACACACGCACACACACAACACATGGAAACAGAAATACTGGAAGTTATAAAACCTGTGATGGTGTCAACAGTTAGATATCGATCGTGCATGTGGGAACCATTCGACGTGCGGTGAGAAATGAAACATCGTGTTTATCAGGAAACAACAACAACAACAACAAAAATCTTCTCGAGCAGTTTCCTGTGATGATCCGTGAGCAGACTAATCGCATTTCTGCGTTTTTTTAAATCTTAATTAAGAGATTCATTTTTTATTTACATTTTTTGGGGTCTTTTCTCACCTGTTTGAAGTGGGCGGAGCTTAGTTGGATTGTAACGTCCCTCCATGGACCAATGAGCAACAATTAAATGCCAATTTTATTGCCGTTTTTTTCTCCTTAAGTTGAACTTTTTAATTTTTTTTACACAATTATCGATATTAAAATGTGGAAGAGGAATACTCGTTTTCAGCAAACAAATTCAATTTAAACAAATTTGGTGCTACAAAAAAGTAGCAGTGCGTTTTTAGTTTTAAGATTGAATGCTGTCATTAAAAGCTAATGAAGGTCAAGATCTGATTGTGATTAAAAAGTGCTAAATTTATGCGATTACATTCATTAAAACTCGCTTCATCGTTTGTTGGCTGCGATCTGAATCTTAGAATCGATACCCAAACTTTTTAAACTGTGACTCGTTAGTTTAATTGCTGTAAACAAACCAGATCTTGGAACAACCTCCATCTCACAGCTGTTATTTAACAAATGAAAAATAACACCGTGTTTCCTGTCCTCTTCCGTCGTCCTTGACAACCTCCTTTTTAACAGAGAAGAATAAACGTGTTAGAATTGATTTTTGCCCTTTCACCATCTGCAATAAAATGTTTCCTGTTTTTACTGGAACATCCTAATCCTTTTTTATTTTATTTTTTTTATTTATTTTTATATCTTTACAACAACTTCATTTTGCGTTGTTGCAGCATTTCCTGCTCAGTTAAGACCTTGAAGAAATGTTTTCTACACTGAAAACCTCACCGGAAAAAAACATAAAGCATCGATCAGCGCTGATGGGCATGAAATGACTCGGAGTGGATATCATCTTTGCTTCGTGGTAAAAAACAAAAACAAAAACAAAGCGACAGGTTTCATCAGAGTGCCCCCGTGTGTGGCGCGTTTAAAGGACATTCGAGAGGGGTGGTGGTGGGGGGAAGGGGCGGGGCCTACCTTGATGAGCGGGTTGATGACTCCTACGTTGGGACTGGCGTTGAACACTTTGTTGAAGTTGGTCTCCCTGTTGACGAGTTCCAGCTGGTAGAACTTCTTGTCATCCTGAAATTAAGAGAGTCGCGTTAGCGGAGGGCCGGTGAGGCTGTGGCAGACTCAACCTTTAACGAGACCCACGCTTGACACGACTGCTATTATACCTCCGTGAAAACTGCACAAAAAAATACAAAACTGCAATTAGATCCGTCTCCCCCCGTCTTACCGCCGCCGCGGAAAATGTAAGCCGATTTATAAAAGTCACCTTTATGTGATTGGAGCGAGCGGGAACTCGGAGTCTCCTGGCAAAAAAACCCCGACGGAAATCACGGCGTCGGTGAAGTGAGGATCGCAAACCTTCCAAAAAAGAACGAGAGAGAGTAAAGCCGACCACGCTGATGGGAAATGCTCACGGAGTCTTTAAATCATTTTATGGTCATTATGAGCTTTTGGCCTTTCTGACACGAACCTTAACAAGAACAAGAAACAACCTTATCGAATGTGGCGTTCCCCAGGGCTTTATGTTGGGTCCTCTTTTATTTCCATTTGCATCTTTTAGTTCGGGTTAAATAATTTGCATTTCATGGTTGTCACACAATATTTAGGAGCTGAAATGTTTTTGGCACACAAGCTGAATAACCAGGTGTCGAAATAGTTTTGAAAATAAATCGAGGAAAATTTGACATAACATCCTCTAGTTTTTCAACAACAACAGATTTGTGCAAAGAGATTAAACCTTTCACAGTTTTCCTGTTAACGGTGCCTTTGATCTACAAAACTGGATAAAATGTGTACTGTAAGATACAGATATCAACCCCCTCCCCCCCATTCATTTATAACTGGCGAGATCTTTAAAGTTAGACCTTCCCCAAGAAGGTGCTTGATCCTGGACAAAAAAAACTTCAAAACGACGGAGCGTCTTGTTAGCTCATCGGTTTTTAGGATTTGCAAAACATTTACAAAAAATGAAGCGATTCATACGTTTCAGTTGACCTGGACGAAGTCAGGCCTAAATTATTTCTAAACTCGTAGCACCACTCATGCCGATGACCAGTTGCATTATGGGAACTCTCCCTTCGGAAATCGCCCCAACCCCGGGAAACACTGCAGCTTGAGATATGGAACTTTTTTTTTTCTTTTCCCACTTTAAGTTGGTGTCGTTTTCGGTATTACCTCGTTCGGCAGTCACCTACCACCAGTTTCTTGACGAGAGATTCTCTCTCGGAGACCATGTCCTTCAGCTCGGCGATGATCTGCAGATCCTCGTGACGACTCTCTCTGTTCCTGAACTTGTCCTCCGTTCCCTCCAGCCTGTCGGGTCGGGACACAAAAAAAAGTAAAAATAAAATAATACGAAACACATAAATAATCCGCACAAAAGATCCACAGATCCAAAAATGTGTTTGTTTTTTTCAGTATCAAATGTGACATCCGAAAGTGCAGGAATAAGAGGCAGATACATTTGATCACGCTTTTTTTGATCTACTGGAAGGAAGTATTTAGTAGTTCAGATCATTTTGCACCAGGAGTAAAGAGACGAGTGATTCATCGGCTTTTTCCCGTTTCATTCGTCTTCTGATCAATAAAACAGTAATTGTCTGCGGTTCCTTTCTCTTCCCTGCCCTCTCTCCTCTTCTCATCACAAAACCTATTGAAAGGCGATTTTTATTTTTATTTTTATTTTTTTAAATCAGAAACAAAGCCCTCCCGAGGTTGTTTTTGATGCTTTGAGTTCTGATAACGTCGTGATGGATTTTCGTTATTTTGGCCTTGAGAGAAATCTGCAGTTGTGCAGAAACTAAATCGTTTAACGTCCTTTTCCCGAACGCAAAACATACTAAAGATCGTTGACAGAAAAATTCTCATTATTTACGATTACATGGTTTGAAAAAAGCTCTCGTAGAAAAGAGATTTGTTTTTTTTTCTAGACAACAGAAAAAGAAAATCCCTGTCGAGCGCTCCCGTCAGGAGAAACTGTCCGACGACGAAATACATCGAGAGCGACGACTTGCTCAGTCAGCCGAAATAAATATCCTGTCGGAGCTGTTGGAGTCGGGCAACGTGTTCCCTCCGAGGCCGGCGGGGGACTTCATGGTCAAATCCAAGTATTCAGAGAGATTTTCCTGCTTCGTGTAAAACACGTTGTTACAGCGGGTGTAGATATATATATATATAAATATATATCTTTGTACCAGCTGGTTGAACTGTAGCCGACTTCCCTCGCTTAGCGTCCAGCTATGTTTTTGCAACCCTCCACTGAGCAGGCTACCCCCCCCCCCCCCTCCTCCACCTCCCTCCTACCCACCCACCCCGGTCGCAACCAGCCAGAGTGTCAGTGACACATGAAAGGCAAAAGGAGGACGGGGGAGGGGGGGGGTGGTTAGTCCACTGTCACCCGGCATTTAATCATATTTTCAGGGTTTGTTTCAGATCAAATGGACAAAGTCTTTCTTTTGTTTCCACCGCTTGGACGGATGCACCTGCTTCTTCTTCTTCTTCTTCTTCTTCTTCTTCTTCTTCGCCTTCTTCATCTTCTTCGTCTTCTTCTTTGTCTTCTTCTTCTTTGCCTTCTTCGTCTTCTTCTTCTTCTTTGTCTTCGTCTTCTTCGTCTTCTTCTTCTTCTTCGTCTTCTTCTTCTTCTTCGTCTTCATCTTCTTCTTCGTCTTCTTCGTCTTCTTCGTCTTCTTCTTCTTCTTCTTCATCTTCTTCGTCTTCTTCTTCTTCTTCATCTTCTTCGTCTTCTTCTTCATCTTCTTCGTCTTCTTCTTCTTCTTCGTCTTCTTCTCCTTCGTCTTCGTCTTCTTCTTCGTCTTCTTCGTCTTCTTCTTCTTCGTCTTCTTCTTCGTCTTCTTCGTCTTCTTCGTCTTCTTCTTCTTCGACCCATAAAACCTGCAGGGAGATTTGGATTTGGTTTTGTCGAGATAAGTTAAAGACTGTAATCTAATATGACCCCGGGGCTGACAGCGACTGATGGTCGGGGAGGAAGACTCTTCTCTCATCTTCACTACATCCTGGTCGGGACTTGACGTTTTACCCCTCATAGCTGCAGATCGCTTCGTATTCACAGTGCAGCATAAATAAAACAAAAACGCTCTCGGCTCGCGACCTGCGCAGTATTTACCGCTTCAAATCCTCCGGGGGGCGCTGTGAGCGTCCTCTTCAGCCCGTAGCGACGGCGGTAACGTCGTTAGAGGCAGAAAGCGCAAACTCACGAGCTGATTTCCAAATTAATTTTAAATGATATCTCAGAAACCTCCTACGTCACCGACGGAGGCAACACCGAAAAATGTCCATCGCTGTTTCCACGGTGACATCTTATAAAAAAAAAAGTGGAAAATCCAAAGATGCTCAGTTTTACAATAATAGAAGAAAAAAAAAAGGGATTCGATTATCGGATGAACTTCACCTCGATCGATTGGTAGATTATTTCATTTTAAACACGCTCTTCTTTTTGGTTTTCCTTCTATTTTATAATATTCCACAACGAGTCTCACAAATAGAATAAACGACACACAACAACGATCGAGACACTGTCGAGACTTTTATAAAACCCTGCGTGTATAATCCTGTTTGTGATGTATTAAAGTGCCGATTCACAAAGATAATAGAAAAAAAAAATAAGACTGAGGTCAGATTGAGCACAGTTTTATCTCCACCCGCCAGAGACAGCTCGATATTTAAAAGGCCTGCGTGATTAGTTCGGCGGCTCTTTATCTGTACGAGATTCTCACAAAACCACAGAAACAAAATTTCCAAATGAATTTCATCACATTTTTTTTTTTTGGGGGGGGAGGAAAAGAAACGTCTGTTTTCTGAGTCTTTCACGGCTTCTCGTCGAAGTCTCATTTAATCCTGCAGCTGTTATTCACTGCCGAGGTTTAACTGTTAATGTTGTGGGAAGCCCACCCTCCCCCCCACCCAAAAAAAACAACCAAAAACCTGTTGTTGCTATGGTTACCTGCAGGAGGAAAGGGAGGGGTTAAAAAAAAATACTCTCATCTTTTATGCACTGGATTTGGAGTAAAAAGGAAAAAGCTGCAACTGTGTTTTTTTTTTGTTTGTTTTTTTTTTGAGGTGAAAAGTGTCCCGATGTTTCAGCAAGACGCTCGCCAGCTGGAAAATCGCCGCGGTGACGACAGTTGTGACGACAATCGCCGTCGACAACAAAAACTGCGACCCGCGGGCTAAAAGCTTTGTGTAACTCGCAAGAGGAACGAGCTAAACGGCACAGACGAAAACCGGACACGACGCTTAAATATTCATGAAACTTAATCAGTGCGGCCATTCGAAGGGGGGGGGAGGGCGGGGGGGGGGGGGGGGGGGGGGGGGACAGATTTAGAGGAAAGAGGGAGCCAGAGCTGTCGTCACCGTGGTGATTAATCGGGCAGGAAGAGACGAGGCTGCCGGGCGGAAGACGGATCCGCGTTGTGGGTAATTAGATTAAAAAAAAATAAAGTGGATCATCTCTGAGGAAAGCCCCAGAAAGGCATCTTTGGGGAGTAAAAAGCGAAGGCAGAAATAAAAAAAATAAAAAAAAGATTAAAAAAATGTGCTGACGAGTGAATTCTAAAGAAGCGGTTCAAAAAAAATAAAAAAAATAACACAGGAACTGGAACGCTTCGCCGCGGACGGTAAACTCTACTTTTGTTCTTGGTGTGCCGACAGAGAATGCTTTTAATTGTCCTGCGTCGAGCCTCGCGGGTGCAGCTGAGGCTTCTCGCATGGCTGGTTGGGGCCTGATTCTTGGCTGCTTGTTTAAATAAATTAAAACTGAATTAATCTTAAAAAAAAAAAAAAAAAAAAAAAGGAAACTGGAGAAAAACTGACAGTTGAAAGCTTTAAAAAAAAAAAAAAAAAGTAAAGCAACTACGTGGGCCTTAAGTTTTGCAGATATCAAACAGGGAGTTTTTCCTTCTGTCGGCGGTCGCTTCCTGTTAAAAGAAAGTTTTTCCTCCCTTCTGTCGGAGGTTTTTTCTCCCTTAAAAGGGGAAGTTTTTCCCTCCGAGCTTAATTGTTGAATTGTTGAATTCCTCCGTATAAATGCTGTAAAGTTCTGCTGTCAGGACTTTACTGTTTTAAGTGCCTCAAAATAAGCTGCGTCGTGACGTGTCGCTGTATAAATAAAACTGAACGGTTTACAGGTTACAGATCTTGTGCAGCGACGCAAAGTCTGAATGTCGGTTCGTTAACGAGCGGTGCGTTCAGTTCCCGTGCAGCCCAGCAGGCGGCGCTGTGCTCTCAGCAAACTAAAAAAGGAGGTCAGCTCTGAGGAGGAAGAGAGCTCGCTGCATGTTTCCTGAATGTCTCGGGGTATTTATTTATTTTTTTTATCGCTCTTCATTAAAACTCTTTTTTTCCTTCATCCTTCGACTTCACCTGCTTCTGTTTTTTCTCGTCTCCTGCAGCCGTCGAGTCTTTTTTTTTTATATTCCTTTCTTTACAGATATGACCTCGCTTCCCTTCCTCACCGCATGTCATCAATATTATAAATCTCCCTCTTCTTCATCCGCGGCAGTAAAACACACATTTCCTTCCCGCTAATTCGATCCTCACTTCTCGCCGACATAAACGTCTTTGATCCACGTTTCGTGGAAATCGATACCGCCGACCTTTTGATCTCTGGTCAAATATTCTCTCACGTCCTTCTGGTTTTCTATTAAACGGACACATCTGTGTTTAATATAATGGTTTTTCTAACCTTGCTTACTTAACGACAACCTGCCACTCACCATAATAGTGTGATTGGCACGCTACTCATGTTATAGCAAACAAAAACTTTAAACTAAAAAGATCACAACGTGAAAGATGAACATTTTGTGCATCGATCTGCACTCGAGCGGATTCTGCCGACTCGGGCGGAGATTCCTGTCCTCCTACTTTGGCAAATTTGCAGTTCTAATGACGAGCCAGCGGCCGGCTTTTAAAGGGGACGCTGTGATCGCTTCATCTCAACGCTGCGCTCCCCAAAAACACGACGGTGATTAATTAAGAAATGAAATACAGACCCCCCCTCCCCCCCCTCAGCCCTCCCCCCCTCCCTCCCCCCTTTGAGCCGCGCATGCCTGCGATCGTCCAGCGTTAAACTGGACGTGACCTCAACGGACTCGCGCCGTGTGCTTCCGATACAGTTTTTAGATCGTTGAAATAGAGCCGGTGTCGGATCGCAGGTTTGTTTCTTCCGCGGACCGAACGGGGTGAGCTACGTCCGTAGCGAAGACGCCGCGTCGACCGACGAGTCTCCGAGGGATCCGTTTCTGATATCGGTCTTTCATTAAGAGGGAATCAGTTGTCTGAAAACGTCCAGATGAGTTCGACGTTTGACACCGAACGTCTCTGTTTGGAATCTTTGATTTCACCGAGTCATTTTGATCTCTTATTGATTTCCTGTT